>NC_137876.1:43801408-43916408 GCF_963924005.1 Protomyctophum bolini | reverse complement strand
GGCCATTACTAATTAATTAATGTCTGTGTTTGACTGCGTTTCACTGACACGTTGACGTTATAGGCTACTTATATATTATGGGCCTTATATCATGTATAGGCCTACATATCTGTATCTGTAGGCTACATATTTTCTGATCAGTCAGCTGATGAGTGGAATAGTAAGAGTATAGCCTATAGGTTAGGGTGGCCACCTGCAAGACCTCAGAAAGGAGGACACTTTTTGCGGGGCTCGCTCCCCCGACCCCCCAGATTCCAGATATTAATATTATTACTACTACTATTGCACCTGATTTTCACCACCATCCTCTCCAGCATTATGTCCACAGAGAACATATATTTGCTAATTAAATTAACATTTTTAAATTAGGCTATAGGGTACCACAAAGGCCATTCATTTTATAATCAATTTATTTCATTTCATGTTTAGATACCGGTATGTTTTATGTTTAATCTCTTTCTTGTGGGGTTTTTTATACAGTCTTATGGTCATCGGTGTATAGGACATAGAAATAGAATGAAGCCAGTAGCCTATATGTATGTTCACAGTGCTTTAGCCTCCCTTTCTTTATGATGTCGAGCTCCATATTGCTCATTAAATGTAGTTTTTCATTTCGGCATATTTGGTTTATTCATCTCTGCATTAACTATACTAAATTGATTGTGAGAGCTCAACAAAGTAACAAACAGACCATCCCACTGGCAGTGTTGCCAGGTTTTGGAAGAGAACCAAGCAACCATGTCTATGAAAACAAGCCCAAAAGAAGCCTGACTAGGCTTAGTAGCCTATTATATAAAACAAGCCCAAAGTCGCTTATAATTAAGCGGACATGGCAACACTCCACTCGCTTCGGAGCTGAGCAGCGCTGCAGAGATTTTAATACCCAGGCAGACGACGTAAATGACAGTTATGGCACAAGCACTGTATATCACAAAAAACCGGACAATTATGTGTCCGGCCAGAGGTTGAGGTGGGAGGAGGACAGGTGGGTCTAAAACCGGACTGTCCGGCGTGAAACCGGACGTCTGGCCACCCGTGTGTGTGTGTGTGTGTGTGTTTTCTACTCAGCAAAAGCAAGGAGTAGCAATAAGGGATTGGTACATTATATATTTTATAGCGTTGTGATTTCCCCGTGCACACAAGATTTTATTTATTTTTATTTTTTCAGGTTGCCCTCTAACGTCTAACCTATATGTTATTTGGTTGTTGTATTTTGTGATGTGGAACCCCGAGAGTAGATGCCCTTTGACATAATCTTATGCGTCAGCTCATCGTCAACACGAGGGACGATATGCTGTTGATTTTCTTCTTTGTGTCCCCATTTAGACAGCCTTAAGTGACACGTGACGTGAACATTCACTGCGGTGATTTGAGCATTAGTAGGCTATAAATTAAGTAGTAACGCTCTTGTATTTAAGTATACTTTATGTTACAAATGTTCAAATAAACCGTACATTACCTGTTAAACTGTGAGGCATTGATAGACTATAACGTGTACATAATTACATTAAAACAAAATAGTTCAAATGACAGCATTCTGAATATGTATGCATTGCTGCCACCTGCTGGACGTTTACCGGTAATCCACAATAAGTATTAACTTGGTATTAAACAAATTAATGTTGAACATGAAATATATCCTTTTCAAATGAATTGCAGATTAATAATTTGATGAATTGCCATTTTGCTCTAGCTTGTAGAGCTGACAACAAATTTTACCCACGTTTTTACATTTGTAAACCTGATATGCTTCCATTTATGAATATAATCATGTGTGGTCTTGTAACACCATTTCTATACAATACAAAAGAATACAAGAATAAAATTGGTCATCAATTTCATTGCAATCAAGTGGTGTGAAGCTATCAATATCATGTCATGCTTTCAAGTGACAAAACTACACAGCGTGCTGAACATACAAATATCTCTTGGGCCCCATCGTTTAAGTTAAACTCCAACACCTTTTTTTTTTTTTTTTTTTTTTACTTCTGTGGCTTCTATGTATTGCCTGCATTCACTCTAGGAGCTTGTATATCAAACACTACCACATACATGTTATTTATATAAATATACACACAAAAGTTGGTCCCTAAGTGAGAGTATATGAGACAATCCCGATGGATTTGTGGGTGCCAACAGCTGCTCCAATATAGGCCTACACCATACAAATATGTAGTATAAATACTATAAACATACACCTTCTCATTTCTGTCACATAGGCCTGCAAATAACAGATCAGTTTTATAATTAGTAGCCTACTTGTCTTTCAATGTTCACTTTCAACTATCAAAAAATAGTATACTGAGAATATATAGTTCGATCTGTGTTGGGTTCAGTTCATACTTTTTTTTCAGGGGGCGCTTTATGCTGTGGCACAAAGTTATCCTGTCACCACTGTTGATGAGCAAATGGGGAAAACTCTACATAACACAAATTATACAACCACCAAGATAATACTAGTGTGACTGTCAATACAATGTTTAATTTTACCTTAATGATGTGTAATTATATATACATGTACTAGGCTGTGAAAACACATCCTGTCAACATACCTGCAGATGGGTAACATACCTGCGTTACTCTTCTGAACAACCCTAATCACAAATATCATGTTTGTACACCAGTGGAAGATGACCTTGAGTATGTATACATGTCGGACAGAAAACCTGTAGAGATCAAAATGTGTGACATTGCGACACAATTTGAGCTTGTAGAAGGTATTCTTTTCCCATCTTCATGGAATGGAAACTGTCATGGCGAGGGAAGCTGACGTTTTCAGGGAGAAGCAGGCTCTTGTATGATGTTGGGGAGATGGTAAAAGGGATGTCATCTGCAGCAACCATGGCTCCTAGAATAAAGTAATTATCCATACAATACAAGTTAGTATAGCCTAGAAGATCAGGGGGGTAGCATTTGATGTCACAGCATAGAAAAAAATGCAAACAAAGTACTGTATGAGCCTATGAAATAGACAAAAACAAGTAATGTTTATTTGATGATCTACCATTCAATGACCTTCCCATCAACGGTGTCTTTGTTGAAGGTGGAACGTGCTGGGAAGCTGACGTTTTCAGGAGGGAGCAGGTGGTTGAATGAGACTGGTTGTGGTGTCATGCTTGTGCACAGATTACATCTGTATTTGAAGGAAAGGAGGAGACATGCACATAGAACAACTATAAAATTATATCCACATGAATTCATTTGTTGCATGTATGTTTATACTATTTATTTTGACTTATATATTGGAGCATATACGTATTAGTTACCGTTTTGGGTACACAATCCAACTATATAATAATAATGATATAAAAGGTGGACTTAAAGTAGTAACCCAGGCATTGTATGCTCACAAAGCCTGGCAGCACATCGTTGTGGATGTTGACCAAAGATCCACCAAAGTGGTTCAACTTAATTCCAGCAGGGACCACGATGTAGAAACCATTTTCTGATTATTATTTCTGTTATTTAGCATGATCAGTTTAACCCCTATGCTAATGGCACTACTGGTTGCCGACGGCCAGGTGGAAGTTCTTGCCACGTGTGCTCAGTACAAACTGATCTCCCAAATGTGTCTGTTGAGTTTAACTTATGATTTATTCTCTGCAGCCATTTTCCTATACAGCATACACATCAAATAACACAAAAGAAACAGTTGAACAAACACAGGCAACCAGCCGTCCTGAACACAGTGGAAAACTGTTTGTCTGCCACTGGCAACACCTCTGCCTGATTAGCAACCTGGGCTGGCCTTGACATTGACCAAGCTGCAGTGACATTGTTAATTAGTAAAACAGGAGGTCATAATGGCTCTTACACACGTTGTTGAATGTGACTTTGTACTTTATTCTATCCCTTTGTTTGTTGTGTTTTCTGTTATCTATGCTGCTGTACTGTCTGAAGGAAGTTTTACTAGTACTGTACACAAGATGTAATAATGAAGTACAACCTTGAACCCTTGAATGTGGTGTCATCTAGAGACAGCAGCTCCTTCCTAGATCACTGCTTCCTTGCAGTGCTCCACCACATGCTGTTGAAAAATCAAACATTGTTTTTACATTTCATAATGCATATAGTAGTCATGTGGCAAGGACCTTTCACTGTATCTCTCCAAATGGGACATAACACAGTCATATTACTGGAACTGCAATGATACAAGATTACTGTGCAAAAAAAATGTTTGCTTTTTACATGTTTGTAGTGTTTTCAGAGCCTTTTATGGGTGTCTCATATTGGATAGGATGTTCAAATCGAGGCAATATAATCACAATTGTATGAACAAAACAAATCCATGGATCTGGCTGGAACAGTCGATAGAGCGCTCGTCTTTTGACTGCTGCAAGGTTAAGGTTATTGCGGGCCAGGTCTGCTCATATGTTCTCTGTAATCAGAGAACATTTTAAAAGAACCAATTCAACATGTTGACAAGTGCAGAACACAACACAAATCTTCTAAAGGTATGGAAAGTAATAGTGATGCACAATATATCAGTGGCATATCAAAATATCCCTCAGATCGGTCTCAAAATAATCCAGATTAATTCCACAGATATTGATGACACAATAATAATGTGACCGATTGATCATCAATCTTAATTTGTACTCACAGAACAGCCATTCGGCCTGTCTCTGTCGCTTTTGTTTTGTGTTTTTATTTTTTAATAAAGTATATTTATTGGTTTTTTAAAGACAAACAGACATTATTGATTGATTTAATACGTTATTAACAGGCTTTGAGCCAAGCCAAGGTCTAGGCTTGTTTGTGGTCTTCTCAATTGTATCTGTTTTCATCATGTGCTTTCAACCAATCGACATACACATTGTATGGTAGACGGCATGGTAGGCTATGTATAGTTGAAAAGTTAACGTGGCGTTAGCTAGCCTTAGCGCTGCTACGCCACGGTGGCCACACAACTCAACACTCATAAATCAACATTCGACAAGAGCTACGGACCACGTTAAAACATTGTCTTTATGGTCTTTACCCATGATGTTACACATTTATTGATTATTTTGTGTTTATTTTACCATAATCTTGTCAAAGCGGTGCGTATCATAGAGCTATAAAGGAGGTAGCCCCTGCTGCAGCGGCAGCCTATGCATGACATAGTCGTTGTTTACTAGAGACTAGAGAGTCATCCATATCACTTCCGGTTCAAGGTTCATTTAATATCTATACTTTCATTGATGCATTGCTGCCACCTGCTGGACGTATTATCCGCAACCATCATATTACCATTGTTTAATGACAAAACCTTATTTCATTGATAGAATAATCAACACATTTGCAGTGATCTATCATAAGACCTTCTTTACTAAATGTCAACAGTTTTAACCATTGCAGTAATGCAAATGAAGTGCAGACTCATAATATACAATATTGTCATTTTGTCTATAGCTTGTAGAGCTGGCACAATAATAAATCACCCACTTCTTTACACTTTGATGTAAGAATAAAGTTGAATCTACCTATAGACATACAATATTAGGCTGAATCATTTAATTGTCATCCTTGCATCTGTGCTGCAGACCGTTTTATTTGTTCTGTCAAGTTCAAGCTCTTTTATTATGCTTAAGTTACATTTCACAAAACAGTTGTATAAATTCTACAAATACTTTTGTGATCATTGTGTTTATGCTTTTAAAGATAGGCCTATATGCTATTTGAACCTTCTTTTTACATGTAAAAGTATGCTATTCAATACAATTTCTGTTAAGCTCATGAATGCTTTTATATGTATACTTGATTGATTGACTTTTCTTTTTTTTACCTTTTCTTAATTCATCAAGAATACATTGTATGCTTCATACATTACAAATCATTAGTAGACAGTAATACTTTACTTACTTTACCACTTTTTGGGCATCATACTACTTCCACATACTTTATTCCGCTTTATGCAGTTATTTATGCTTATTCTTTTTACAATTTTTTATACATTCTTTTTTTTTTTACTTTTCCTTCAGCTTTAATACATTTTCTACTGTACATTATATACATTGCGTCTTTTGGCGAGCCCACACAGTTTCCGTAGGGAACTGCTTTCTAGTTGCCAGCCTATGTTTATTTATTTATTCCGCCGCTTTTTTTTGGCACCCTACTACTTCCACATACTTTATGCTAGAAATTTTGTTCAAACTTCAAACTGTTCAGCTCTTTGCAGTGATGGGTGCTTGTATTTTTATTTTTACAAAGTTTTATACTTTTTATACTTTTTAACTTTTTAACTTTTTTTTAACATCCTTTATAATGAGAGTCGATGGAAGAAAGGTCCCATTTTTCACAGTTAACTTTTTTGAGCTCTTATTACTCCGTCATACTTTCACTTTGAAACTTCATTCAAACTTTATAATGTTCATCTATCTTTGAACTTTCATTGGTGAAAAAGTTGTTTTGAAAAAGTTTATACTTTTTAAAATATTTAACTTTATTTATAGTTTTTGCCTCCCATAGACAATGAATGGGATTTATCTCTAAATCAACCTCACTTTTGCAGCCTCATTACTCTGGCATACTTTGTCGTAGAAACGTGATTTAAACTTTAGAACGCTCACACGACTCTGGACTCTGGACGGTTCAAACCGTATTCGAATACGTTGAACGGTTTTTCCGAAATCGCAGTTCAATCGCAGGCCGTTTCGGCTAATTAGTGCCATCTTAGAGTGCGGGGCCTCTTCGAGTAGAGTGTGGAAACTGAAATTCTTTCCTTGAAAATTTACCAAACAAATTGTCGTCCCGGCCAAAGTATTCATTTTACACGCATGTTCTTTTGTCATTTTGTAGCCACACATGTCCTCTTTCACACAATGTGACCACCAAAGCACAGAGACATACAGAATGTGAACTACGGCCTTTTAAGTGACACAAAAACAGTCAATCTGCTCATTGACCTCCATTGTATAATTCTTACGAGGAAATTATCGCGCTGACAATTCTTAACTCGCTCTTATAACCACATTTTCAATCGTACCAACACCACAATCGCACATGGTGTACCTCAATATCTCAGGCCACTCACAGCGAAAAAAATATTTGCATTCGACTTTTACTTTTTGCGATAGAGCAATTTGTTCGGGGCATAGTTTTCCCCCCTTCAGAACCATTGTAATCTCCCAGTCATAGTACTGGCATAGAACTTGGAAGTCTTTTACTTCCACAGCTGAGACATATAAGGGCTTAATTACAGGGCTGACATTAAAGTTACAAGATCTCAATGAGTTGCTCTGCGATACCTTGTGAGCTTGTAGGTCTGCTATTTGTGCAATTGGCTGGCCTTTACACAGCTCTCGCAAGAGCACGCACGCACGCACACACGCACGCACGCACACACGCACACACACACCCTGTCTTCCTATTGGCTGGCCTTTACACAGCTCTCGCAAGTGCACGCACGCACGCACGCACGCAAAAAAATGAAAAAAAGTATTTTTTCCAAAAAAAAGTATTTTTTCCAAAAAAAGTATTTTTTCCCAAAAAAAGTATTTTTTCCCAAAAAAAGTATTTTTTCCAAAAAAAAGTATCTTTTCCAAAAAAAGTATTTTTTCCAAAAAAAGTATTATTTTGAAAAAAAAGTATTATTTTGAAAAAAAAGTATTATTTTGAAAAAAAAGTAATTTTTTGAAAAAAAATAATTTTTTGAAAAAAAAAGTAATTTTTTGAAAAAAATGAAAACTTAAAAAAAAAAAAACTTTAACCTCTTTTTTTTTTTTTTACTTAAAATAAAAAACTTGAATTTTTTTAATAAAGATTTTTTTTTTTCATTTAAAGAAAAACTTTTAAAAACACTTCTACAGCTTCCACATACTTTATTCCGCTTTATGCAGTTATTTATGCTTAAACTATAGTTTTTCCAAATGTTCATACTTTTTTTTACCTTTTACTTCAGCTTTAATACATTTTCTACTTTTGTTTACAATATGCTACAGTCCCGAAATATTGATTATGGATTTAGACCACCAATGGGAACACTATTACTCCGGTCCCCGAGTTTCAAACTTGACACGGCAAAAACTTTATACATTGCAATTTATGCGAGCCCACGCAGTTTCTACAGGAACTGCATTTCTAGTTGTGGGCTCGCTACAGCGAGCACACACTAGTTATTGCCAGCCTATATTTATTGTTTATTTATTTATTCCACCCTTTTTTTTGACACCCTACTACTTCCACATACTTTATGCTAGAAATTTAGTTCAAACTTCAAACTGTTCAGCTCTTTGCAGTGATGGGTGCTTGTATTTTTATTTTTACAAAGTTTTATACTTTTTATACTTTTTAACTTTTTAACTTTTTTTTAACATCCTTTATAATGAGAGTCGATGGAAGAAAGGTCCCATTTTTCACAGTTAACTTTTTTGAGCTCTTATTACTCCGTCATACTTTCACTTTGAAACTTCATTCAAACTTTATAATGTTCATCTATCTTTGAACTTTCATTGGTGAAAAAGTTGTTTTGAAAAAGTTTATACTTTTTAAAATATTTAACTTTATTTATAGTTTTTTCCTGCCATTGACTTTGTATGGGATTTATCTCTAAATCAACCTCACTTTTGCAGCCTCATTACTCTGGCATACTTTGTCGTAGAAACGTGATTTAAACTTTAGAACGCTCACACGACTCTGGACTCTGGACGGTTCAAACCGTATTCGAATACGTTAAACGTTTTTTCCGAAATCGCAGTTCAATCGCAGGCCGTTTCGTGTAATTAGTGCCATTTTAGAGTGCGGGCCTTCTTTGACTAGAGTGTGGAGACTGAAATTCTTTCCTTGAAAATTTACCAAACAAATTGTCGTCCCGGCCAAAGTATTCATTTTACACGCATGTTCTTTTGTCATTTTGTAGCCACACATGTCCTCTTTCACACAATGTGACCACCAAAGCACAGAGACATACAGAATGTGAACTACGGCCTTTTAAGTGACACAAAAACAGTCAATCTGCTCATTGACCTCCATTGTATAATTCTTACGAGGAAATTATCGCGCTGACAATTCTTAACTCGCTCTTATAACCACATTTTCAATCGTACCAACACCACAATCGCACATGGTGTACCTCAATATCTCAGGCCACTCACAGCGAAAAAAATATTTGCATTCGACTTTTACTTTTTGCGATAGAGCAATTTGTTCGGGGCATAGTTTCCTCCATCCAGGACCATTGAAATCTCCCAGTCATAGTGCTGGCAAGTAGTAGAACTCTTTTTACTTCCACAGCTGAGACATATAAGGGCTTAATTACAGGGCTTGACATTAAAGTTACAAGATCTCAATGAGTTGCTCTGCGATACCTTGTGAGCTTGTAGGTCTGCTATTTGTGCAATTAGGCTAGACACATGCAAGTGCACGCACGCACGCACGCACGCACGCACACACACACCCTGTCTTCGCACGCACGCACGCACGCACGCACACACACACCCTGTCTTCCTATTGGCTGGCCTTTACACAGCTCTCGCAAGCGCACGCACGCACACACACACACACACACCCTGTCTTCGCACGCACGCACACACACACCCTATCTTCCTATTGGCTGGCCTTTACACAGCTCTCGCAAGAGCACGCACGCACACACACACACTGTCTTCCTATTGGCTGGCCTTTACACAGCTCTCGCAAGCGCACGCACGCACGCACGCACGTACGCACGCACGCACGCACGCACGCACACACGCACTCAAAAAAATGAAAACATTTTTTTTTTTTTTTTTTTTTTAATTAAAAATTGAAAAAAATTGAAAAAAATTGAAAAAAATTGAAAAAAATTGAAAAAAATTGAAAAAAATTGAAAAAAATTGAAAAAAATTGAAAAAAATTGAAAAAAATTGAAAAAAATTGAAAAAAATTGAAAAAAATTGAAAAAATCGAAAAAATTTAAAAAAATGAAAACTAAAAAAAAATTACTTATTAAGAAAAAACTTCAACTTTTTTTTTTTTTTTTACTTAAGAAAAAACTTAAACTTTTTTTTTTTTTTTTTACTTAAAAAGAATAAACTTGAATTTTTTTAATAAAGTTTTTTTTTTTTTTTACTTTAAAGAAAAACTTTTAAAAACACTTCTACAACTTCCACATACTTTATTCCGCTTTATGCAGTTATTTATGCTTAAACTATAGTTTTTCCAAATGTTCATACTTTTTAAAACTTTTACTTCAGCTTTAATACATTTTCTACTTTTGTTTACAATATGCTACAGTCCCGAAATTTTGATTATGGACTTAGACCACCAATGGGAACACTATTACTCCGGTCCCCGAGTTTCAAACTTGACACGGCAAAAACTTTATACATTGCAATTTATGCGAGCCCACGCAGTTTCTACAGGAACTGCCTTTCTAGTTATTATTAAGTATTGGTTTCGGATTTCAACCTGTGTTTCTGCCATTGCATGGCAGGCACCCAGAATAATAATCGTATTCAAGACACGAAACTTTGACGTCTATGGCCGGCCGCACGGTTTACCAAAGCCCCACAATATATACATCGAAACGTGCGGCTCGGCCGGGAATGGTGTGCTTGTGCTTTTCTTTCCGATTCGAGTTACCGTGCCGACGTAATTCGCAATAAACGACGCGAAAAATGCCCCATGCAAAGTCAATGGGGAAACGCGGGTAAAAACAGAAAACGACACGTTACTTTGGAGCCACATTGCTCTTGCACACTGTTACGTAGACACACGATTTAAACGTCAAACAGCACAGGAGGCCATCGACTTTGTCCTGGTTAAGACGGAATTCCCGTTCAGAATGGGTTAACTTTCAATAGTGGTGGCATTTGCATAGACTAGCCCAGCTGAAATTGATACATTGTTAATGATTCACCCTTCACACACGCGCGCACACAAACGCACACGCACGCACATGCACACATGTGCACGCACACACACACACATTGAAAGTCAATGAAGAAAATTGGGGAAACACGTAACTCTGTCATTTCTTCGGAACCGGGCCGCCCCCCTGAGAGAAACCAAATGGACACACACACACACACACACACACACACACACACACACACACACACACACACACACACACACACACACACACACACCAACACACAAACCCTCTCTTCCTATTGGCTGGCCTTAACACAGCTATAACTTTTGTTTGCAACATGCTACAGTCTTGAAACTTGCTCCATGGACTTGGACCACCAATAGGAGCACGCTGTAAATGTTTAATTGCTTAAGCCCCGCCCCTCTGTCTTCCTATTGGCTGGCCTTTACACAGCTCTAACTATTGTTTACAACATGCTACAGCCTCAAACTTTGGTACATGGACGTAGACCATCAAGAGGAACAAGCTGTAATGGCTTAATTGCTTAAGCCCCGCCCCTCTGTATTCCTATTGGCTGGCCTTTACACAGCTATAACTTTTGTTTGCAACATGCTACAGTCTTGAAACTTGCTCCATGGACTTGGACCACCAATAGGAGCACGCTGTAAATGTTTAATTGCTTAAGCCCCGCCCCTCTGTCTTCCTATTGGCTGGCCTTTACACAGCTCTAACTATTGTTTACAACATGCTACAGCCTCAAACTTTGGTACATGGACGTAGACCATCAAGAGGAACAAGCTGTAATGGCTTAATTGCTTAAGCCCCGCCCCTCTGTATTCCTATTGGCTGGCCTTTAAACAGCTATAACTTTTGTTTGCAACATGCTACAGTCTTGAAACTTGCTCCATGGACTTGGACCACCAATAGGAGCACGCTGTAAATGTTTAATTGCTTAAGCCCCGCCCCTCTGTCGTCCTATTGGCTGGCCTTTACACAGCTCTAACTATTGTTTACAACATGCTACAGCCTCAAACTTTGGTACATGGACGTAGACCATCAAGAGGAACAAGCTGTAATGGCTTAATTGCTTAAGCCCCGCCCCTCTGTATTCCTATTGGCTGGCCTTTAAACAGCTATAACTTTTGTTTGCAACATGCTACAGTCTTGAAACTTGCTCCATGGACTTGGACCACCAATAGGAGCACGCTGTAAATGTTTAATTGCTTAAGCCCCGCCCCTCTGTCGTCCTATTGGCTGGCCTTTACACAGCTCTAACTATTGTTTACAACATGCTACAGCCTCAAACTTTGGTACATGGACGTAGACCATCAAGAGGAACAAGCTGTAATGGCTTAATTGCTTAAGCCCCGCCCCTCTGTATTCCTATTGGCTGGCCTTTACACAGCTCTAACTATTGTTTACAACATGCTACAGCCTCAAACTTTGGTACATGGACGTAGACCATCAAGAGGAACAAGCTGTAATGGCTTAATTGCTTAAGCCCCGCCCCTCTGTATTCCTATTGGCTGGCCTTTACACAGCTATAACTTTTGTTTGCAACATGCTACAGTCTTGAAACTTGCTCCATGGACTTGGACCACCAATAGGAGCACGCTGTAAATGTTTAATTGCTTAAGCCCCGCCCCTCTGTCTTCCTATTGGCTGGCCTTTACACAGCTCTAACTATTGTTTACAACATGCTACAGCCTCAAACTTTGGTACATGGACGTAGACCATCAAGAGGAACAAGCTGTAATGGCTTAATTGCTTAAGCCCCGCCCCTCTGTATTCCTATTGGCTGGCCTTTAAACAGCTATAACTTTTGTTTGCAACATGCTACAGTCTTGAAACTTGCTCCATGGACTTGGACCACCAATAGGAGCACGCTGTAAATGTTTAATTGCTTAAGCCCCGCCCCTCTGTCGTCCTATTGGCTGGCCTTTACACAGCTCTAACTATTGTTTACAACATGCTACAGCCTCAAACTTTGGTACATGGACGTAGACCATCAAGAGGAACAAGCTGTAATGGCTTAATTGCTTAAGCCCCGCCCCTCTGTATTCCTATTGGCTGGCCTTTAAACAGCTATAACTTTTGTTTGCAACATGCTACAGTCTTGAAACTTGCTCCATGGACTTGGACCACCAATAGGAGCACGCTGTAAATGTTTAATTGCTTAAGCCCCGCCCCTCTGTCGTCCTATTGGCTGGCCTTTACACAGCTCTAACTATTGTTTACAACATGCTACAGCCTCAAACTTTGGTACATGGACGTAGACCATCAAGAGGAACAAGCTGTAATGGCTTAATTGCTTAAGCCCCGCCCCTCTGTATTCCTATTGGCTGGCCTTTAAACAGCTATAACTTTTGTTTGCAACATGCTACAGTCTTGAAACTTGCTCCATGGACTTGGACCACCAATAGGAGCACGCTGTGAATGTTTAATTGCTTAAGCCCCGCCCCTCTGTCGTCCTATTGGCTGGCCTTTACACAGCTCTAACTATTGTTTACAACATGCTACAGCCTCAAACTTTGGTACATGGACGTAGACCATCAAGAGGAACAAGCTGTAATGGCTTAATTGCTTAAGCCCCGCCCCTCTGTATTCCTATTGGCTGGCCTTTAAACAGCTATAACTTTTGTTTGCAACATGCTACAGTCTTGAAACTTGCTCCATGGACTTGGACCACCAATAGGAGCACGCTGTAAATGTTTAATTGCTTAAGCCCCGCCCCTCTGTCGTCCTATTGGCCGGCCTTTACACAGCTCTAACTATTGTTTACAACATGCTACAGCCTCAAACTTTGGTACATGGACGTATACCATCAAGAGGAACAAGCTGTAATGGCTTAATTGCTTAAGCCCCGCCCCTCTGTATTCCTATTGGCTGGCCTTTAAACAGCTATAACTTTTGTTTGCAACATGCTACAGTCTTGAAACTTGCTCCATGGACTTGGACCACCAATAGGAGCACGCTGTAAATGTTTAATTGCTTAAGCCCCGCCCCTCTGTCTTCCTATTGGCTGGCCTTTACACAGCTCTAACTATTGTTTACAACATGCTACAGCCTCAAACTTTGGTACATGGACGTAGACCATCAAGAGGAACAAGCTGTAATGGCTTAATTGCTTAAGCCCCGCCCCTCTGTATTCCTATTGGCTGGCCTTTACACAGCTATAACTTTTGTTTGCAACATGCTACAGTCTTGAAACTTGCTCCATGTTGACCACCTCTCACACACGCGCACACACAAACGCACATGCACGCATGTGCACACAAACACACACACACACACACATTGAAAGTCAATGGAGAATATCCGGGAAACACGTAACTTTGTCATTTCTCAACCGTCTCAGACGCGGGGCGGCTCGCCGAAACCGGGACGCCCCCCCCCCCTGAACGAAACCAAATGGACCCTTACAGCTCAGACATCTTAGCATGTTAGCATTAGCATGTTAGCATATTAGCATGTTAGTATTAGCATGTTAGCATATTAGCATGATAGCATTAGCATGCTAGCAATGCTAACATTCCCAATAAACTTAGACAAATTACCCCATTGAAAGTCAATGGAGAGACCTGGCTCACATGTAACACAATGGATCCTTCTGAGAGGCTAAATGTCATCAAATGGTGGTCCGTGGCTCAAATGCTGCACAGACTTGGCGAGCTTCAGGCACCCAGTAAAATTTCTTGAATTTTTTTTATGATTATTATTACCTGAGCAGGCGAGTCCAACAGTCTTGTCTGGTGAGCAGGTGGTGTTTCTAGTTGAGTCTGAGGTTCTACAGTCCAGGAGAGCAGATTCGTTGCCTTCACACTGGAACTCTTTGGTCCACATCGAAGCGTTCACCTCTCCATAGAGCGCCCCCTGGAGGACTGAAGGAGCCCCGCAGCCAAGATCCCTACAGACCACCTCTGCATCCTGCTGGTCAAAGTCATCTTCACACACTGAGACCCATGAATGGTTAGATTTCACCTCCACTCTGCCTGAACACACACTGGTCCCATTCACCAACCTCACAGACTCTGGAGTGAGAGAGAGAGAGAGAGAGAGAAAGAGAGAGAGAGAGAGAGAGAGAGATCATTTTAATCATAGAATATTACACTTTTCCAGGACTGCTCCGCTCAACTTTTTTAAGAGTGGGGATCTTAGTTGAGATCATTCAAGAATCAATTTTCCAACATCACTGCGCACAAATAAGGAGTTGTCTAAATGTAATAATAATTCCTAACATGTCTCTGTAATGGACAGTCAGGACTCGGTAACCTATTAATATGTGAGCATTTTGTTGGTGGTACTTTATTTCGTACTTTAGGTTAATACAAGTAAAGAACGTGTAGCCCTCAGTGGCAAGGGAGGTGTGTGTTCTGTGTGACAGACAGACAGACAGACAGACAGACAGACAGACAGACAGACAGACAGACACCTGAACAGGTGTTACCTGAACAGATCACCTCCAGTCTGTGGGCTGAAGTATAAGACGCATTTGTTCCACAGTCCTTCAGTGAAGACTCAGAGCCAACACAGGGAGATGTTATCCACCATACAGGTTGATTTGTAGAACCAACCAGTCTTAGTGATGAAACAGCAGAACCACAGGCTATCTGTCTACACACTACAGATGATGACTTCAGGGTCCAGTCAGAATCATCCACTGGTCTCCACTCATAATGGAGTTTCATCTCAAGTTTTCCAGCACAGTTACTGGTTCCTTCCACCAACCTGACATCTGTACAGAGACGAAAGTAAGCAGTAAAAACAAAAACAAAATTAGAAAATGCATTACTTTCATTTTAAGTAATCGACACAAAAGATGCTACACATACTCGTAGTCGGATCATATAGGATACCGGATAAGTTTGTGAAAACTGTGGCCGAGTCTTACACACAGTCTGTCCTGCAGGGGACAGAAACACACAGAAAGCACCACCGGTACGTTCCAAAAATATCTGTCAACCTAAATCAGAGTAAGTAAAGGGGCAGTGGGTCAGGGGTAGAGTGGCCGGTAGAGTAGCCGGTTCGAAGCCGGGTTCCCTCAGAGTTAGTGTAGGTTCTAAGTAGACTAGACTAAAGGTGGTTGCACACCGGCCGTGTTTTTCGGAAAGTCGATAGAAACGCTAGCCTGACACTCAGCCTGAATTTTCATTTCGTTTCACTCCATTATTCAGTCTAAACGCCCTCCCATCTACAACCGTTTCTGGGATGGGCGTTGCCAAAGAGGCAGTCTTCGGTGATTGGTTCATACCAACCAATCAGAATAGTAGGAAAGCAGATGGCATTGTGTCAATCATGTGGCTATGGCTAACATGTTTGCTAACCAAACAAACGCAGCCAACGAGCGCTACTAGTATGTAAACAAAAGCGGTAAAATATGTCGGATGATGATGTTTATAAAATCGCTCGTGTCTGTAAAGAAATTATTTATCATAGGTCGATTTAATAGCCAGATTGATACGGCCGTGAGTTACCGCAGTGGGGGCAGCCATGTTTGTTTGTGTCTGGACGGCACTGTTGTTTGACGTCATCGAGTTGAAACGACGCTGATTCGTCGGTTGGATTTCCAACCGAGTCTGAGATCTCCTTCGGGAGCGTCACCAGACCCTAATCGCCTGAACATACATTTTTAATGTGGCTAGCGATTCAGGGGCTGGAGCCAGGCTATAGAAACGCAGCTAAAAATCCGAAAAACGCGCTCGGTGTGTGGGGACCTTAACTCTGCCATCGGTGTGTGAATGTGTGTGTGAATGGGTGAATGTAATGCACAATCTATGTAAAGCACTCTGGATAAAAGCACCATTTACCATTTAAAGCAAATCACACGCATGTTGAAAAGAATGCTAATTAAAGTGATTGAAATGATACGCTGCTGTCATAGGAGGAGGAGGCAGAGGAGATGGGTCAGGTGGGTGTGTCCACATTTTAACACATACTGTACACCAGCGTTACTCAACCCGCGGGCCGCATGCGGACCCTGCTTCATGTCTCTGCGGCCCATCGTGGTCATGCCAATGAAATGATAGTTTTTGTACTTTCAGTGTGGGGAAAGCATTTGCAATCGTGATGAGATTCAGCTGATATAGGAAAGTGACCTGGTATCTGTTCTATTCTATTTGATGTTGTTCGTTTCATTAATGTACTTAAGTATTCTTTTTGTTTGAGTATATATTGGCTTTACTGCATCATTGCACTGGTTACAATTTGTTCTAGATCCTAGTGTTAATTTAAAATGAGATATTTCTCTAAATCTGGGTAGTAAAAAAGAAAAGAATCAGGCCACAGCCCTGGATCTCCTGGTCCCTCTGCACGTCCCCGATTACCTGAGCAGGTGAGTCCAACAGTCTTGTCGGGTGAGCAGGTGGTGTTTCTAGTTGAGTCTGAGGTTCTACAGTCCAGGAGAACAGACTCGTTGCCTTCACACTGGAACTCTTTGGTCCACATCGAAGCGTTCACTTCCCCATAGAGCGCCCCCTGGAGGACTGAAGGAGGTCCACAGTCAAGCTCCCTACAGACCACCTCTGCATCCTGCTGGTCAAAGTCATCTTCACACACTGAGACCCACGACTGGTTAGATTTCACCTCCACTCTGCCTGAACACACACTGGTCCCATTCACCAACCTCACTGACTCTGGAGAGAGAGAGAGAGAGAGAGAGAGAGAGAGAGAGAGAGAGAGAGAGAGAGAGAGAGAGAGAGAGAGAGAGAGAGAGAGAGAGAGAGAAAGAGAGAGAGACAAAGTGTGTTCAACATTTTTCATTCATTAAAGGAAGGCGACAACAGATGAAAACATGAGGACACACACACACACACACACACACACACACACACACACGATTTATAATGTAGGCATTTAGAAGACGCTCTTAACCCATTCAGGACGGGAACCCGTTTGGTGTTTTAAGCATTGTGTTATACTTTAGTTATTGAAAAGCGCAGCACTAGCTTGTAGATCTGCTTATTTTTTTATCGTGAAAACGTGTGCAAATCTTTGTATTTAAATTATTTCAGAGCAAACGTTTTCATTTCATATGTTCGCTTCTGGGGGGTCCCTGGAACAACATATTTTCAGATATGCCAGCCACATACATATAATTCTGGGGGTCCTGAAATAGTTTGAGAACTACTGACATAGAAACGTAGGTTTTTCATTTGTAAAATAGTCCTCAGGTCTAATTGGGTTAAATTAATCCAGAGCGATTTACAGTAAGCAAGAACAACACGGTAATACAGCAAATACATAACACACACACACACACACACACACACACGGACGCACACAGATAGACATGAATCAACGGATGGACAGACGTATGGGGACAGACAGACAGACAAGCCAGATCAATTTAATAGCAGACTGTACAGATTACTGTTATTGTAGAAGTATTGTTTGTGTTACCTGAACAGATCACCTCCAGACTGTCATAGGAGATGTCAGAGCTCATTGCTCCACACTCCCTCAGTGAAGACTCAGTACCATCACAGGAAGATATAATCGACCATACATCAGTATAACCAGCAGAACTCCTTTGTGTCGACAGAGCAGATCCACAGTCTAGCTGCCGACACACTACAGATGCTGCCTTCAGGTTCCAGTCAGTCGACTGATCAACCCCTCGTCTCCATTCTCTCTGATGTTTGATCTCCAGTCCACCAGTACAGTTACTGCTTCCTCCCACCAACCTAACATCACCAGGCCCTGTACAGAGACAAGTGAGAATACCGTAAGTACAGTTAAACAAAGTACTATTACTTTTCCTTACAAAAAAATCCTAACAAAGAGTGTAGATTGTTATGTCAGGCTATCGAAACCACATCCTTGTGTTTGTTTTCTGTTTTAACTGATTCTAGCCCCTCCCTGTGTCTGTGTCCATAGTCGTGTCATAGTGTCTGAGCAAATAGACAATGTGTCAAATTTTACGTCATGCTGATGTGCCCCTCACTTCACATGGGTGTGATTTTTCAAATAAGATTTTGGTTTGTAAAGCATGTAACCTTTGTCCAGCTTTCAGTGTTTACACAAACAGAGACAAAAGTGTGTAAACCCAAACATTGAGGACAAATGTGAGGACGCAAATTGTAATTGGCCGGAATGTGATGATGTATGATGATAAGAGCGCCCCTCACTTACACACGGGTGTGATTTTTATTATTACCTGAGCAGGTGAGTCCAACAGTCTTGTCAGGTGAGCAGGTGGTGTTTCTAGTTGAGTCTGACCTTCTACAGTCCAGGAGAACAGACTCGTTGCCTTGACACAGGAACTCTGTGGTCCACATCGAAGCGTTCACTTCTCCATAGAGCGCCCCCTGGAGGACTGAAGGAGGCCCGCAGTCAAGCTCCCTACAGACCACCTCTGCATCCTGCTGGTCAAAGTCATCTTCACACACTGAGACCCACGACTGGTTAGACTGCACCTCCACTCTGCCTGAACACACACTGGTCCCATTCACCAACCTCACAGACTCTGGAGAGAGAGAGACAGAGAGAGAGAGAGAGAGAGAGAGAGAGAGAGAGAGAGAGAGAGAGAGAGAGAGAATTTTAATCAAGAACATTAATGAGAATCATTTGAATAGAATGAAGGCGTGAACGAAGTATGCCATTGTTACAGGAGGCTATTGATCTGTTATCAGCTAGGCAAAGCAGTAACCATGCAGTGGGAAATCAGCTTTTGATGGGCACAGTCTAAGATGAAATAAATATCACTTTTGTGGGGCAGGTTGTCGCAGACCCCCAGTGAAGTGAAGAACGGAGGAGTGAGCTTTCTATATAGCCACGCGCCAGAACGTGCATACATGCAGTACGAACGTGTCGTTGTTTGCATTGTCAGATGATTTTTATTTGAAGGTTAAACAGGATGATAAATGTGTTTTTGTGAGTTAAGTCAACTGACCGGCGTGCTGTGTTAAGTTACATGCTAGTGCTATGAGGATGATATCCCAAAGCGCCCTCCCGCTCATAAAACATATGTTGGACTCGGGCCGTAAATTAAAGCCCCCCTAAGTTTGCAGCATGTGTGTGTGTGTGTGTGTGTGTGTGTGTGTGTGTGTGTGTGTGTGTGTGTGTGTGTGTGTGTGTGTGTGTGTGTGTGTGTGTGTGTGTGTGTGTGTGTGTGTGTGTTGTGGCGTTCACTGTGAACAAACAGGAGTGACTGCCTGACTGACCGGTTTCCTTATTATAGTAGGATAGGATAGTGAAGGTAGCAGATCTACAAGCTCACAATGTGTCACATCGGAACATGTTGTGAACTTGTAGATCTGCTATTTTCACTGTATTTGAAAGTGCATTTAAGTGGTTAAAATTTTCCCTTCCTAGAGATGTCTTTGAAATGTAGTGGAGTAAAAGTATACAAAAATAGAAGTACTTAAGTAATAGTACTCAATACAAGTAAACATACTTTGCTACTGTCCACCACTGTGCATGACAGACAGACAGACAGACAGACAGACAGACAGACAGACAGACAGACAGACAGACAGACAGACAGACAGACAGACAGACAGACAGATCAATTAAATTAACTGTACAGATTACAGTCATTGCTGAAGTGATTGTTAGTGTTACCTGAACAGAATACCTCCAGGACCATTTGGGAAGTATCAGACGTCTTTGTTCCACACTCCCTCAGTGAAGATTCAGATCCATCACAGGACACTGTCATCTTCCATACCGGTTGTGTTGAAGCATAACTCCATCGTGTTGAAACAGCAGAGCCACACTCCATCTGCCTACACACTACAGAGGATGACTGCAGGTTCCAGTCAGACCGACCATCCACAGGTTTCCAGTCTCCCTGGTGTTGCGTCTCAAGTCTACCAGTACACTTACTGCTTCCTCCCACCAGCCTGACAGGCTCTGTACAGAGACAAGGGAGAAAGTAGTAAAACAACGTTTTATTTCATCAAAAACTAAAGGTGTCGTTATCTCAGAGAGTTCAGTGTCTTTTTGAATATCTTCAATATATTTAAGTTGATACTTTTTGAGTGGTGCAACCACTCCTACAACCAGCAATGACATTAATGAGCACGAGAATGAGTACCAGTAGGGGCGCTGTTGTGCCAGAAACAGAGAGAGAGTGCTGCAGTTGCCTGCTAATGAGAGAGAGAGGGGGGGGGGGGGGGGGGGGAGTTGCACCACTCAGTTCACATGGGTGTGATTTTTTTCTCATGTATCTCGTTTGTGTTATATTATAGTAAAATATGTATCTTGTTTTGTCAAGCCCAATATGTCATGACATGAAATAAATTGATTTAACCATAATAACAGTCACAAAAAGGCCAATATAACTGCATGAGGAACGCTTAAAACTATTTATTTATGAACGTGGAAACCTCTCCCTCTCTCTCATCTGTGCATAAACCCTTGTTTCTCTTATGTCTGTGCGTAGGCTGTGGGCCTGTGGGCTGTGTGTTATTTGCAGAGCCCTCCATACCTATAGCGTAATGAACAGTGATGACAGTTGCAACCATTTTCTTTTTAACAGCAAATTATGAAGTGGTCATTGTGGCAATTTATGAACTTAACTAAGGTTTATTTCATGCATGGTCCTTTTTCCATTATAGATTACGAGAAGGGATGAGGGGAGAATATTAAAGCTGAATATATATACTGTATAGGCCTACATATATATATATATATATATATATATATATATATATATATATATATATATATATATATTGTGACGGCCCCTGTACCTTTAAGGAGTCTATATGCTGTTCTGTGTCAGACATCTTTAACCCAATCCCTTTGCAGTGCTGGATTGGGAGGGCGGAGCCTGCAATTTGCAGAAGGGGAGACACCTGGCCAGTGTCCTCCCCAAACGCTATTAAAGCACCTGCTGTGAATATGTTCTCTCTCCTCTTTCCTCCTCAGGTAGGCTGCAGGGCAGCAGCACCAGAGCAACTTTTGATTTCTGTTATGTTTTGTTAATTGGGCAGTGTTCCCTGCCAGCTTATTTTGGAACGTTACGAATGACCTGTTTGATTATATTTATTAATTAATTCTTGAAATAAAATACTTTTTGCTGCTTTAAACTCCGTCTGGTCTCCCCTCTTTGTTAAGGCCCAAGAGCCAGCCTTAACAAATGGGGGCTCGTCCACAGCAAACGGTTTGGTAAACTACAAGGCTTTGTAGTTTAGTTGCTTATGTGTTAAAACAAGCAAAAGTAAGTTCAGGTTCCCACCTCCCATCAGTGGCAGCTGTGGGGTGGAGCCTTGTCATTTGGGGAACCAGCGGAGGGGTTTTTTGGCTACTCGGGTCTCGGAACTTAGGAACGTAAGTACACCTTTCTGTTTACAAGTCACTTTTTGTTGGGCCGACTCTGACAGGCAAAGCGCATTTCCCCTTTGGGACTTGTGTGCATTTATATAATACACGTAGTGTGGGGAGAAAGGGTTGGAGCTATATGCTCGGGAGCACTCTTTGGCCTTGGGGCGGTGGCCAGCTTGCTGGAGACCTTTTTCCCTCGCCAACGTTTCATGTGCGTAAATACCTGTCCCAACTATCCCCTGAAGACTAGGGTTGAGATTTAGATAAGTTTGGGTTAGGCAGTTAGAGGGGAGGCTCAATTTAATTTGACTTGTTTGGGGCATTTATTTGGTTAAATGCGCTTCGTTCTTTGGTTTCCGTTGGCTTTGAGTGGTTTGTTTTGTTTTCTTTGGTTTAATTTTGCAATGGAGGTGCCTGATTTTGTTTCTGGTCCGTCGGAGGAGGGCCTAGATTCCTTTAGCAAGGACCAATTATTGTCAATTGCCGAGCATTACGGCATTGACATTCCCGACAAAAGGGCGGGAAGAGATAAGGTCAAGGTAATGATCAAGGACCAGCTGTATGAGCAGCACATTTTGAGCCCGCAGCCGTCTGAGTGTGGGGCTCAGGAGGAGGGTGTAGCTGCAGTCTCAGTGCCCGCGGGGGCCACTGGGCTAACCTTCGAGGAGTTGGTGAAGCTGAAAGAGATGGATGCTGACTTACAGATAAAACTGAAGGAAAGAGATTTGGCGATAGAAAGGTTAAAACATGAAGCAGAGATGAAAAGGTTGGATGTTGAGGGTACACGGCTCAACTTGGTGAGAGATGGCACGATGAGTGAGGTGAAGAGGGGCGAGTCAGGTGGTGACAATGGCAACATTTTGAATAGTTTACGGTTGGTCCCAAAATTCAATGAGAAAGAGGTGGAAGTGTTCTTCACTCTGTTCGAGCGGGTGGCAGACGCTCGGGGCTGGGATGATTCGGACCGGACGGTCCTGTTACAGTGCGTGCTCACTGGACGTGCTCAGGAGGCGTTCGCCTCACTGTCTGCACGGGACAGCACAAGGTATACACTGGTCAAAGCAGCAGTGCTGCGTGTATACGAACTAGTTCCCGAGGCCTATAGACAGCGTTTTCGGAGTTGGCAGAGAGGCAATAATAAGTCCTATCTTGAATTTGCCCGTGACCTGTCAACACATTTCGAGCGCTGGTGTGTGGCTTCAGGGGTGGAAGACTATGATGACCTCGCTGCTCTTGTTGTGCTGGAGCAGTTTAAGAACTCAGTCCCAGAACCAATCGCCATGTACATTATTGAACAGAAAGCAAAGACTGCAGCTGCGGCTGCAGCACTCGCCGATGAATTCTCATTGACACACAGAGGGCGGGGGGACAACCGTGGTAATGGTGGGTGGTCTGGTGGCGGCAGAGAAGCTGGCCAAGTTGTTGGGGGAAAATACTTTCCTCCCAAATCCAGTGGAAATGTGAACTCGGATAATAGTGGACCGGCTGGTCGTGACTCCGAGAATGCCTGCCACTTCTGCCACCTTCCAGGGCACTGGAAACGTGAGTGCCCGGCGCTTAAGGGGCGTAACAAGAATGTTGGGTTTAAGGGGAAACCTGCAGCATTTGCTGCGTCGTTGCCTGGTACCGGTGATGTGAAACGAATAATTACTGAGGTACCTGTGTTGTCAAAACCTGACGAGGCTTTCTTGCCTTTCATGTCTAAAGGTCATGTCTCCATGCTTGGTGGTAAAGAGAAGGTGCCAGTTACTATCTTGCGTGACACGGGTGCGTTTGATTCCTTCATTTTGTCATCTGCTCTCCCTTTTTCTGAAGAGACTCACACTGGGTCATTTCTACCTGTGTTGGGTATGGGAATGGCTGTGTTCCATGTCCCTGTGCACAAGCTATTGTTCCACTCGGCTTTGTTTGATGGTGAAGTGCGCATGGGCGTGCGACCGGCGCTTCCAGTTGACGGGGTGACTGTCATTCTGGGCAATGGTGTAGCGGGGGAACGGGTGTGGGCGGATCAGGCGGTTCAGCCTGCCAGTCCAGTTCTGGTCCCGGTGCCATTGGTTACCGAAGGCCCCGATGAAAATGAGACTGTTTTGCCAGACGTTTTTCATGCATGCGCTGTGACACGTGCCATGAAAAAAACAAGTGACCAGGAGGCTCTGGGGGAAATTGATTCACAGAGTGATATTGTGGGTGGGTTGATGTTGTCCTTAGCCAATACTCCAATTGCTATTCCACGTGCTGAATTGGTGAGTGAACAAACAACCGATCCCTCTTTGAAGGATTTATTCCAAGTGGTGTGCCCGAAAAGTGATTTGGAAAATCTTGCGCACGGGTACTTCATGGAAAATGGTGTGCTATTGCGCAAATGGGTGCCGCATGGCGAGGCGTTCATTGGAGACCCTATTTATCAAATTGTGATTCCCTCCAAATTCCGTGATTTGGTTTTGCGTGTTGCTCATGATGAGTCAGGACACATGGGCGTGCGCAAAACATACGACCGTGTTTTGAGGCATTTCTTCTGGCCTCGGGTTAAAAAGAGCGTTGCTGGCTACATTAAAACGTGTCATACGTGCCAGTTAACGGGAAAGCCAAATCAGTCCATTAAAGTGGCGCCGCTGTATCCTATTCCAGCTGTGGCTCAGCCATTTGAGCATTTGATTGTGGACTGCGTAGGTCCTCTGCCTTGCGCGAAATCTGGTGCTAAGTATTTATTTACTGTTATGTGCCAGAGCACCAGATATCCTGCCGCATATCCATTGCGCACGATTACAGCTAAATCAATTGTGCGTGCTCTTACGCAGTTCATGTCTATTTTTGGCATTCCGCGCACGGTCCAAAGTGACAGGGGTTCGAACCTGACATCTCACTTGTTTGCCCAGGTATTAAAGCAGTTGCATATCAAGCACAATAAAGCGTCAGCATACCATGCGCAAAGCCAAGGCGCACTGGAACGGTTCCATCAAACGTTAAAGTCGCTGATGCGCGCATACTGTGTTGAGATGGGTGAAGACTGGGAGGAGGGTTTACCATGGTTACTGTTGGCGGCGAGAGAGGTGACACAGGAGAGTTTGGGTTTTAGTCCAAATGAACTTGTGTTCGGCCACACTGTGAGAGGGCCGCTGGCTATTTTACAGGATGACTGGAAAGAAGTGGACCCGCCGACGAATCTAATTGATTATGTAAATGGATTTAAGCACAGACTGTACTCTGCTACGGAGTTGGCAAAAGAGAAATTGGCCTCGGCGCAAACTAAAATGAAGCGTTTGTATGACCGTAGAGCGGAGAAGCGTGTTTTTTCTCCAGGGGATCAAGTGTTGGCTTTATTGCCTATTGTGGGCTCGCCGTTCCAGGCAAAATTCATGGGCCCATATACTGTGGTGAAACAGCTGTCAGATCAAAATTATCTCATTGCCACGCCGGGCCGTCGGAAACACAACCAGTTGTGCCATGTCAATCTTTTGAAACCGTATCTGGCCCGCGCGCCACAGGCGCTGAGCGCAGCGTTGAGTTGCACTCGTCCTGTGTGTGTTGGTAACACACACGGGGTGAAGGCAACATCGGAGAATGATGCCGTTTGTGAGGATGGTTTGCCAAATCATGACTCTGCCTTGTTGTCGGGTCGATTAAAAAATTCGGAGGTATTGTCAAGTCTAACTGATGTTTTGTCTCACCTATCAGAGTCACAGCGAACAGAGCTGGTGGCGCTGATACGTGAGTACCCAAGCCTATTTGGTGATGTTCCATCTGTTACGCATGTGATTGAACATGATATTGAGTTGACAGATTCCAAGCCTATAAGACAGCGGTTTTATAGGACTAATCCAGATAAGAGAAAATATTTGGATTCTGAAATTGACTACATGCTCAAAAATGGTATTGCTGAGCAATCTGCTTCGAGTTGGGCATCGCCGTGCCTGCTCGTTCCAAAACCGGACGGGACGTACAGATTTTGTTCTGATTTCAGAAAAGTAAATAATGTTACGAAACCGGACTCTTTTCCTTTGCCGCGCATAGATGATTGCATTGATCAGGTCGGCTCTGCTAAATTCATTAGCAAGTTCGATCTATTAAAGGGGTATTGGCAAATTCCCTTGTCAAAGCGCGCACAAGAAATAGCCGCATTTATTACTCCCTCTGGCCTTTATTCTTACTCGGTCATGCCGTTCGGGTTACGCAATGCACCCGCAACATTTCAGCGTTTAATGAACAAAGTGGTTTGGGACCTAGAAGGCTGTGCTGTTTACTTGGATGATTTAGTCATATATTCAGATAATTGGCAAGATCACATTGAGCGCATCTCAGCACTGTTTAGCCGCTTGGCTGAGGCGCGTCTTACTGTGAACTTGGCTAAATGTGATTTTGCTCGGGCCACAGTAACATACCTTGGTCGTCAGGTGGGGCAGGGTGAAGTGCGTCCAGTGCGTGCTAAAGTGGAAGCGGTTGAAAAATACCCACCACCAACAACAAAAAAAGAATTGCAACGATATCTTGGTTTCATTGGATACTATAGAGCTTTCTGTAGGAATTTCTCAACTGTTGTTGCACCGCTTACTGACCTGCTCAAGAATAATGCAAAATACATTTGGTCTCTTATTTGTCAGCAGGCATTTGAGAAGGCAAAACAAATCCTGTATGATGCTCCTGTCCTCGCTGCTCCACACATGACAAGGCCTTTTAAACTACAGGTTGATGCCAGCCATGTGGGGGCAGGTGGAGTTTTGCTTCAAGAGGATGAATTGGGCATTGACAAACCTGTATGTTTTTTTTCAAAGAAATTTAACAGGTATCAGTTAAACTACTCAGTGATCGAGAAGGAGGCTTTGGCTCTCATATGGTCTTTGCAGCACTTTGAGGTGTATGTGGGTTCTGGACCTGTGGTGGTGTACACAGACCACAATCCGTTAACATTTTTACATTCTCTCCACAGTCCAAACCAGAGGCTCATTAGATGGTCCTTGTTTCTTCAGTCATACACGTTGGACATCCGCCATATTAAAGGAAAAGAAAATGTGGTGGCGGATGCCTTATCTAGGGCCCCGTGCAATTAATCCTGTTCAGTCATGATCTGTTTTGCATTATGTCCTAACCTTTTCTCTTAAAAGCTCCAAGGTACCAGTTGCTGAGAGAGGGTGTGGTTTAGGCATGAGGCAGATGTGAACTGGGGGGGTTGTTCTCAGTAGGGTTCTTATTACTTGCTTACATTTAAAGTATTTACACTTTTTCTAATTGTTTATTAATATTAAGTATACTGGGCCAGGGTTCCCTTTGGGACCCTGTTTTTAAGGGGGGGGGTGTGACGGCCCCTGTACCTTTAAGGAGTCTATATGCTGTTCTGTGTCAGACATCTTTAACCCAATCCCTTTGCAGTGCTGGATTGGGAGGGCGGAGCCTGCAATTTGCAGAAGGGGAGACACCTGGCCAGTGTCCTCCCCAAACGCTATTAAAGCACCTGCTGTGAATATGTTCTCTCTCCTCTTTCCTCCTCAGGTAGGCTGCAGGGCAGCAGCACCAGAGCAACTTTTGATTTCTGTTATGTTTTGTTAATTGGGCAGTGTTCCCTGCCAGCTTATTTTGGAACGTTACGAATGACCTGTTTGATTATATTTATTAATTAATTCTTGAAATAAAATACTTTTTGCTGCTTTAAACTCCGTCTGGTCTCCCCTCTTTGTTAAGGCCCAAGAGCCAGCCTTAACAATATATACATATATATAAATTTACCTGAGCAGGTGAGTCCAACAGTCTTGTCAGGTGAGCAGGTGGTGTTTCTAGTCGAGTCTGAGGTTCTACAGTCCAGGAGAACAGACTCACTGCCTTTACACTGGAACTCTTTGGTCCACATTGAAGCGTTAACTTCTCCATAGAGCGCCCCCTGGAGGACTGAAGGAGCCCCGCAGTCAAGCTCCCTACAGAGCACCTTTGCGTCCTGCTGGTCAAAGTCATCTTCACACACTGAGACCCATGACTGGTTAGACTGCACCTCCACTCTGCCTGAACACACACTGGTCCCATTCACCAACCTCACAGACTCTGGAGAGAGAGAGAGAGAGAGAGAGAGAGAGAGAGAGAGAGAGAGAGAGAGAGAGAGAGAGAGAGAGAGAGAGATTTAATTAAAAGAAGCTCTTGGTCTATCTATAATCTATGATGATTTATTGATTTGTAATCTTTGTTTACCTGTTGTTGTTGTTGTTACTGTGGTGTGTGTTTGTTCAGCCTGGAGAGCTGAAGGGAAACAAATAACACAATCAATTAGCTTCACAACAGAGAACGTGGATTGTCTCTATTACTACATTGTCTCCACCAGGTCGGGTGTTACATTTCGACCCGTAACTCTTGAATCAAAGGTCGTACAATCAAAACATTCCCTGGATTCCTTGGATCATGACAACTACCCACACAGTCAATGCCCACCTCAGAATGAGTATCAGAATCAGATGGGAACTCGCGCAGAAAGTTTCAAACACCCAGTTCTCTTTTCTCATTGGACAATATTTTCCCCCAGCGATGGGATCCACGCAAGACGTTAACGTCACCAAAGGCCAGCTAGCTGGCCCTGGCACTTGAAAGAAGACGCCCAGCAGAGAAAACTTGAAATCTGATTGGCTAAGGAAATCTGCATCAGGAAAGTGCAAGGCCAGCAGAGAAGGCCTTGCTGGCCCTGACGGCCCACCACTAAAATACATGTGTTTCAATGCAGCGACGTTGTCCCACTCCCCAAACTATTTTTCAATTCAATTCAATTTTATTATAGTGTCAAATCACAACAAGTTGTCTCAAGACACTTTACAACCAACAAAGATCCACCCAGAGCAAGCAACATTGCGACAATGGTAACGAAAAACTCCCCTTTAGGAAGAAACGTCAGGCAGAACCCGACTCTAGGGTGGGCGGCCATCTGCCTCGACCGTGTCGGGGGGGGGGGGGGGGGGGGTAGAGGGAGAGAGAGAGAGATAGACAGAGAGAAAAGACAGAGAATAGGCAGGTGGGCTCCGTGGAGGGGTCTGGTCCACATCTGGTCCAGGTCGAGCTCTGTGAGGCCGGGTCTGGTGGGCTCCATGAAGAGGCCTGATCCACGGTCACACTCGGCAGTCAGTTGGGGGTTAATATTAGAGGTCCACAGAACTGCGACGGGGAGGACGAAAAGAGACTCCGGGGAGAGATTCCCCGGATGCTGGATTAGTGGCAGGCCTTACTGGAGCCTATATAGTGTATATTACAAGTACTGCTGGGAGACAAACCCACACAACAATGTACGACCATGGTATCCAGCTAGACCCGGAGACAAGTCTGGCCATAGGCTTTGTCGTAGAGAAAGGTTTTCAACCTTGTCTTGAATGTGCAGAGCGTGTCAGCCCCACGGACCGAAGCCGGGAGAAGGTTCCACAGCTGCGGTGCCTGGGACCTAAACGCCCTGCCTCCTATTGTAACTTTTGATATTTTTGGAACAGTAAGCATGTTTGCATATTGCAAACGCACTGCTGTTCTATTTGGTTTGTAGGGATCAATGAGATCCTTGAGATATTGTGGTGCCTGACCATTGAGGGCTTTGTAAGTGAGAAGAAGAACTTTGAACTCTATTCTGTATTTGACCGGGAGCCAGTGTAGGGAGGCCAGTGAAGGAGTGATATGGTCTCTTCTTCTGGTACCTGTCAACACACGCGCCGCAGCATTTTGAACTAACTGTAGGCTTTTCAGAGACTTGCCTGGGCAGCCTGATAATAGCGAATTGCAGTAGTCCAGCCTTGAGGTGACGAAGGCGTGGACAAGTTTTTCTGCGTCATTTTTGGACAGGATGTGCCTGACCTTTGCAATATTTCGCAGGTGAAAGAAAGCATTCTTTGAGATTTGTTTGATATGAGATTTGAAAGACAAGTCTTGATCAAAGGTAACCCCCAGATTCCTCACAGTGGCCTTGGAGGCCAAAGTAATGCCATCTAGAGAAAAGTTCCCATCGACCAACTTGTCTCTCAGGGGCTTAGGGCCGATCACGATAACTTCCGTTTTGTTAGAGTTGAGGAGTAGGTAATTACGTGCCATCCAACTCTTTATGTCTTTAAGACATGCTTGAAGTTTGACTAGTTGGTCCGTTTCGTTCGGTTTCATCGATAGATATAGTTGAGTGTCGTCTGCGTAACAATGAAAATCTATGGAGTGTTCCCTGATGATGTTGCCCAGAGGGAGCATATATAAAGAGAAGAGTATTGGTCCAAGCACAGAGCCTTGTGGGACTCCGTATTTGACCTTTTCACGTGTAGAGGAGCCATTATTGACCTCTACAAACTGAAAACGATCAGACAGATAGGACTCGAACCATTTCAGTGCGGCACCCCTGATGCCAACCAGATGTTCCAGTCTCTGTAGCAGAATGTGGTGGTCAATAGTGTCGAATGCAGCACTAAGGTCCAGCAACACCAGTACGGAGAGGAGGTTATTATCTGCTGCAGTCAGGAGGTCATTTGTAACTCTCAGCAGGGCCGTCTCAGTGCTATGGTTAGCTCTGAAGCCCGACTGAAAGCCTTCTAATATATTGTTGTTTTGTAGAAAGTCACACAACTGTTTGGCGACCGCTTTCTCGAGAATTTTGGAGAGAAACGGAAGGTTCGATATAGGTCTATAGCTAGCTAGAATGCCTGCATCAAGAGTAGGCTTTTTGAGTAGAGGTTTGATTACCGCTACCTTGAAAGATTGTGGCACGTAGCCTGTCACCAAAGACATATTGATCATATTGAGTAGGCATGTACCAACCGGAGGCAGGACCTCTTTGAGTAATCTAGTCGGAACTGGATCCAGGGTACATGTCGTTGATTTTGAAGAAGATATCATTGAAGTGAACTCAGAGAGCTCGATTGGAGAGAGACTATCCATATATATATTTGGGTCTGCGGCCACCTCTGAGACCACCATATTTGGTGGCAGTCCAGTGGGAGCCGAGAGTAGTTGTAGATCAATTTGATCTCTGATAGTTTCTATTTTGCCTTTGAAGAACCTCATGAAATCGCTACTATTGAGAGTCGTAGGAATCCGTGGGTCCGTGGAATCACGGCTTTTTGTCAGTTTTGCCAAAGTATCAAAAAGAAACTTTGGGTTACTTTTGTTTCCCTCTATTAGGGATGAATAATAAGTGGCTCTGGCCGTGTCGAGAGCCTTTTTGTATATTTTGAGGCTATTCTGCCAGTCTATACATGATTCTTTCTGTTTGGTTGAACGCCATTTCTTTTCGAGTTTGCGAGACGTTCGCTTGAGGTTTCTAGTTTCCGAGTTGTACCACGGGGCTAGCCTTTGTTGCTTTATTACCTTCCTTTTCAGGGGAGCAACAGAGTCTAGCGTAGTTTGAAATGAGCATGTGACACTATCAACAAGTTGATCGAGTTGATGAGAACTATATGTGTGAAGGTCCTCTATTTTGTTGAAATATACCGAGTTGATGGCTGATGGAACCATTTCCTTGAATTTGCTTACAGCGCTCTCGGATATACTTCTGCCAAGGACATTTTTGTCCAGTGGTGTATAATCGATCAATGTAAAATCGAAGGTGATCAGATAATGATCAGAGAGATCACGGTTTTCTGGAAAAACTGTGAGGTGCTCTATTGCAATACCATAGACCAGAATGAGGTCAAGGGTATGGTTGTGAATGTGTGTAGGTTTGCCTACACATTGAGAGAAACCGATTGAATCAATCAATGAGATGAACGCTCTATTCAAGCTATCAGTTCCTATGTCCGCGTGAATATTGAAATCACCAATTATGATGATTTTATTAGACTCGAGAACTAGACTTGATAGAAATTCTGAAAACTCTGATAAAAATTGTGTGTAAGCGCCGGGGGGGGCGGTACACTGTAATGACTATCAGCGGCTGTATTGATTTCCAGCTTGTGTGTGAAAGGTTGAGAATCAAGCTTTCAAATGATTTGTATGTAGCTCTAGCTCTAAGACTAATTGCTAGGCCTGTATTGAAGATAGCAGCCACTCCACCTCCAGTTTTCCCATTGTCTCTAGGTATATGTGCATTGGTGTGACTTGGTGGGGTGGCTGTATTTAAGCTAACATATTCTTGCTCACCTAGCCAAGTTTCAGTCAGAAAAAATATATCAAGACAATTGTCTGATATAATTTCATTGACTAATGTTCCTTTTTTGCGTAGAGATCTAATATTTAGAAATCCACATTTGATATTTGTGTCTTGTGGTACAACTGTATTGGTCTTGATTTGTATCAAGTTTGTATGTACAGCTCCTATTTCCTTTTGCTTTTGTTTGTGCAGCCTATATGGTTTGTTCAGCCTGTACAGAGACTGTATAGTTTGTATAGTTCTGATTTGTGGGACAGGTTGGGTAGGCGGCTGCACTGGAGGAAGCACAGAGAGCTGTGTAGGACTGCAACTCTGTTTCCTGGTCCCAACTCTGGGTGGTCATGATAATCTATCTATAAAATCGTCCATATTTCTAGAGATGAGCTTTGCACCGTCCCAGGTTGGATGTATGCAGTCTCTCTCTATCAGACCAGTATTCCCCTCAAAGGTTTCCCAATGATTTACAAAGCTCACGTTATTATCTGGACACCACCTAGACAACCAGTTGTTGAGTTGGCGCATACGGCTAAACATGTCATCATTGCTCATGTTTGGCAGGGGACCAGAGAAAATTACAGAGTCCGACATTGTCTTTGCGTATGTGCAAACTGACTCAATATTTATCTTCGTAATCTCAGATTTCCGAAGTCGAGTGTCGTTGCCCCCGCAGTGAATTACAATCCTATCATAGCGATTACATTTACTTTTAGCAATAAGTTTCAGATTTGATTCGATGTCGCCAGCTCTGGCCCCGGGGATGCATTTGACTATGGTTCCTGGAGTCTTTAAATTCACGTTTCTCATTATAGAACTACCGATAACCAGAGTTGTATTCTTAATGACACGCCGCTGCTTGCGTTGCGGGCCATCAAGTGGAACTGAAGGCTCACCGTTACACTCAACGGGTATAACAGTGAGTGGGGAAAACCTGTTTGAAACGTGAAGTGGTTGGTGTCCCGTGTGCTTTTGTTTACTTCCACGCTTTCGACCAGTAGCAGCCACCTTGGCCCAGCCGTCCTGTTTGTGGGAGCCCCGACCACCCGCGGTCACCGGCGACGGCATGCCCGTCCCCGTCAACCGCGAATGGTGGTGGGCTCCCCGTGGTTGTGTGTGAGCTAGGCTAACGTTTGCACCGCTAGCCAGAATTGCCTCCAACTCGCCGAGCCTCCCCTCCAGCACCGCAAACAAGCTGCATTTGATGCACATGTCCGAAGCAACAAAGGCGTCAGGGCTGTAACTATACATATTGCATACGGCGCAGGAGAGAGAGCTAGAGCGAGAGGAAAGCCCGCCGGGAGGGAAGGGGTGGTGTTGGCGGAAAGCCATCACAATCGCCCGGCTGAGCCGACAGAATGAGACGCTCGCCCCGCCAAACAACCAGCCCGAGTAGCGATAAGATCGCCACAGAGTAGGATAGTTAACAGTGACAGTGTGTGTCTAAACCACAGCAGCGCAATACAATAATGTTTGGTGTTTGTCCCGTTCGTGCTGCTGACAACAAAGCTGTCAGACAGCAGACGGGCAACACAGGAAATGACGCAACAGGCTTACCGTCTCCGAAATGGGTCCGATGTCCCTGTTGGATCTCTCGCAGGCAGAAACTATGTTATTGGTGGATATCTGCTTTGTGACTGTTCCTGGAATATAGCTATTTTAAGTAAGTTTCAAATGGCATAGTGGACGGACGACACATTTTGTTTCACTACCGTGAACAATCCTCAAATATGAGGATCATATTTGAGGATTGTTCACGGTACATTACGGCAGGGATACTCAAATAGATTTACCTGTGGGCCACATTACAAAAATGGCAAGGGGCCAGGGGCCAGTAGATAAAATTACGACATTAATGATACTTGATAACTTCTCTCTTTCAATTGCTTTATTTTCGCAAAATGTATCAAAGTACAATGTGCATGCACACAATATGTAAATAAATAAATGTGTTACATTTTCTTGCATAAACACAAAGAGCTGTTTCCATAACTGCACAAATTATTGCACATAACATGAGTAGCTGTTATAATAACATAACATGAGTAGCTCTTTGCCTGCCTGCCTGCCTGCCTGTCTGTCTGTCTGTCTGTCTGTCCATGAGTAGTTATTTGTCTGTCTGTCAATGAGTAGCTGTCTTACTGTCTGCCTGTCTATGAGTAGCTGTCTGCCTGCCTGTTTATGAGTAGCTGTCTGTCTGCCTGCCTGCCTGTCTGTCCAATTGTCCATGAGTAGCTGTCTGTCTGCCTGTCTGAGTAGCTGTCTGCCTGCCTGCCTAATTGTCCATGAGTAGCTGTCTGTCTGCCTGTCTATGAGTAGCTGTCTGCCTGCCTGCCTAATTGTCCATGAGTAGCTGTCTGTCTGTCTATGAGTAGCTGTCTGCCTTCCTGCCTGTCCAATTGTCCATGAGTAGCTGTCTGCCTGCCTGTCCAATTCTCCATGAGTAGCTGTCTGTCTGCCTGTCTATGAGTAGCTGTCTGACTGCCTGCCTGTCCAATTCTCCATGAGTAGCTGTCTGTCTGTCTGCCTGTCTATGAGTAGCTGTCTGCCTGCCTGCCAGCCAGCAAGTTGGTTAACAGAAAATAAATTGTTATGGCTGAGTAAAATAAAATACAATAAACACAATTTGCCTGAAAATAGATTACCCAGCTATGACCTTTTTCATGAAAAAAAAATGAGTAGTGATATGGCTGACTGAGTAAAATAAAACAATCTACCTGAAAATAGATAGCTATAAGTTAGCTATAAGCAATTTCCATTTCCGCAATTTCCTCAATTTCCATTTCCGCAATTTCCGCAATTTCCATTTCCACCATTTCCGCAATTTCCCCAATTACCATTTCCGCAATTTCCGCAATTTCTATTTCAGCATTTCCGCAATTTCCATTTCCACCATTTCCGCAATTTCCGCAATTACAATTTCCGCAATTTCCATTTTCGTAATTTTCGCAATTTCCATTTCCATTTCCAACTATTAATGGCAGCTGGGTTTCATCATTCAAATAAAATAGAATTCTGTCCGTTTAGCTATAAAATTATGTCAGGGAATAGGGATACACAGTATATGTCTTTCATTTGCATTGCATCTCCCCCCCCCCCAAGCTTTTATTTTCGTTCGAGTAATAGTACAACTCTAATAGTATTACTTATAATAATGTAATTAAAGATAACTTCATTCAGATTTATTTATTTTTATTTCATTTTCCAGATTTTTTTTTCTTCTTTTTTTTTGATTTTCATTGGTGGGCCAGTCATAATGGTCCCGCGGGCCTGATGTGGCCCGCGGGCCTGAGGTTGAGTATCACTGCATTACGGTATAGTATTACTTCATAGCATCAAACAGTATAGGCTACAGTGAGTAAGAAAAATCTCTGCTGTGTGTCGTTAAAGGACATTTATTATCACCTGGCTTTCAGACAGAAGTATCCTACATAAACTGATGTCTTACCAGATAAACCGTGATGGCATGAGGCCAGCTGCTGTGCTAGCTCACCACTGTTGTTGGACCAATCATCACTAAACTCGGTCGAAGCATGTCGGTTTAATAAAATTTTCCGCCTTTTTAACTATTAAGTGTTCCCGTATCTCCGCTTTTTTCTACAAATGTACTGACTACAATGAATTATTTAGTCCAAACATTACAACTCACAGGACATGTTTCATAACACTGTGTGTAAAGTTATTTTGTAATTGCCCAACAGGGGAAGCCATCAGTTCTAAATGTGTGTGTGCACTGTGCATGGACTTGACCGAAATGTGGCCTTAAACCCATTCAGGACGGGAACCCCTTTTGGTATTTCAAGCATTATGTTATTGAAAAATAGCATATCTACAAGCTCATAGCGCGGCACCGAATGCTGGGCTATATACGAGCTTGTAGATCTGCTAATTTTGAATATATATTCTTTCAGAACGTTTTTAACTCAAATCTTTGCTTCTGGGGGGTCCCTGGAAAGACATATTTTCAGATGGGGGTACATGACGAAATACAGATAATTGACCTGAAAAATGTTGAGCACCACTGACATAGAAATACAGGTTTTACAGAAAACTTTTAGGATTTAGAAGCCATTTGTTTTTAATTGTTTACATTAGTAGGCTATTTTATTAATTTGTTTTTTGTTTTTTTTACATTGTTTGTATGGTCTGTTTGATGATGGTTGTTTTAAAATGGACCTCTATTTCATTTTTACCAATATATTGTACTCAAAAAAATGAGCTTGTAGATCTGCTATTTTTTATCGTGAAAATGTGGTGCAAATCTTTGACTATAATTATATTGTGAGTGAACATTTTTAATTCAAATATTTGGAACAACATATTTTCAGATGGGGGTCCACGGCCAAATGCATATTATTCTGGGGGTCCTTGACATGAAAAGGTTTGAGCATCACTGACATTAAGAAACTGTCATGAATTAGAAGACATTTGTAGTTATAATTTAATGCAGGTGTCAGAAACAGTTAAAGGACATTGGAGTACAAAGTAATAAGTGTAATCAGTGTAAACACATGTATAAGATGTGTTTCGAGTCTCTGAGTCTCTACTCACAGCAGTCTGCAGGTTCGTCTGAGCCGTCCCCACAGTCATCTGCCGTGTCACACTTCCACCACAACGGAATGCACTTGTAGTTCTTACAAGCAAACTGACGGGAGAGACGACACACATCTTTAGAATGACTATCGACAGCAGACACGAGACCTATAAAGACATAAACGCGTTTAACACAAGTGAACTGGAGGTGAATCACCTGGCTGGCAGTGCAGCTGGACATGCACTGCTTGTTGTCCGCTGCCAAGTAGAAGTAGGTCGGACAGGAACACTTGTAGCCTCCTCTAGGTGAGAGCAGACACAGGTTACTGCATCCTCCATTGTTGGTCTGACACGGATGAGCAGACACTGCAGGAAAACATGTACACATGTAATGAATATGAGAGCCCTGAATACTACTACTGTACTACTATGATACAATACTACTACTACTACTATTATGTTACAATACTGTTTAGGGGTGCACAGTTATGAAATTATAATGACCGATATCCGATCTCCCATTATTTGCAGGGTCATATCTGCCGATACCAAATCTGACCAATTCCGATATTATACAGAGGGCCACAATGGAAAGAAGCCTATAGGTCCTCTAGGGGCTTGGCCCCAGTGTTGTTTTTGGCAGCAAATTTCTATTTTAGTCTAGTCATAGTCTTTGGACTAAAACTTCGTTTAGTTTTAGTCACATTTTAGTCACCTGGAATGTCTTAGTGTTAGTCTAGTTTTAGTCAACTAAATGTCATAAGATTTTAGTCGACTAAATCTATAGTTGATTTAGTCGACTAAAATGTATTTTGGTGGGTCTTGATGCCGTCTTAATGAGTGTTTTTACACTTGCTGAAATAGCTCACAACGCGTCGCGTTGCGACGCGTTGTGAGCTTGTAGATCTGCTATTTTCAGCATGCAACCAAGTGTAAAATGACTTATACTGGATCTCTTGTCCACTAGTCCCTTCCTAACATTTTAGTCTAGTTTTTATTTGTCGACGAAATTGTCAGTATATTTAGTCTTAGTTTTAGTCATCGTAGCTTAGTTTTCATTTAGTTTCCATTTGTTTTTGTCAGTGAAAATAGGTAGTCGACGAACATTTTCGTCTTAGTTTTAGTCGACGAAAACAACACTGCTTGGCCCAAAGCCAATCAATACATAGCCTATACTATTTTTCCAAGTGTGAATGAATGAATGAATTCAATGTAGAATTTTTAATTTCTTTTGCTGGTGTAAACCGATGAAATAATCTGGATTATTTTGAGACCGATCCGATACCAATATGTCATTTTTATGGCCGATGTGGCCAATTCCGATTATACTATACTAATACTATTACTACTACTATGTCACAATATGACTATTATTATTGTTGCTGTTGTTGTTGTTGTTATTATTATAGGGTGTATTTATACTGTATACGTAATGCTTTTCAAAACTGATCAGATAATAATACAATGATAGACAGTTAATAGAAGTCATAAAACATTATGCAGAGTCATAATGAGAGTGTTGTGTACAGTAGGTGGTACAGACCCTCAGGTTGTTGATATGGGTGGTAGATCTTGATGTCCCATGGACTGTTCAGGTTTCTGATGAGTGTGGTGGGGTTGGTTCCCTGAGTCTTGTGAGCTCTGGAGATGTAGCCGCCGTAGGAGCTCCAGTAGATGTACTCCTCAAACAGGGTAATACTAAAGATATAGCTGCCCTGACGACGAACTACAGACACACAAAACCAAAAGTGTCAGAATATTATGAATAAGATAAGATATACAATGTTTTAGTAAAGTGTACTCTGAAGTAAATCATGTTCTTACTGCTTTAATTACTTTTTCTTCCACTATACTCATGGACAACATTTACAAAAGCTGTTCTTGAACACAGTCAAATCTGGAGCATTCCTTCAGAGTGTAAAATGGACCTGGAATTGTGTAATTACAGTGTCTTATCAAAATGTTGCCCACAATAAATATGTATCAGTATGTGAGTATGATGTGTGTGTGTGTGTGTGTGTGTGTGTGTGTGTGTGTGTGTGTGTGTGTGTGTGTGTGCATGTGCGTGTGTGTGTGTGTGTGTGTGTGTGTGAGACTGTGTGTGTGTGTGTGTGTGTGTGTGTGTGTGTGTGTGTGTGCGCGCACGTGCATGTGAGCGTATGTGCGTGCTTGCGTGTGTGGCTGCGTGTGTGTGCATGTGTGTGCGTTTGTGTGCATGTGTGAGTACGTGTGTGTACGTGTGTGTACGTGTGTGTGTGTGTGTGTGTGTGTGCGCATGCGTGAATTATGCCTTACATACTTAACTGCACACATACTTAACTGCACTCACCAAGAATAGCAGATCTACAAGCTCACAACGCGTCACATTGTGAGCCTGTATAGATCAGCTATATTTGGCTCTCTATGATTTGTGTTGACCAAAATATTTGTAAAAATGGCATCCATGAATCCCCATACTAAAATATGTCTGTCTGTGTGTGTGTGTGTGTGTGTGTGTGTGTGTGTGTGTGCGTGCGTGCGTGCGTGCGTGCGTGCGTGCGTGCGTGCGTGTAACCTGTGTGTCTGTTGGTTCCATCCAGGTTGGCAAACTCAATGCTTCCCCCCACGGTGCTCCAGTATATGTGATCATTGATGTAGTCTAACGTCAGGCCCCAGGGCTCGGTGATCCCATCCTTCACTATGATGCTCCTGTTGGTGCCGTCCATCCCTATCCTCCCTATGTGGGGGTTGTTGCCCCAGTCTGCCCAGTACAAGTAGCTGTCAGAGGAGACAATGTGTCAGGTCACTATTCACAACAAATCACACACACAGTACTGTCTGTACAGCAGTGGTTCTCAAACATTTTTGTCTCAGTGCACCTCAATCGGCAAAATAACGTTTTCGTCAACCGCACCCCTGAATTGCATTGTTACTTTATAGAACCTTTATGTCATTTTACGGTACGTAAACTAGTAATTTCCATGCAAATAACTTCATACTTGACGTTTACTTTAAACACTTGAACTTCAGCATCCCTATTCTGGGCGGAACATACAGTACACCAAAAATAGCTGATCTACAAGCTCACACATGTCTCTGTGAGACACGTTGTGTGAGCTTGTAGATCGGATATATATATAATCATACTCATGTGATACATCCTAGTCTTATACAAAAAAATAACTAATGTGATTTTTATTTAACTAGATCTGCAAGACTGTTAATTATGTTGTGTAATAAACTAAACTAGACTCAGATGACTGAAATAGGACTAAAACATAATGCTGTGTTGTTCAAAAGACTAAGACTAAATCTTTAGAAATGTACATGCATTAAGAGTAAGACTAAGATTAAAATAATAAAAGACCACAACATTTTGATATTTAGTCGACTAAGACTAAACAATTTAAGAATAAAATAGGACTAAAACTAAATGGTGTTATTCAAAAGACTAAGACTAAATCAGAATTTGCTGTCAAAATTAACAGTGCTGCAAGAGGTACAACAAATAAATATGATGCAATGTCATCCGTTTAGCTTTTAGATGTAAATTCAGTCTTCTTGTATCTGTGGTGTTTCACAGGACGGTTGATAAAGTCAGTGTATAAGGTTCATAATCACCACACCACAGTACACTTACCCGTAGCGTACATCCACAGCCATGGAGTCTGGCCTCTCCAGGCCGGTGTTGACCAGGACTGTTCGGTACGCCCCGTTTAGTTTGGACACCTCTATGGTCTCCTGCCTACCGTCACTCCAGTAGAGGTTTCCTCCCACCCAATCAACAGCCAGACCGCGTGGTGCACTGAGTGACGTGTGGAGGACCTGTCAATGAGACATACATTCACTCTGGATATACTCCACTGCGCAAAAAGCTTGGAATACGGATGTGTATATTACACGAAACTCCCGTTAATCTTTCCAACAAACAAAACCATAAACTCCCGTATTGTACCATCACACCTGTATATTACCGTATATTACATGTATATGCCCGCTAAACTTGAGGTTTACGGGCAAAATACAGTTCCCGTAATTGCCCGTTAACTTTTCACGCAGTGCTCACCACGTTACTATATAGATACGTAGTTGAGTATACGTATAGCAAGTATACATTTCTCTATAAATGTGTACTTGAGCTAAAGTACTGGCGTACTTGTAGCCTATAATGTGTACATAAATGCATTGCTGTATTTAGACACCCCCCCCCCCCACTCCCCCATCCGGCCCAATCTGGTAGTGAAAATAGCTGATCTACAAGCATCACAACGTGTCTTGATGCGACGCGGTGTGAGCTTATAAATCGTTAATTCAGAATGTACCTTTTACCTTCCTAGAAATGTAGTGGAGTAAAAATACTTAGTTACCACCACACTGTCTAACAACAGTGATATTACAAAGCATTTTGAATACAAGTATAACCATTTTCTGACATTATTTCACTTCCCATCTGTGTATTTGTCACACTGACCTGGACGTCACTGCCATTGATGTGTATACGACTGATCGTCTCGGTGGGGAGATCTGACCCTTCTGTCCAATAGACCATCTGCTGCTCGTAGTCAAAGTCCAGAGCCCTCGCTCCATTCAAGTCCTGTCACAGCACAGCAGTTAGTTAGTTAGCAGTTAGTCTCTGACAGGTCGAATACATTCCGACATGTCAAAAGCAGTGTGTGAATTGTATCAAATCAAATCATCCTTTATTTATAGCACATTTAACACAACCGAAATTGACCAAAGTGCTTCACAGGAAAGAAAAAACATTTAGAGCAAATAACATTTAAAGCAATTTACATCAAGTAGAACCAGTTACATGGCAAATGAGGCAAACATGATACATGGACAATATAGGGATATATGAGCACATTAAAATCAGATTACATTAAAATCCAGGTACATTTTAAGTAAGGATTTAATAATCTCGATGGATTGGGCGGCTCTACTAAAGGGGGGGAGGTTGTTCCACAGCTCTGGGGCCGCCACCGCTAAAGCGCGGTCAGTCACCTCTTGTTCTGAGGGTTCAGGTGGTTGGCACGGTCAGCAGTGATTGGTCAGCAGACCTCAGAGCTCTGGGAGGGTTGTAGCGCTGTATACGTTCAGCCATATAGGGCAAGAGATTTAACCCATTTAGACCTTATAGACCTCTCAGTGTCTCTCAGTGGTGCTCAACCTTTTTCATGGCAAGGACCCCCATCTGAAAATATGTAGTTCCAGGGTCCTCCCAGAAGCAAAGGTATGAGTTAAAAACATTCACTGTGAAAGAATATATTGTGGGATGTCACATGACAGCGGGCCGTCAGAGCGCCACCCCAACGAGAGTCAGTGGAGCGTCAGAGGCGGAGCACAGCTCAGAAGACAGCGACCCGCCCTGGGTCACGTGATTGACCACACGTATCTACCCGTCTTCCTCCTCAATCAGAGCAATTACGCAACAGCCGCGCTGCGCGCGTAATGTTTGAAAGGTAGGAAACAGATGAACGCTCCGCCTCATTCTCCACTGACTCACGGAGGGAGAACTGACGTGGCAATCTGGCGGTAGGTCTCCACAAACACACATCCCCTCACTGTTTGAACTTTAACATAATCCTCTCAATAAATGCCCGAGTAGGCAAACCTTGCTGTGTCTCCTGCCTATCGTTGTTCAGTGGCGCCCACAATATATTCAAGATTTGTTCCACATTTTCACGATTTAAAAAAGAAATAGCAGATCTACAAGCTTGTAGTGCGGCACTCTGTGCCGCGCTATGAGCTTGTAGATCGGCTATTCAATAGCTAAAGTATAGCATAATCCTTAGAAACACCAAAAGGGGTTCCTGTCCTGAATGGGTTAAAAGTAAAAAAGTAGGATCTTAAAATCAATTATTTGTTTTGTCGGGAGCCAATGGCATGATATCAGGACTGGTGTGATGTGGTCAAACTTGTTAGGTCCGGTGAGAAGGTGGACAGCAGCATTTTGGACTAATTGGAGTCTTCGGAGTGAGGATTGGTTGATGCCATAGTATTAGTACAATAGTCCAGCCTTGAGGAGATGAAGGAGTGAATGACCATTTCAAATTGTTTGAGGTAGAGGCAGGGTTTAACCTTGGCGAGGAGGCGTAGGTGATAAAAGCTTGTTTTGACAACAGAGCTTATCTGCTTGTCAAATTTGTCAAATATTATCGAGCAAGATTCTTTTGCGCCTGTGTTGATATTGGAAGTGAGGGGGCCGAGGTTGTTGACAGGAGGGGTGGAGCCACTGGAGCGTTGTCCAAAGATGATGTTTTCCATTTTATTGTCATTGAGATATAAGAGGTTTTCAGTTTTAATATCGTCTGCAGTTCATTAGGGGCTCAAATGTGTTATTGTTGGTGGATGTAAGCGTGTATAGGATGTGTTGTTACAGTATGTTCAATGGTTTTCACCTGTTTGAGCACAGTGTGGTTGGAGCCGTTCAAGTTCATCTTATTCAGTCCTTTGGAGGTGGTGAAGATGAGGAAGGGCTCCACATCTAGAGAAAATCACATTTATTTAGCGTAAAATGCAATGCTTAATTTGTTTGTTTGGGAGAGACAGAACATATTCATGAACACAGAATCATTTATAAAACTACATACAGTAGAGATGAGAAAGCAATGTAAATATTAGAGTTACCAAGAATGATAATTTACAACCGTAGATTGTATTAGACCAATAACACACAATATTAGTACAGAAAGAAACAGATACCTGTTCCTGCCATGTGACATCAGACAAACAAACAATAAGCCAATACAACAATAGAAAATGCAAATAAAATCAAACTCTGTATCTATGTATGTTAACCCATTTAGGACTGAGACCAGATTATTTTAAATCATGACAGTTGTCAGTGGTTTTCAAATGACTTCATGTCAAGGACCCCAACAATTATATGTTATTGGCCGCCGAACCACATCTGAAAATATGTTGTTCCAGGGACACCCCCCCCCCCCCCCCCCCCCAGAAGCAAAGATATGACTTCAAAATGTTCGCTCTCAAATAATATATATTCAAAGATGTGCGCCAGATTTTCATGATTTTTCAAAAATAGCAGATCTACAATGTCTTAGCGTGGCACTCGGTGCCGCACTATGAGCTTATAGATCTGCTATTTTTCAATAGAAGTTCAAAATTATGCTTAAAACACCAAAAGGGGTTCTCGTTAAAATAGACAAAAATAACAGTTACAAAGAGATTGACAAAAAGAGACAACAAAAAGATTCATAAATTAATTAAAATAAACAACTCAGAGAGACGTCAGACTCAGGCCTCCTAAGGTACTGCGTATAGCAGCAAACCCGTTTCCCCAAAAGGTTTTGAGTTTATGCAGTATCTTCAGTAGTATAGCAGCTGGTTCTCAAGTGCACAGCATTACATGCTGCTACCTAACTGCTTTCAGGAAGCACTACTTAAGTTGGTTCTCAAGAGCACAGCAATACGAGTCTTCTTATCTGGCTTCGGGAAAACACCTCCTGGATGAATGAACTTAGAAGCAAAACTATTTCCTGAAAGCCTTCTTAGCTTCAGTCTACTGTCGTACGCAGCAGTTTGTAAGAGGGATCTGGGACGCTACCCTTCGTAGCGAAGGGTGTTACCCACTGATACTGATGTCGACAGGTTATTGATCTGACAGAGACAGCAGCGCAACATGAAACAGACAGACAGACAGACAGACAGACAGACAGACAGACAGACAGACAGACAGACAGACAGTAAACTATTTCACAGTGTTGGCCGCTCGGCGTGGTGCTATTTTGTGCTATTTTGTTTTCATTTTGGGATACCCAGGCCCCTAAAAAGAGAGGCAGGCACACATTTCACTTGAATTGGATTTCAATACTTTACAATTTTATAGCCTAATAAAAACAAAATAATAATATATATATATATATATATATAAATATTCTTTTTAATATTGTTCGGGGGCCACCCTAGTCGGGGGCCCCGGGCTGCAACCCACCCTAGACCACGGGTAAGTCCGCCTCTGGCTATACGATCTCATAGCTCGGCACATAGTGCCGCGCTATGAGCTTGTATAATGTACGTATATCTGCTATTCTTGGAATAGACAACCAATGTGCTTTCAGTGCTGTTTCCTACCAGATGTGGACCTGCAGATGGTGGGGTCTTCAGGGCTGAGCTGGTAACCCTCCACACAGAGACAGTGGAAGCTGCCCTGTGTGTTGTAGCAGTGCTGGGTGCAGGGATTAGGATAGCTGCTACACTCATCTACGTCCACACACGTCTTCCCATCGTCCTTCAGACGGAAGCCGCTGGGACATGTGCACTGTAAGGAGACAGGAACAGAGCGTGATGCTGACCAGGTGTTTCATCAGTGTCTTGGTGGAATCTGTGTCAAATGGCGCTGTTGATTCCATACCTTGAAGCCTATCTTGAGGTCTTTACAGCTGAGCTGGGAGGAGCAGCCACTCAGCTCGCTGTTCAGACACTCGTTAACAGAGCAGCTGCTGAGCTCATCAGAGCCGTCGCCACAGTCGTCCTTGCCGTCACACAGCAATGTCTCCTGGACACAGTTCCTGTTGTGACAAACATAGCATTTCTTCTCTGTTGGAGTGGAAACTTAAAGAAAGGAGGAGAAAGGGAAGAGCAATGGAAGCAGAGGAGGTTTAGATGAATGTGATTCTGATCGTGTAAAAGTAAAGGTAAAAGTATTCCTGGAAAGTATTTAGAGGTGTTAGAGGTGCTCTCATAGCTGTGTGTGTGTGTGTGTGTGTGTATGTGCGTGCGTGCGTGCGTGCGTGCGTGCGTGCGTGCGTGCGTCTTACCTGGGTTATTACAGTGAGCCTCATCTGAGTTGTCGCGACAGTCATTGTCTCCGTCACACTCATACCTCTTGGGGATGCATCGTTTATTTTGACACATGAACTGGTCGCTGCGGCACAGTGTCGCTGAGACACAGGAAGTAGTTGTTTAGGTCAATCCATTATTATAGAATAAAAGCAAAAAGCCAGTTCTATAGTTATGTCTATGGATGATGTTTGACGTTCTCTTATTAATGTATCTGTTTATTAATTTAATGTGTGACTGATATCTTCAATATCCTACCTTGTAATATAGAATAGTGTATTCTCTATTGTTTGCAAAAGACCTTGATGGAAACAATCCATCCAGTCCACATCACTTTTTGTGTTTGACTGTACTCGTGCTGTTTGCATTTCTGTCTAATATGATATTCATTCAATCAATCAATCAATCAATCAATCAATCAATCAATCAATCAATCAATCAATCAATCAATCAATCAATCAATCAATATTGTTATACAGTATCTCTCCACAACGTATAATATGTATGGGGAATGACCCCACCTCACATGAGATGTGGGTATTTCTTTAAGACACACCAGTAGTTCTGACATGCACAGGTACAGTATATATAGGTACAGTATATACTGTAAGAGACAGAAGTTTGACAGCCATCTATTCCACTACGCTGAGCAGCAAAGAGAGCATGTGTGTGCATGTGTGCGTGCGTGTGTGTTTCTTACTTGGGTCTTTGCAGCGAGTATTCTTGGGAGCTTCATCTGAGTGGTCGTGACAGTCGAGCTCTCCGTCACACTCCCACGCTCTCTGGATGAGACAGCGGCCGTTGGCACAGCGGAACTGGTTGGAGCCACATGGTGGATACTCTGGAACAGGAAGTACAGCTTGACATTGTGAATATGTTTGAAACGTTTTAACAAGATCTTACATTAGGCACAACATATTTTCCTATCTGTCTGACTCTGAGACCAAATTAATTCATATCCATATTCATTCAGTATGAGAAGCGTCCACTCACCACACTCCTTGGGCTCATCTGAGCCGTCACCACAGTCGTCGTCATGGTCGCACACAAAGCTCTTGGGGACACATATATTATTTTGACACAGGAACTCTTCGCTGTCACACGTGCTGTTGAACACTGAGGCACAGGAAGTAGTTGTTGGGATATTATTACACAATAAGAGGAAAAAGCAACAGTTTTATCGACAGTTGTGGGAAGTTCATTTATGAATGTCTGTGTTTATTATTGTCAATACCACACCTGGGATATATCGTTAACCTCTTCTGTTATAGGTCGCTCCCCAGACCAAAGTAGTGTGGTCTAATGGTCTTACCGGACCTATATGTCCACCTAGTTGTGTCGTTTAGATTATGGGGGCAGGGGCACTGCCAACTTGTTTGGCTTTCATGTGGGTTGGGGGAGGGTGGGGGGGTTTATGTTATGTGTACCAGACTGCATTATGTGTCATATAAACTGTATTTTTTTAAACGAGTAACATCATACCTATCATGTGTCATATCTATCCCATCTCGCCACTATGACTACGACTGATAACACCACAGATATTGGAAAGTTAATGTTTGTCACCTGGAATGTAAATGGATTAGGAACGCAAGTCAAGAGAGGGAAGGTTTTTTCACATTTAAAATCACTAAAAGCCGACATTGTATTTTTACAAGAGACGCACATCAATCCTTCTGACCAGAGCAGACTCAAAGCAAATTGGTTTTCACAGGTTTATCAATCCACCTTTTCATCCAAAGCTAGAGGCGTTGCTATATTATTTAAAAAATGTGTTCCGTTTCGATTATCTTCCCTGGTTGACGATCCTAATGGTAGATTCTTGATAATCTCCGGTAAAATCAATAATATTCCCATCACTTGTGTTAATGTTTACGGTCCTAATACTGATGACCCTGAATTTTATCGCAGGATTTTTAATTTACTACCGGATCTGAACTCCACTAACCTGATAATGGGTGGTGACTACAATACTATTCTGGATGGCTATCTTGACCGCTCATCAAAACGCCCTTTCACTCCGACCAAGGCTGCCTGTACCCTGAATAATTTGATTACATCGTTTAATTTAGTCGACATATGGAGATTACAACATCCCACTGATAAAGAATATTCTTTTTTTTCTCATGCTCATAAAGCAAATACACGTATCGACTTTCTTCTCATTGATTCCAAATTAATCTCAAACGTCCTAAACACAAAATATCATGGAATATTGGTGTCCGATCACAGTCCTCTCATCATGTCTCTTAACTGGTCCCTTCCCAAAGCCTTTTTTGCCTGGCGCTTTAACTCGCTGTTATTGCAGAATTCCAACTTCAATGTGTATATGAAAACAGCCATAACTGAATTTTTATTATTTAATGATAATAACGAAGTTTCTGATTCTATTCTGTGGGAATCATTCAAAGTCGTGATGAGGGGAAAAATAATTGCTTATGAAGCTACTAAAAAGAAAGAAAGGCATAAACGCCTCGCTGAAATCGAGACGCAGCTCGTAATTGCTGAGAGAGTGTATTTATCCTCTTTATCCACTCGTGATCTGTATTCTGTTATGTCGTTGAAATATGAATATAATACCATTCTGAGTGACCAGGTGAGTAAACAGATACTGAAGCTGAGACAAAAACAGTTTGAACTTGGAGACAAGCCAGGTAAACTGCTGGCCAGACAGCTCCGCGGCGCACAGGCAAGCAGGTCTATCCTCAAACTGAAGTCCCCCTCAGGTGAGCTATTAATTAATCCTCAAGATATAAATAATCACTTTAGAGATCATTTTGAAAAACTATATACAGCTAAATCTAACGCAACTGATGACGAGCTTGAGTCATTCCTGGTGTCTGCTGATCTACTTAAAGTAAATGAAAATGCCAAGGCTGACCTCGACTCTGACTTTACTATTAATGAAATTATAGATGCGATAAAAGCGCTATCGTCTGGTAAGGCTGCCGGCCCTGACGGCTTTTGTGCTGAGTTCTTTAAGACATATAGTGATCTGGTTGCCCCCTTGTTACTCAGAATGGTTAAACACTCCATTGAAAGTAATATTTTTCCACAGTCGTTTTACGAAGCTAATATTTGTTTGTTGCCAAAAAAGGGTAAGGATGAAACGGATCCATCAGCTTATAGACCCCTCAGCCTTCTAAATTTTGACCAAAAGGTGGTCGCTAAAATGGTCTCAACTAGGCTTGCCAGACACATGTCACCTCTGGTCCACCAGGATCAAAATGGCTTCATGTCCGGTAGATTTTCTTTTTTTAATACACGCAGATTATTTAATATAATGTATTCTAAATATAATTCAAGCGATAAACCTGTAGTTATATCTCTGGACGCGGAGCGTGCCTTCGATCAGATCGACTGGAGATATATGCATGCCACATTAAGACACTATGGATTCGGTGACTTTTTTTTAAATTTGGTTAAGATGCTTTATGCAGCCCCCACCTCCTCAATTTTGACTAACGGTAATAAGTCAGTATCGTTCAGGTTACAACGCGGCACGCGGCAAGGCTGTTGCACGAGCTCTCTACTGTTCAATTTAATGCTTGAACCGCTCGCTAACTGTATAAGAAAGCATCTCGAAATCAAAGGAATTAAGGTTGGTAGCGTTGAATGTAAATTATCGCTTTACGCCGATGATTTATTAATTTTCATGATGGATCCAGCCTCATCCCTCCCCCCGCTTCTCTCCTTAATTAAACATTTCGGTAAGCTGTCGGGCTACTCTATTAACTGGCAAAAAAGCGCATTTATTCCTCTTACTGATAATTTGGAGCAGTCCTATCTGGACTCCCTCCCATTTAAGATAGCTACAGACCAGTTTACATACCTGGGTCTATCCATCCCATTGAAGCCAAAGTTGCTATTTAAATATAACTTTATTCCTCAATTAGATAAACTTAAAACAGACATCGAACATTGGAGAACCCTGCCGCTATCAATGATAGGACGCGTGAACGCTATCAAGATGGTTTCTCTCCCCAGGTTTATGTATTTATTTCAAAACATCCCAATCAAGCTCGCGTCATCTTTCTTTAAAAAAATCGATTCAATAATAATGTCTTTCATTTGGGGTTACAAATCCAACCGTATCTCCAAAAAACACTTGCAGAAACCCAAACTAATGGGAGGGCTTTCCCTCCCTGTGTTTCTCCATTATTACTGGGCCACCAATCTCAGAGCTTTAATTTACTGGCAGGACCAACTCCCTCAATCCTCCGCAGACACTCCTAAATGGCTCCAGTTTGAATCCCAGGCAGTGAAGGGCAGCTCTCTTTCAGCTCTCTTGTTTTCCTCAAAGGACATACCAGTGCAACTACTGGAAGACAATTTTGTTTTGAGAAACTCAATTAAAATACTGAAACAGGTGGGGAGGGTGCTTTCAGTTCCCGTGCTGTCTGCACACTCCCCTATATGTTTTAATCACAACTTTATTCCTTCTCAGACAGATGCAGCCTTTGCACACTGGAAGGACAAGGGCCTGATCAAATTTTCAGATCTATATATAGATAATCATTTTGCATCATTTACTGAGCTGAAAGAAGCATTCTCGCTCCCAAACTCCCACTTTTTCCGTTATTTACAAGTTAGACATTTTGTTCAAAATCAATTTAACAATTTTCAAAATCTACCTCACGAACACTGTTTATATGCACTATTAAAAAAACATCCCAACTCCAAACAACTCATATCAAAATTTGTCTCACTGTTCTCCAAACTCTCTAATCCCTCAACAAATCACATTAAGGCTGCCTGGGAGGAGGATATTGGACTGGAGCTGTCAGATGAGCTATGGAGCGAGGGGTTGAGGAGGATCCACTCTGGTTCAGTCAATTCCAGATTACAATTAATCCAGTTTAAAATCATCCATAGACTTCACTATTCAAAGGTTAGAATAAACAAAATGTACCCTACTGTTTCAGATATCTGTGATAGATGCAACATCTCCAAAGGCACGCTGGGCCACACCTTTTGGTCCTGCCCAAAAATAGTTTTTTTCTGGCATAGTATTTTCTCATGGTACAGCACAGTATATCACATCAATATTATTCCTGACGCTTTAGCTGCTCTGATCGGATGCTCCGACGCCTCTCTTGCACTACCATACTCCATACAGCAGACACTTATGCTCGGCACACTAGTAGCTAAGAGAATGATTTTGACTGAGTGGAAAACACCGACTGTACCCTGTTTTAGTAAATGGCTTAATTAATTTGTATATTTGATACACCTGGAGAGGTTGCGTTGCAACAGACAGGACAGTATAGCCACCTTTGAGTTCATTTGGGGCCCTATTACTGCTCACCTTGTCTCCGCTGCGTAACTGCTGACCTGTTCCCCCTACTGTTCATATTTATATGTCCCCAAGTTCATGTTTACATCTTAGGAGTGTTGTTATAGGTATGTATATATATATATATATATATATGTGTATATATATTATATTATATTATATATATTTATGTTGTATTATGTATTATATTATGTATTATATATTTATGTTCTGTTTGGCTAATGATATTCATGCCCTCCTTATACTCCATTGATGTCTCATGGTTGTGTTCATCCTATGACCTATGCTAGCTTAACACGATAGGCGATATCGATAGGCCCCCACTCGTTTTATATTTATACATTTATATATACATATATATATTTATATTATATACAGTCTGGTGTATGTGTCGTTGCTATGTATGTCTTGTTTGTCATGTCTATAAAAATCTAATAAAAACTAATATAACAAAAAACCTCTTATTTCCATATTTCAACTTTTTTCCCTGCTTGTTCCTATATATATCCGATCTACAAGCACACAACGCAATAAAGTATTGTGAAAATAGCAGATCCACAAGCCCACAACGTGAGCTTGTGGATCTACTATTTTCCTATAGGGCTTGTAAGTTTTGGTCTCTGTAACGCATCGCAACATCACATCGCATGTAGATCGGCTATTTTAGCTATTTAAAAATAAATCAAAATAAACATATAAGTGAAAGTTTTATGAACATCTAACCAACCAATGCAAAAGTTTTAACAATATATTGTGAATGAATAATAACTACAGTGGATCCATTGGACAACAACAACAACAACAACAACAACAACAATAATAATAATGTGTTCTTTGTTTACCTGTTGTGTTGTGTGATTCAATCTGGAGAGCTGAGGAGACAAATATCAAAATAAATGAGTTCCACTGTAACAGAGAACATGGATCGTCTCTACTAAATTACTAATACATTCTGCTTGGGTCTAGTTGTGGTTTATCTGTTGCACCAAATGCACTGGAGAAAAGTAGTTCATTTGGCAGCCATTATGCAAGCGTAATGAAGTTGACCTACTTTTGAACCTATTTCAGGTAAGATTTCACTATTTGAATATTATATTAAGCATTGCAATTTATTTTTGTATACTGTATACTGTAAGGTTTGCCCTTACAGATCAAAATGTCCTCATTACTTGCGCAAGCAGAGCGCGCAAGTAATATTTTCGCCCGTTCCGTATTCACCGTCCCAGCCAACCCGCCACTTTTGATGCGTATGCAAATAAAACAGCAAATTGTGCCTGATTTGCTGGGACCAGATTACATTCATGACCATATGTCTTACGTCATCATTGAGAGCTAGTCATACATATACATATATATGTAATTTGTAAAATAAAATAGCAAATTGTGCCTGATTTGCTGGGACCAGAGTACATGGTGTGTATATGTATGACTAGCTCTCAATGATGACGTAAGAAATATGGTCATGTATGTAATCTGGTCCCAGCAAATCAGGCACAATTTGCTGTTTTATTTGCATATGCATCAAAAGTGGCGGGTTGGCTGGGACGGTTTTTGGCGCAAAGTAACCACAGTATACCGCTAATCAACTTACAAATTACATAGTATCTGTATGACTAGCTCTCAATGATGACGTAAGAAATATTGTCATGTATGTAATCTGGTCCCAGCAAATCAGGCACAATTTGCTGTTTTATTTGCATACGCATAAAAAGTGGCGGGTTGGCTGGGGCGGTTTTTGGCGCAAAGTAACCACAGTATACCGCTAATCAACTTACAAATTACATAGTATATGTATAACTAGCTCTCAATGATGACGTAAGAAATATGTGGATTAAAGGACCCAATTCCAGAGTGTAATTGGTTTTCGATGGTGACGTAATGACGATATGTTTTAGTGTTGGCAGGGCTCAAAATTACTTGGTAGCACTGGTGCTCCCAAATTCAGAATGAAGGAGCACCAGAAAAAAATTAGGAGCACCCACCAAAATTTTACGAGCGCCAATATGTAATCGATTTGTTACATTCAATATTATTACACTTGTATAGCCTACAACAGTGGTCCCCAACATTTTTCATGTCAAGGACCCCCAAATTGACACTCATTAGCCCACGGACCCCCATTTGAAAATATATGCCAGGGACCCCCACGGACCCCCACGGACCCCCATTTGAAAATATATGCCAGGGACCCCCATAAGAGAAGATTTTTACGGCTCTAGCAGTGATTTTCAGTTATTTACATTTCAAGGACCCCCAGTTTGACCTGAATTAGGCTACCGTTCCCCATTTCTATCTCTGGGACCCTACTGTATATTGCAAAATCAAAGTTAATTTAACTGAGTGTACAAATGTACAGTGAAATTGGTTTACCCATAGTATGTAGTACACTCTCAGAGTTTCAGACCCATAAGGGTCCATTTGGTTCCTAACTATCATTTAGCTGAGGACCCCTAGGGGTCCCCGTACCCCACTTTGGGAACCACTGGCCTACAAGCCAGTTGGTATGAGATGCAATTTTTGTGGCAATAAACCAGTTGAAAATATAATTAAATTCTAAATACTGTCTATGCTATAATTGCTGGATTTGTAAATCACTCATTCTTGAGATGAGGGACAAAAGTGGAAAAAACATGTCCCACACATAAGAGCCTTATTTTATGTAAAAAATAAATTAATTCATAAAAATAAAAGCACTTGCAAAGTTAAGTGTAATACAGTTGTGTATTATTATGCCCTTAATTTCATTATAATTGTTTTCATATTCCATCTGAATTAGTTAAAAGCAGGCCCTGTACCCAAAAAGGCCTGTATTTAGCCTGTCCCCAGCAAGTGGCCACAATTTCAAACTGCCAAAAAAGTGTCTAATACTGTCACAATCACATAAATATACATACTAAATTAAAGTAGATTGTCAACAACATAGCAAATAATATACACAGTTAATTTTAATTTATATTTTCTATTAAATATCTCATATCAAATGTTCGTCCCACGTCTCCGTCAACTCCGTCAGGTTTTTTTAAAAGTCTTAAATTAATCAGAAAATATTGTCGACAGATTTAGCCTGAAGACTCCTTTTCCAAGTCCCATTTATATTTGTTGCAACAGTGGAGTACCTGGTCTGACAAGCATTCAATTGTTTGATATTTTAAACAAACAATGTTGATAACAATGTGGTCACAGCTTTTACATGTCAACTCCGTCAGGACATTATTATGATCTTTGTTAAGAATTCCAAAATAATGTTTATTATTTTAGTTTAGGGGTTAGGTTTAGCTAACAAAATTAAGCAAAAACAAAATGGCTACATTGTACTAAAGAGGGTTAAGATGAAAACAAATGCCATTTTGTCAACTCCGTCAGACGTCAACTCCGTCAGATTTTGTGTCTGACGGAGTTGACGTGTATCTGACGGAGTTGACAAAAGTGTTCCTAAAACAATAAAATTATTGTTTTTGAATAATGGGCAGTATTCTAATTTGGCACACAGTTAGAGCATGCCTTAAGGAACATTTTTGGCTATGGGGCCATCACAGATTTGTCTCGTGGTGACCATGGCAGCCATATTACAAAAGAGCCGCCACCTGATGTTATTTTACAATAACTCAAGTTCTACACCACCTAGGATCTTGATTCTGGTGACTAAGACCTCATTTTCAAGGATGAGGGATACAGTGGTACAATTTAGACTTTCCCTGTGACCATGGCAGCCATTTTTCAAAATGGCCGCCACCTGCTGTTATTTTACAATAACTCAAGTTCTACACCACCTAGGATCTTGATTCTGGTGACTAATCATACATTTTCAAGGATGTGGGGTACATTGGTAATATTTAGATTTGTCCTGTGACCATAGCAGCCATTTTGTTTTCAAAATGGCCGCCACCTGCTGTTATTTTACAATAACTCAAGTTTTAGACCACCTAGGATCTTGATTTTGGCGACTAATCATACATTTTAAAAGATGAGAAATACAGTGGTACTATTTAGATTTGTCCTGTGACCATGGCAGCCATTGTTTTTCAAAATGACCACCAACCTGCTGTTATTTTACCAATAACTCAAGTTTTAGACCACCAAGGATCTTGATTCTGGCGACTAATCATTACATTTTCAAGGATGAACTTTCTCTGGGAGAGGTAAGGGCTTATTTCAGGTGCAGGTTGAGTTTCTACTGACAGGACATTAAAAGGAGGTGGGCTTTCTGGCCTTTGACTTGCCCCTTTCAGGTACAGATGCACAGTTTGACTTCACTGGCCACTGCAGGGAACTGTGGGGGAGAAACTTTGGTCTCTTGACACCCCGATTAGGTTCAGGGTTTTTTTTGGTGGAGACTTGCCTTTCATGACATCTTTGCTGCAGCAGTTGATCTCCTTACTGCCAGTGGTGGCACACTCTGGGTCTCTGGGGCATTGTATCTTGGTGGCCTCCTGCCAGTGTTTCTCCATCCTTCTCCTGAGCTCTGTGTTCTGGGGCTCTGTTATAGTCAACTTACATTGTCTTGGCTGGAGATTGCTTTCCTGCAGGGTCCAGCCCAGTCTTGTGCAGATGGCTGCTGGCCCACCTGGAGGCCCCAACCTCACTTCTTCGGTTGGTGTGATTAGGTGGGGTGGTCTTCCCCAATCAGAATGAGGGGTTTGACCCTTTCAAACGGCAGTCTGGCCAAGTGTCTGTATTTAGTTGTGAGTTTAGATACAGGATACGATTGCTCACCCAGCCCCAGGTGACATGAGGTGAAGGCTCCTTTGATTTGGTAACATTGCTTTGGTTGACATGCTGGGGACACAGAGAAAGACACTGATGCCTTCAGTGTCTGCACATCCTGCCTGATGGTCCTGAAGCCAGATCTTCTGTCTTCAGTCTTTCCCTCACTGTTCACTGCTCACTGTTCACCTCACCGAATTTAGCCCAAGGAGTTTGACCCCTAGTTTGGCCATAGACCCCCTAGTTTGGCCATAGCCACTTGCCCAAAGGTGCCGACATGTGCTGACCTCATCACATCTGTGATGATGGCTATGGCCGTTTTTAGCCAACGTAGTGTTTTTTGTGCAAAACTAATGCTTGGAATGGATCCAGAATCATGAAAAGCCCCTAGTTTGACATGCCACATGCTACTTAAAGCATAATGAAATTTAGAACATTTAGCCTTATATTGGTTGTTGATGGTACCCAACTTTCAGCAGCTGTCAAACATGCCCCTAGGGTGGTCAAATAGAAACCAATGTGGGATATGTTAGTAGACACCTTTACAAACATTGGTGAAGAAAATTCTTGGTAAGAAATGTATTCACAGATTTTATATTATTCTGATAATATTCCCTGAGTAAATTGGTAAAATAATAGCAGGTCCACCATTTTTGAAAATGTCTACCATCCATGGTCACAGGATAAATCTAAATAGTACAACTGTATTCCTCACCCTTGAAAATGTATGATTAGTCACCAGAATCAAGATCCTAGGTGGTGTAGAACTTGAGTTATTGGGAAATAACAGAAAGTTGGCGGCCATTTTGAAAAATGTCTACCATGGTCACAGGACAAATCTAAATAGTACCAATGTATCCCACATCCTTGAAAATGTATGATTAGTCACCAGAATCAAGATCCTAGGTGGTGTAGAACTTGAGTTATTGGGAAATAACAGAAAGTTGGCGGCCATTTTGAAAAATGGCTGCCATGTTCACAGGGCAAATCTAAATAGTACCACTGTATTCCTCATCCTTGAAAATGTGGGATTAGTCACCAGAATCAAGATCCTAGGTGGTCTAGAACCTAAATCAGTTAAACTTGTCAACTCCGTCAGATGTTCGTCAACTCCGTCAGACGTTCGTCCCGTGATGTTTTTGTTAATTTCCAAAGAAATAGAAAATTTGCTGTCAAATCTTTTGTGCTTATGTATTGAAACACCAACTGAAATGATACGTAATGATGTTTTTTTTTTTTTTTTACATGGTTTTCATGTTATAATATTGAAAATAAAGGTTGAAATGACGGTTTTGAGAAATTGGATATTTCATAATAGTGTGATATTGGAACAAAATAATATTAAAAGATTTGTATTACTTAACTTGATTACTGAAAGCCATTATAAGATAACTGAGGACTTTATATTATTGTTGAAATGATAAAATTCAATTAAAAGGGATTTTAGTGTGTCTGACGGAGTTGACATGAATCAGGTATTAAGTGCATAAATGTCCCATTTTAGAAAGAAATGTTATGCGAAAAACCTGTTCCTTCTCAAGATTGGTAGTTGAGACCTGTGTCTACAAATACATCTATTTGATTTGAATGTATCTTAAAAAAAAAAAAAATCCAGTTTGAAAAAGGTTTTGTCCCTTATCTCAAGAATGGGTGAAATACATAAACCATAAATAAACCTTTGTTTTATGTAGGCCTGCTTTTTGATTGTAAAAAATAAATATATATATATATATATATATATATATATATATATATATATATATATATATATACTGTATATATTTATGAGAAGTTATTTTCATAACATCGTTAATTTTCATGTCTAGGAAAATATCTAGTGTGTGTGTGTGTGTGTGTGTGTGTGTGTGTTGCCTCCACACATTCCATTCAATTGAGCCCTTTTTTGTCTCTCACAGCTGAGGACCTCAGGTCCAGCTGATGTTAATCTGCCTCTGACGGGAGTTTAGAGGAAGAGCAGAAGAAGCCAATATACGCATAAAAAGTGGCGGGTTGGCTGGAACGGACAAATTACATATACATATACATAGTATATGTATATAGTAATTGGTTGACAGTTTGTAGCGGTCGAAAGTACTTGCGAGCTCTGTTTGCGCACTAGTTGGCCATTTATGGCCTACTAGTGTGCAACAAGCAAGTATATGCACTCGACAGAGTGCAGTTCTAGTTTTCTGTGTTTCCTTAAGCTCACAATGTGGCGCGAAGCCACATGTTGTGAGCTTGTAGATCGGCTATTTTAACTAGGCTAAAGTTTGGGTGTCAGGGAGGGGGGACATCATGTTTTTGGTCACAGGCTAAAAAGTTTTGGGAAACACTGGTTTAGAAGAAAACCTCTTTATTGCATACGGACGGTAACTATTAATTTATTTCAGTAAGTGCACCCTGGCCATTTTAACCCATTTAGACCTGAGCTCGATTCTAAAAAAATATCTTCTAAATCATGACAGTTTTCTGAAAATCTATGTTTCTATGTCAGTGGTGCAACCTTTTTCCATGTCAAGGACCCCCAGAATTATCTGTATTTGGCTGCGGAGCGGACACCCATCTGAAAATATGTTGTTCCAGCGAAAGCAAAGATTTGAGTTAAAAAACATTCCTTTCAGAGCGAATTTGAATATATTATATTCAACGAGCTTGTACATCTGCTATTTTTCAACAGCTAAATAATAACATAATGCTTATGTAGCCCCTAGAGGGAGGCATAGGTCAATATGTGACGTCATAAGTGACAGGGGTATTTAAAGCCTTTCTGAACAGGCAGGTAGCACATCTGAAATCCATTGGGCCTCACAACACTGCCAGTAAGTGTTGGTGAGAGGGGATGTGTGAGCCGATCTGTCAAGGGGTAAGCCTGTTTTCTTGTCTTTTGTATATGCACTTTTATTATATTTTTGTATGTTCTACAATGGGACTGTGTTATATTGCCAGGTCTGTACTATTGCTGAAATGGTGGATGTTTTCCTGTCAATTGTTTGGGGTGTGGCCTCCCCAAACGTGTAGGCATTGAAACTGAAGAAGTGTGAGTACTATTTTATCGTTTCTGCACAGCTGGGTTAATATATTTCCGGTATTATATGATTCTGTAACTTTTGGTTCTAACTTTCATGGATTATGTGATTGCATAACAGCTACAGGTGGAGAAAGAGGCCTGGTTGTTTTCCATTGTGAGAGGGTTCATGTGTTTATCTTGAGAGCTATTTGGTTAGGGGATCCTTTTATTGATTTTCATATTTACAGTTTATAGATTATATTGGGTTTATAGACCTTACATTAGGTTGTGAACTGTTTAGTGTTGAAATGTGTTAGATAGGGTTGGCATATAGATCCATGCTGTTCTGATAACTGTGTACTGAACTTTGGTTTTCATTGCTTATAGGTCCATGTTGAACAAGCGGGCCCTATGAAGGACCGCTGTTCCTTTCTCTTTTGGTTTGTTTGTTTTGTTTTAATAACCATTCTCCCCATTCCCAGTGTCATCTCAAACACTTTTAACAATTTTGCTATGCTGCAAATAAAGTAATTTTGTAACTTGTTTTTATAAATAAAATAATTGTTAATTTTGTACCACAATCTTGGGTCCTGTCTCAAATATTTATTAGCGGGGTTACACTTAATGCATTTAGACCTGAGGACGATTCTACAAATGCCTTGACATTGACATCCTGCCATTTTTCTGAAAGACCCATGTTTCTGTCAGTCGTTCTCAAACATTTTCATGTCAAGGACCCCCAAAAATATATGTAACTGGCCGCCGACCCCCATCTGAAAATATGTTGTTCCAGGGACCACCCCCACCCCACCCCCCCCCCCCCCTCCCCCCAGAAGCAAAGATTTTGAGTTAAAAAATGTTCGTTCTGAAAGAATATATATTCAAGATTTGCGCCACATTTTCATGGTTAAAAGAAAATGGCAGATCTACAAGCTCGTAGCGCGGCACTCTGTGCTATGAGCTTGTAGATCTGCTATTTTTCAACAGCTAAAGAATAACATAATGCTTAATTCACCAAAAGGGGTTCCCTTCCCGTCCAGAATGGGTTGCATGACACATACAGTATATGTACCCAGGTAGAGCCTCTTGACTGTTCCACAACCAGAGGAGCTTCTCTACAGATAGCTTTAATGGAGTCTAATCACCACAACTCTGCATAACGGAGGGTTACACTCTCTGTAACCCAGGTTCTCTGAGTGGAGAGACTGGCTCTCCACTACATATTTTCAATATGTACGGGAACTGACAGTGTTCATGGATATCTCTTTAAGACACATCTTCTATGGTGGCACCGCCCAGATGCCAATCAGCGGGCTATTTAAGCCCCATCTGTGCAGTGCCACTTCGATTAATTCTTGATTGACACGCATTTCGGAGCGGCTCTTTTGTGGAGAGCCAGTCTCTCCACTCAGAGAACCTGGGTTACAGAGAGTGTAACCCTCCGTTCTCTATCGTGTTCGAGACTGGCTCTCCACTACATATTTTCAATATGTACGGGAACTCTCTAAGACACACCGCGAGGAAATAAGCAGACCAGCTGCCCCTGCGGCAGCCCGAGGCAGTTTAACCTGAATTCCGTCCGAGCCTATAAGTGGTGAGCGCCATGAGTCACAGGCGCTTGCCAAAACGCTCCAAAACTTCAGTATTCATACCAAGTAAGTAATACTCGTGGCCTAGGCGCAAGACGCCGCCTAGGCTCAGCTGGCCCAGCATGATGCTAGGCCAGTGACCACCGGGGTGAAGGGCTGCTCAAGCCAGCCCGTCAGATGCCCGGCCGACCTGACCGGTCAAGGTGCTGGTGACCCTACCGCTGAGTAGCACGCAGGAGCGACTCCCACAGGGGGAGCGGATGCCCCCACGTTCCATCGGTAGGACAAGGTGAATGTAGACAGAGTCGCCCATGTCACTGCTGTGTAGATCTCTGTCAGAGATACACCATTCTACAGCAACCAGGGGGCTGTTGTCCCATGGGCAGAGTGTGCCCGCCTTCCAGGCGACCCTGGCACTCCTGCCTGCTTGTCCCTGTTGGATCACCCCTGTGATCCGGTGGGACAGTCCACCCTTCGACCATGGTCTACCCGAGCACTCTCTGATCAGGCCGTATGGTATAGAGTGCAGGGATTGGTGCCAGCACCACCTAACCATTGCCATGTAGGAAGCGGCAGCCTCCTTCATGCACTGATAGGGACATTCTTGTGGCTGACACTGCTAACAACAAAAATGCTGTCCTGCGAGAAGCCACCCAAGTGTCCATTCTTTCTTCCGCGATGATCAACCAGGAGGTTCACCGACGAGGTCGGTTTCGCTCGGGGTCTCACCGCGCTTCTGCAGCCAGGGAACCAAGGCTCCACCAACGTGGTTGGCTTCATGCTTGGACCCTTTGGCCACATCGAACGCCGACCCAAGGTTTCCCCCCAACGAGCAGGTTTCACCAAGGGTTGGACGCACGGACCGAACGCCGCCTCCAAGGTTTCCCCCAACGAGCAGGTTTCACCAAGGAGCGGTCGCACGGACAAACTGAGGCTTCCTCCGCAACACAGATTCGGCACTCAGCTTGTTCGCTTAATTGGCTCATGCCGCAAGGCAGACAGTACCACCTCCCGTGGGGGGGCTGCCGACCTAATGTGCGAGCACCCGGTACACCGTGGTCTCCCTCAGCCCTAAGGGGCGGAGGCACCAGCTGGCTCACTGCCAAGAGATGCCAGCCAGCAAACTAGTGCTGTGGGATCCAACAAACGGGCACCGGTCACGAGGACGTCCCACGCCAACATCCGTGGATGTACTCAAGAACGACGCAGGAGCGCAAAGTACCAACAAACTGGCCAGATGGAGATCCGGGATCACCGGAAACGACAATGGAGGGCTCGTCTGAGGACGACCTCGAGAGAGCTACAACCCATGACATGGTGGAACCTACTCAGGGGTCCACCTGAATTGACCGCCACTGTCTCGAGAGACAGCATGTGGGGGCTGGGTATCCTGAACTGTCAGGACTGAGGAGTGGGCTCGGTGTGCTGAGCACCTCTAGCCATACCCCGCCGGTTGGCCCTGGAATTGTTTGTTTACGCTCTCTGCCGTGTGGTCTGGCCGGACCGCGGCGGCAACGATCAGCGACCGTAGATGGCCTCAGAGTACGCCGACTAGGTCAGCCCCTCTGGGTTCTACCCCGCTACCCGCCGCAACGGTTTACAGCCGCGATGATCAACCAGGAGGTTCACCGACGAGGTCGGTTTTGCTCGGGGTCTCACAGCGCTTCTGCAGCCAGGGAACCCCGGCTCCACCAACGAGGTCGGCTTCGCACTTGGGACCCTTTGGCCGCACCGAGCGCCGTCTCAAGGTTTCCCCCGACGAGCAGGTTTCACCAGGGAGCGGACGCACGGACCGAACGCCGTCTCAAGGTTTCCCCCGACGAGCAGGTTTCACCAGGGAGCGGACGCACGGACAAGACTGAGGCTTCCTCCGCGAGGCAGATTCGGCACTCAGTCTTGTTGCTGTTGTTGTTGGCTAGCTGCGCCTAGATAGCCATGACTTCGTGACTTCTCTGGATGAGAAGAGCTTTCTCTGTGGTTTCAGACCGGTAACCGGATTCTACCCCGCAGAGTCACACCTAGGTGCATAAACGGCTCGCCGTGACACACTGTACACTGTATCGTGTGCTCTGCCCGACAGCCACAGCACGCTCTGCTGTGTCACTGAGCCCGGCTCCACCGTGAAACTACACCACGGACGCATGAGCTGACCTCGTCAGCAATACGCCCTATAGTGTGATAATGGCTGAGATTCAGGCATACTTCCTGGCAGACCCAGCATGTCATGTCTATGTTACCAAACGTCGGACAGACACAGCATGTCCTGTCTGTGACAGAACTACACCACTGTCGCGTGAGCTGACACCCCGCCCGAATACGACAGTATAGTGCGCTGTGATGACTGCCCAACATAAAGGGAAACCTTCGACTGACCCAGCACGTTCTGTTTGTGTCACTGAACCCAGATCCACAATACCGAACTACATCACCGGGGTGTAAGCTGGCGCAACACCCACAATACATGTATTCATGTACTCTTTGTATGTCTATTTCATATGGACCCCAGGGAGATTAGCTGTCGCTTTGGCATCAGCTAATGGGGATCCATTCAGTCAACCATACCCTGTATAGTGTGCTCTAATGGCCGTCTGACCCCAAGGAATTGTGTTAGTCTCACCTACAAACGAGACAACAGCTAACCCGAGAGGGCGAGTCAACGCTCGCTCCCTAAACTGCACACTGTAGTGCATTAATAGGCTGCTGACACTCGTAAGTAGTCTCGCCGAAAACTTTCACTAAATCCTTCTTTACAGACCTGTCCATACCAGGCAGGGCAGGAAAGAGGTGGAGCTATAGCCTGAGCTTAGCTCGCCCAGCTCTGCCAACCTGGGACAAGGTTCAAGGTAGTCTTTGTTTGTCTCCCTTGAGAAATAAATGTCTTGGAGACAGAGTCACAGCTGTATACAAATAGCATCCACGTTCACCTAAAAATTACATTTTTATGGGACATTTTAGTCTGTCAGTGGAAACGACTCTAAAACCAGGCCCCCATGGCCCCTCCAGCTTCAGCTGGAAGGATGAGACCATTCGTACCGGGGGCGGGGTCCTCATACCAGGGCCCCCGCAGGGCACACACTGGTCATGGCCATCCTCTGTGGGCGTGTGAGCTCCACATGCAGCCTGAGAAACCCCTGCTATTTCCATCTCCTCTTGTCTCTATATAGATATATTCATATGTATACCTATATATTATTTATTATATGTGTACCTATATATACATATATGTATCCATCTTGTATTGTACACCATATTTTAACTGTTCGGAATGTGCTCCACCGGGAGTGGGCCCATAGTAATTGCTTGAACTTGAGGGGTCATAATCTACCCTTTGCAGCTCACAATGCTGCATAAACGAATCAAGGCAACATGGTACCCTAAGACATCCCCATGACGCGGATTCTCAGTGTGCTCTCTCTTTGTTAGGACGGAGTCCCCAAATCAATGTCCACAGTTTGTTTTGTGTCACCAGCAGAGTTATGGACCTCTGGAAGAGGTTGTACATAAACTGCTCGGCCGCTCTAGCACAAAACAATCTGACATTAAGCACACTGGAGGCTTCCAAACTTTTGTATATCATACCAGTAGGCCTACAAGTCCACATGCATAGTGTGTTGTTGTAGCCATTATCATACTTATAATAATAACAATAATAATGAATTGCATTTTTATAGCGCTTTTCCAAGTGCTCAAAGCGCTTTACAATGGTACATATATATATGCCTGTACTGTATTGTACAGACTGTACAATACATTGGTAGTGTATCAGCTTGCGTGATACACATACCTGTATGCTTGTATTGATACACACAGGTATATATATATATAAGCATATAAGTATATATTAACCAGAACCAATTGTGACAGAGTAAGCGATTCAATTGCAGCGCCTAACACGGTGGGTCATCTGGAGTTTTTTTCTCCTGATCTTTGAGCCACACCGCCCTCTTGTGAACCGTGAGGCACAGTGCAGTCTGGGCAGCCGTCCCTGACGAGCGTACCTCCTACACTATGACGCTCACGTCACCTGTCAATGAGGAAGTTGGAACACGCTGGAATTGTTTGTTTACACTCTCTGCCGTGTGGTCTGGCCGGACCGGACCGCGGCGGCAACGATCAGCGAACGTAGATGGCCTCAGTGTACGCCGACTAGGTCAGCTCCTCTGGGTTCTACCCCGCTACCCGCCGCCACGGTGTACAGCCGCGATGATCAACCAGGAGGTTCACCGACGAGGTCGGTTTCGCTCGGGGTCTCACAGCGCTTCTGCAGCCAGGGAACCAAGGCTCCACCAACGTGGTTGGCTTCATGCTTGGACCCTTTGGCCACATCGAACGCCGACCCAAGGTTTCCCCCAACGAGCAGGTTTCACCAAGGGTTGGACGCACGGACCGAACGCCGCCTCCAAGGTTTCCCCCAACGAGCAGGTTTCACCAAGGAGCGGTCGCACGGACAAACTGAGGCTTCCTCCGCAAGACAGATTCGGCACTCAGCTTGTTGCTGTTGTTGTCGTTGTTGTTGTGTAGCTACGCGGCGCCCAGAGAGGAGTCGTCAGGACGACCGGCTCTCTTCTTACCTAGGTAAGTGGACTGTGTGCCACGCAGCTTCATGTTCTAAATATATATATTTCTATATATATATGTTGTTTAATAGTGTCCAAACTGCTGAGATACACGAAACGTCTGCTCTCGTGGAAATCAAAAAATCGAAGTGGCACTGCACAGATGGGGCTTAAATAGCCCGCTGATTGGCATCTGGGCGGTGCCACCATAGAAGATGTGTCTTAAAGAGATATCCATGAACACTGCCCTGTGGGGTCAGTTCCCGTACATATTGAAAATATGTAGTGGAGAGCCAGTCTCGAACACGATAGAGAACAACAGTGTTCTACAGAATCACAATAGCGATTCTGAGATTGCAACAAGCAAGTATATGCACTCGACAGAGTGCAGTTCTAGTTTTCTGTGTTTCCTTAAGCTCACAATGTGGCGCGAAGCCACATGTTGTGAGCTTGTAGATCGGCTATTTTAACTAGGCTAAAGTTTGGGTGTCGGGGAGGGGGGACATCATGTTTTTGGTCACAGGCTAAAAAGTTTTGGGAAACACTGGTTTAGAAGAACCTCTTTATTGCATACGGACGGTAACTATTAATTTATTTCAGTAAGTGCACCCTGGCCATTTTAACCCATTTAGACCTGAGCTCGATTCTAAAAAAATCTTCTAAATCATGACAGTTTTCTGAAAATCTATGTTTCTATGTCAGTGGTGCAACCTTTTTCATGTCAAGGACCCCCAGAATTATCTGTATTTGGCTGCGGAGCGGACACCCATCTGAAAATGATTCGATGCAACGTTTTATGACGGGGGGGCCTCTCCAATATGGCACAGTGTATGTATCCATATGGAAAAGCGCTGATTATCAAAACATAAAAATGTAATAGTAAATAGTACTAAACATGCAAGTGTGCCTCGCACGCTGTTAACACAGACCAGAGAACAGTCAACAGGAGAGGGGGCATAATTGGCGCACAGCGCAGCTGTGTGCAAATACAAAATATAACATACACTAGTGGCAGTACAGCAACCTGACCTTCAGAACACAATAGAAGACATAGGTCTATATTCACATTATAGCAGCCAGCAGCACACCAGAATACAATCTGCTGACCTTCCACGTTCACGACGTGAACATGTATTCCTTCTCCTCCTCCTATACAACTCTATAACGTTCTCATGTTACTACTTTTCTGAGCCATGCAAATAAACAACAACCCACTCTGACCGGAGAGGGAGAGATTCATGCGTCCTGTGCGTAAATCTAAACCAGAAACAGGACAGTCACTGCATCAGCAAGGAGGTGTGTGTGGGGGGGGGGGGGTCTATAGTCTGGGGATAAAGTTTGCGCTTCTATCTGTTACTTCTCTGCCACAGTGCAGTTCAACATCAGCCATTCAGCCAGTCAATAGGGTCCAGGGACTTTAAGCAACGACTGTTTTCAGGACGGACACAGCATAAGAGAGGTGATGGAGCAATCGGTGTAAATGTATGACTGCTATAATTTCAATAAACATGGTTATGACATGGCGTTGTAGACAGACACTACGTGTAAGTGTAGGTTCTCCCATAGTAGAAAGGGCTGCGACAGAGAGCAGGTTTATGTATGTGCCCTCTCCCTACGCTCATTCTGTAGCTCACCAAACGTGAGATTTTTTTAACATGAACGCATCTAGACTACGACCCTGACAGGAATAAACCTATATATTTCCCAGTACATATACAGGAATGTGTTCAAACTAGTCCTTGATTCACAATGTAAAAGCAAGTCAGAGGTATGCATTTTAGCCAAAAACCATTGAGTGATTTAAAGGTGATGAGTTTAGTGATCAATCAACGCATTAAAACAATCAACAAGTTAAAACAGAGTCCTACCTGAGGTCCAGAAAAAGGTGAACAGCACCAATATTTGGCTAATATCCATATTTGTTTCTAGCTGTCAAAACAGATACATGGACGTTCAAGCATACATTAGTCTTTAAATGGGCATTCAGTCAACAAGAAGCAGTGTGGTCTGGTCTCTTTGGGGTCGGCACTTCGTGTTTTATCATGTTCTGTCATCAGTCATGTGGTTTCTCTGTAACGTCACGCTGCTCTTACTGACATTCTGACAGGAAATGCTTATCAACGTGCCAGTTGGAAAACCCAACACATCACCAGTAAGCCATGTCTGTGTCCATATAAGGCAATGGTCAATTCACACAGGAACACAGTCCTGTGTCCTAACAGGTTGCTGCTTGCTATCTGCAGCTGTCCCAACTATAGGCGTTGGTCAGAGCAGAAGTTAAAGGGCAAATGACATACCCCCCCCATTAAGGCTATTAAATTAGCATCTTGGATTATGACGCAATCTTGGGAACACACAATTTGACCAATAAAATGTATCTTGTATCTGGGCTGGGGCAGAGCGGCTCTGGGCTCTGGCTACTGCCTACTGCCTGCAAATTCCCTGTGGTAGACCTAGAATACCTGTGATCATTTAATTATACTTCGTACATTTTCATGTATCATGAAATCCGGGCTTAAAACCGGCGGCCTAAATGTAATAAATGCTCCGTTTGTACTCACCCATTAAATAATTCCAAAGACGTGGAGTGAAATTATGGTCCTCTAGTTTTATATCAGTGAAAGTTCTGGCACAAAACATGTATTTAGTCAATTATCAACACTTTTTCAAGAGATGCACACGGACATCTTTCTCTCCGGGCGAGGGGGGCCGGAAGGATCAATGAACTGATTTTACAAATACGTCCTGTTTACCGCAGACGTCATCACCAATTGACCAGGGAAACACAAAAGTTTGGGTCACACAATTGGCAGGTGGTGTGATTAATTACCCAGCACCTATCGCAAAGCACCTGCCAATTGTGTGACCCAAACTTTGGTGTTTCCCTGGTCATGCTAGTGGTTTTGGTGTCACATTTAGCTTGGTGAAAGTCTCATTAAAAATAAAAATAAAATCGATCGATCGATCGAAATTCTTAGTTACAATGACATTGAGTTGAGGTGTTTGTGTTTTTAGGGTAACTGTTGCATAATCGCTATTTTGCACTCGAGCCCCGTGACCGGGCCATCTAGCCCTCTGTCCACGCCGTTAGAATGCCTCTCCCTGGGGCACTGCTATTCATACAAGTAACCTGACCGCTCTCTCTCTCTCTCTCTCTCTCTCTCTCTCACACACACACACACACACACACACACACACACTCACACTCAATCCAATTTCAATTCAAAGGGCTTTATTGGCATGAGAAAACATACGTTTACGAAAGAACAATACAACAACACAGCAATACAATCAAAACAAAAATGATGTACATTTGAAGGTCAGAATCTTCAATAGATCAAATTCTATGTACCAAGGTCACTCAATGCAGGTATAGTGCAGGAATATACACAATGATTAGTCTTTAGGGTGGTTGTGTTCCATTTGATATCCTTCTCCTATCACAGCAACTCACAAATCTTGCTGCTGTGTTTGCACATTGTTGTACTTCGCCCAGCAGATATGGGAGTTTTTTGTCATTGGTCATGTTTTCAAAATCTCTGTGTGTGGTTGTAATCTGTGGGAAGTATGTGTCTCTGACACTGCACTCACACTCTCTCTCTCTCTCTCTCTCTCTCTCTCTCTCTCTCGCTCGCACACACACACACACACACACACACACACACACACACACACACACACACACACCGATATGGGGGGGGTGGGACCTCTCTCTCTTCTAATAATAATATAGTCCTCACCTTGGACATTGGCCTATAGCAGCTGTCCGTTATTTCTTGGAAGCGAACAGCGCTGCTTTCTTTTTTGTCTCCAATTATTTCTGGGCCTTTGGGAGGGATCCAGTTTTAACCCAGAATTTACCCAAATCTCAAGCGCAATAGTTCAAAGTTCTCTCTAATTTCACAACGCATCGCAGCGCGACAACTTGTGAACTAGGAGATTAGATATATTCGAAGAAGCTATAGCATAGGAACCACTGGAAAAAATAACAAGCATCCGTGCGCAACTTGGAGCTCTCCAAATAGCCACATTCAGAAGGCTGTCTGCATGTGATTCTAATGTCTCCGTCACCACCAGAAGCATGATGAAATGACGAAACTTTAATCTCATTAATCATTGGCATGCACGATTGACATAGCGTTATTTAGGCTATAGGCCAAATGATCAACTTGTGGGTGATCATTTTATGTATCAAATATTATATTAACTCAAGGCAAGGCTACAACTTTGAATACAAATCTCGGAACTGGTGTAGAATGGAAAACAAAGCTTCACCTGGCGCGCACAGTCCCGCAACTCTACTCACTCACTCACTCACTGCTATTATTGCCTGTCTGTCCTTGAATAAACAGCGACTAGATTCAAGTGACAATGAGCAACGGACAAGATGCCAAATGTGTTTGAAGGTTTTAATTTATTCATAACTACTGCCATATGTCTCAAAACTAGCCTCCGCCAAGGTCCTTTCCAACTCACCCCCGCGAAAAGTCGCCCCGGAATTTCGAAAAGTGAAGACGGCTTGCCCCAAAGCCGTGAATAGCTCGCCCCCAAAGTGTGGTTATCTCGCCCCACAGCGTGGATATCTCGCCCCAAAGCACGGATATCTCGCCCCATGTTTATTTCTGCTTATTTCTCATATTAGAACCTTTAGAATCAATGTTGTATGTCAAAGGAGAACATTTAGAACCAGTTTGTTGTTGTTGTTGTTGTTGTTGTTGGTCAAATGAAAATGATGCATGCATGAGTGAATGGCTCACCCCCCTCCATTGTTCTGGAAATTCCATTCTGGAAAGGTGTTCCAAATGAACCGGATGTTGACAGAATGCATTGGATCTTAATGGAGTCCAGCGGACAAGGCATGAACAAACATCGATATGAATGCCCTTCTAAAAAATTATCGATGCTGACAGATGAAAGAAGACATGTCATATTTTCGGATACTATGTTTTATGATTTGCAAACTATATAATTATATTGATGTCTCGAAAGAGCACAATAAGAATTTCTGTACAGTATCGCGAGAATTCATTGACAAGCTGTTAAGAACTGAGATTCTCGCGATAACAGCCTATATGCATGTCTTTTAATACAAATAGCCTGTTATTATCAACAGATTTCATTTGAATCACCTTTTCAATGTGTTTTAGACGTGTAATTTAGCTAATTTCGTGTGTGTGTGTGTGTGTGTGTGTGTGTGTGTGTGTGTGTGTTCTACACTCCTAACACCAGCATGCCTGTTAGAGCATGAGGACCAGACAGGATTGGATTGCAGTGTCACAGTATTTATTCAGGCTTGTACAGCATAGATGATATTAGAACTTATGGTGTTAAAATAAAAATAAAATTGGTCATTGGTTAAAGAATTACGGTAAAAAAATAATAAACCTAACTAAATAATACAGCTATATAATGTATCTTTTGTGGGGTCTCGAGAGCGACACCCCGCGATGGTAAGTGCGTTGCCAGGGCAACCAGACACGCTGTCAGACAGAAGAAGCCTCGGGCCGTTAGGAACGCCCTCGGCCGTGTGATAGGGAATATATACGTCCCGAATCTCCTCCTCCGCCAGCTGGAGCTGATGGAGCGACCGCACCCAAATCAGCAAGCGGCCACACCCGTCATATAAAAAGGAAGACTCAGTCTACGTCTGACAGCGGCTGGTTCACACACATATGCTCACGGAGGCACGCACGGCACACCGTCGGGGGGTAAGACACACACCCACCTCCACCGAACACACATTCATGTGAATAGCTCCGCATGTCTTAACTGTCATTCTCCTCTCATCACAGGCTTTTAGGAACGGTCCAGGAAATGTCCGAGGGACAGAGACACTCGGACTGTATGAGTAAAATATAGAGACGGGAGTTCCAAGTCCGCATATCGCGCGGCGGGAGGGTGGCAGCCCCGCCACAGTGACAGCGACAAGGACACTACCCAAAATAAGGTCGGAAAGAAACCTATAATTCTTGAGTCTACTATTGAGGCCTGTCTAGCGAACAGGCGCTCATTATATACGCCAGGGTGGCAAAACGGCTAGTGCTCTCTTGGAGCTGGAACCCGCTAGGGGAGAAGACCCGCTACAGTTAAAGATAAAGACCGATGACGTCACGAAGCAAGGCAGCGCCGTCACATCTTATCATTATTAAAACCACAGCCCTCCAGTGAGGAGCGAGCTATCAGAGACTGTACAAACCTGAGTTGAAATCTAATCTTCTGTTCTCATCCTTCTCCAGGCTGGCGACGACGCCTGTGAAACTTAAATTGTATGGAATATAATTTATGCTGAACCTACGTGGGGTTTATCCTGCATGCATTCTGTATACTTTACTGCTAAACAAATAAAGAGCCGTTTGAAACTGCTGCAATCCCCTGTTCCGCCTGCTCCTTGACCACTGAGACTCCACAAGTGGTGGAGAAGGTGGGTACATCAGGTCCTAACCACCGCCTACCATGGAAGCAGCAGCAGCCTTAAACGCCCTGGTGAAGAGCAGCACGGACCTCCAGACGTGCATGCGGGAGGTACTGCGCAGACTGGACAGAGACGCACCGGCCACCAGAACACCGGCAGCGGTGCTCACCAAGCAAACACCCGACGACGACATCGAGGCTTTCCTAGAAGTATTCGAACGCTCCGCCACCCGGGAGAGATGGCCACTGGCCGACTGGGGAGGCATTGTAGCGCCCTACCTGTTTGGACCGGCACAACAAGCATGCCGAGACCTCACCGCCAGAGACGCGCTCGACTACGGAAAGCTAAAAACCGCCATCCTGTCCAGCCTGGGGTACAGCCTTCCCGCCAGAGCACACAGGTTCCACCAGTGGGAGTTCCGCATGGCGCAGCCGGCGCGCACCCAGTTCGCCGACCTGTGCAGACTCACACAGAACTGGCTCACCACAGGAGAAGACGTCCCACTCCTCGATCGAATAGTGGTCGACCGCGGCATGAGAGCCTTGCCCCCCGACGCAAAGAAAATAGCGGTACACGCCTGCCCCACAACCATTGAAGAGCTAGTCACCCTGGTAGAGAACTATCAGGTGGGCACCCAGATGTTGCAAACATCTAAAAGTGAACCAGCCAAGGCCGACAACCGACCAGGGCGGGACCGCCGCCGTCAGACCCAGGCGGCCCCCACGCCCAAACCCCGTACGAACCCGCCTTCAGAACGGGGCCAGTCCAGGAGGTGCTATGTCTGTGGGCAGGAAGACCACCTATCCTGGGCGTGCCCAGACCGGGCACGGGACCCAGATGTCTCCATGGCCTCAGCCGCCAGTCTGGTAAGCTCCAGACCGTGCCTACATTCGGGGAGCTCGACCCAGTGCCAAGCAGCCCTGCCGGTCCGAGTGGATGGGACCGACACACATGCCCTGGTGGATTCCGGCAGTGTGGTGACGCTGGTGAGAGGAGACCTGGTAACCAGCGGTGGACCCGAGACGATGCCGGTCAGCTGTGTGCACGGCGACCTACGCCGCTACCCCGTGGCCCATATACACATACAGACCCCCCGAGGCAGCGTGACTGTCCCCGCCGGAGTAGTTCCGGACCTCCCCGTCCCCCTCCTGATCGGCACAGACTGCCCACTCTTCGACAAATACTGGGCACCGGGCCTCCGTCCCCCACAGCAGAAGAAAGGGAGAAGACGCCGTCTCAGACCAGAGACAAAAGGACACCGCGCTTGCCCCGCCCTCGGGGAACCCGCAGCAGAGCCTGCATCACCGGCGACGACCGCCGCCTCCGACGAGACCGGCCCAGGCAAACCCCACACCTCGGAGGAAGAGACCCCACCACTGGACGAGGACCCCTTCGTCCACTTCCCCCAGGTGGAGGGACCGCCCACACGGCTACAAGGAGAGTTTGCCACAGCCCAGTGGACGGACCCGAATCTCGCCGGCGCACGGCGAAACCTCACCAGTGTAGAAGGGAAGCAGTGCGATGGGGTGAGTGAAACAAACTTTCCTCATTTTCTAGTACGAAATGGCCTACTTTATCGTGCCGTCAAAGATAAAGTGGGCGCTGTAATTGAGCAATTACTCGTACCTAAATCTCATGTATTACGCGTGTTGTATTTGGCACACTCACACCAGCTAGGCGCTCATTTAGCAGTACAAAAGACATATGATCGCATATTGGCTCGGTTCTACTGGCCGGGAATAAAAAGAGGGGTGGAGGAGTTCTGCAAGTCATGCGAGGAATGCCAACTCACGGCCCCACGGGGGGTCGTGCACAGCCCACTCATTCCCATGCCTATTATCGGTGTCCCGTTCTCGCGCATAGCCATGGATATAGTGGGACCCCTACCCAAGTCGGCGCGCGGGCACCGATATATCCTGGTTATCCTCGATTATGCCACACGATATCCCGAGGCTATACCCCTACGGGTGGCCAAGGCAAAAACAGTCTCTCACGAGCTCATGATGCTCTTTAGTAGAGTAGGCTTAGTGGATGAAATTCTGACTGACCAGGGCACATGCTTCGTCTCGCGCATTATCAAAGCCCTGTATAGCTGGCTGAAAGTGAAACAAATACGCACCTCGGCCTACCACCCCCAGACAGACGGGTTGGTAGAACGATTTAATCACACGCTGAAGAAAATGTTAAAACGGGTGGCTGAAGAGGACGGACGAGACTGGGACCGCCTCATCCCATATGTCCTGTTTGCCATACGAGAAGTACCCCAGGCATCCACAGGCTTCTCCCCATTTGAGCTCCTGTATGGGAGACAGCCGCGCGGATTATTAGATATCGCCAAGGAGACGTGGGAGAGCCAACCCTCCCCTCTGCGAAGCATCATCGAACATGTAGAAATACTACAGGCGCGCGCCAAGCGCATCTGGCCACTCGTAAGACAGCATATGGCAGACGCACAGGCCGCCCAAAGTAGAGTATATAACAAAGGCGCACAAGTGCGAGAATTCAAGCCAGGGGACCAGGTCCTCGTTCTGGTGCCCACCACAGAATGTAAATTCCTAGCCCGCTGGAAGGGGCCCTATGAGATTGTGAAGAAACTCAGCCCGGTCAACTACCGAGTGGCCCAACCAGGGAGGAGGCGGGGCCATCAGGTATACCATATAAACATTCTGAAAAAGTGGTTTCCGGCGATAACCGTCCCATTACCTGCGCTGTTAACCCGCCTCCCTCCCCAGACCCCGCCAGCTGCTGTAGGAGAGGGTTTGGCCCCTCAGCAGCAACAGGATATCCGAGAGCTCCTAGACCGGAACCGAGATGTCTTCTCCGAACTACCCGGACGCACCGCGGTAGTACAGCACGACATCGATACGACCCCTGGTAAGGTAGTCAGGTTACGGCCGTATAGGATCCCGGAAGCACGTAGGCGGGCCATACAAGAGGAAGTGAAGAAAATGCTCGAACTGGACGTCATAGAAGAGTCACACAGCCCCTGGTCGAGCCCCATAGTTATCGTGCCAAAACCAGATGGAAGCTTACGCTTCTGTAATGATTTTAGGAAACTAAACGAGATATCACAGTTTGACGCTTACCCCATGGCGCGCGTAGACAAACTAATTGAACGGCTAGGCCCCGCTAGACATATCAGTACCTTAGATCTGACTAAAGGATATTGGCAAGTTGGCCTCACAGAGCGAGCCAAACCAAAAACAGCATTTACCACCCCAGACGGGCTGTTCCAATATAAAGTCATGCCCTTCGGGGTACACGGAGCCCCGGCCACCTTTCAACGGTTAATGGACAAGGTCCTTAGACCCCATAGTGCCTATGCGGCAGCATATTTGGACGATGTTATCATCCATAGCGCCACCTGGCGGCAACACCTGGAAAGGTTAGATGCGGTACTGAACGCCCTGCGCCAGGCGGGCCTCGCTGTTAACGCCAAGAAGAGCCGAATCGCCTGGAGCGAAACAGACTATCTAGGCTACACCATTGGACGAGGCTGCATCAAGCCACAAGAGAGAAAAATAGAGAGAATACAAAACTGGCCCCGACCCGCCACAAAAAAACAAGTGAAGTCTTTTCTCGGCCTGGTAGCATATTACCAAAAATTCGTAAAAGATTTCGCCACCATAGCAAGCCCGTTGCACGATCTCACAAAAAAAAGTCTACCCCACCACGTAAGATGGACCGAGGAAACAGAGAGCGCATTTCAAGCGTTGAAAGACGCTCTCTGTGGAAGCCCAGTGTTGATAACGCCTAACTTTAACACCCCTTTCGTCCTCCACACAGACGCATCAAACACAGGAGTGGGCGCTGTCCTGGCCCAGACGCTAGAGGGAGACGAACACCCAGTCACGTTCATAAGTAGAAAGTTGCTCAAACACGAGAGAAACTACTCCACAGTGGAGAAAGAGTGCCTCGCAGTAAAGTGGGCAATCCACCACCTACGTTACTATCTGTGGGGGCGGAGGTTCACCTTAGTAACAGACCACGCGCCACTCAAGTGGATGTCCACAAACAAAGATCGGAACGAGCGGGTCACCCGGTGGTTCCTAGAACTACAGAACTACACATTCACGGTAGAACACCGACCCGGTAAGGACATGCGCCACGCAGATGCGATGTCCCGAATGTATGAAGAAGAGGAGGAAAATAAAGACCCTCGCCGAAGCAAGGATCTTAGGGGGGGAGTGTGTGGGGTCTCGAGAGCGACACCCCGCGATGGTAAGTGCGTTGCCAGGGCAACCAGACACGCTGTCAGACAAAAGAAGCCTCGGGCCGTTAGGAACGCCCTCGGCCGTGTGATAGGGTATATACACGTCCCGAATCTCCTCCTCCGCCAGCTGGAGCTGATGGAGCGACCGCACCCAAATCAGCAAGCGGCCACACCCGTCATATAAAAAGGAAGACTCAGTCTACGTCTGACAGCGGCTGGTTCACACACATATGCTCACGGAGGCACGCACGGCACACCGTCGGGGGGTAAGACACACACCCACCTCCACCGAACACACATTCATGTGAATAGCTCCGCATGTCTTAACTGTCATTCTCCTCTCATCACAGGCTTTTAGGAACGGTCCAGGAAATGTCCGAGGGACAGAGACACTCGGACTGTATGAGTAAAATATAGAGACGGGAGTTCCAAGTCCGCATATCGCGCGGCGGGAGGGTGGCAGCCCCGCCACAGTGACAGCGACAAGGACACTACCCAAAATAAGGTCGGAAAGAAACCTATAATTCTTGAGTCTACTATTGAGGCCTGTCTAGCGAACAGGCGCTCATTATATACGCCAGGGTGGCAAAACGGCTAGTGCTCTCTTGGAGCTGGAACCCGCTAGGGGAGAAGACCCGCTACAGTTAAAGATAAAGACCGATGACGTCACGAAGCAAGGCAGCGCCGTCACATCTTATCATTATTAAAACCACAGCCCTCCAGTGAGGAGCGAGCTATCAGAGACTGTACAAACCTGAGTTGAAATCTAATCTTCTGTTCTCATCCTTCTCCAGGCTGGCGACGACGCCTGTGAAACTTAAATTGTATGGAATATAATTTATGCTGAACCTACGTGGGGTTTATCCTGCATGCATTCTGTATACTTTACTGCTAAACAAATAAAGAGCCGTTTGAAACTGCTGCAATCCCCTGTTCCGCCTGCTCCTTGACCACTGAGACTCCACACTTTAAAATAAATATAAATATAATAAATACATTTTTTTAATTGTAAGGTACATTTCTTATTAGCAATCAAAATGGCGATCAGGGGTTGTTCATTTTCTCCAATCCTTTCAAAATAAGAACCAGGCAGAAATAGCTCCACACTTGAAATGCATGTCGTATATTGGCGCCCAGACATAGGCATTATACAGTAGGCATATATATAGATAAATAGAGTTGGGGATACAATCTGGGGTAGATATGTGAAGAGACCCAGTAATCTGACTGCCTCCAACTAAAACACCTGGAGGAACTCAAATTGGGCATGCAGAGGGATCATTTCACAAACCAAGCCACCCTTCCCCCTCAGAGGTAGAACAGAAGTTAGTAGCCTACTATGTTAAGATGGTTTCTGTTCTCATCAAGTCACAGAGAAACACCTGTACTTACATCCACAACACAAGGTTATGTCATGTATTTCACATTGAGATATAAGGAGTTGTGGGTTAGATGTAGTCTTATGTTTAAAGTGTGACCCTATTCTTAAGATAATATGAGCATTGAGTGATACTAAGGCCTAAGGGGAGACATTCCGCACCCTCGCCAGACATGGGTCATACAGGTCAGGTGGCTGGCTAGCACAAGGCTTCAACTGATGACTAACATCTGGTTATCATTAGGGTTTGACACACACACACACACACACACACACACACACACACACACACACACACACACACACACACATTGAATTATTTTATTTGGATCTGCACAAGAGGCGTAATACAATAGACCCAAACACTGATCAGAATTAGGTTATACATTATATGGTCCAACCAGATATAGCTGCTGCACATGCTTAACACACAGAGGGAAAAGAAGGGGAAAAAATATATATAGCACATTGTTGACATACTATTACTTGACACTACTAGACAGGATGTTTGTTTTGGGTTTTTTATTTTTAAGCCACCTAGGGATAAATGAAACAACGCCTTCTCCAGACAGACAGACTGCCCATAGTAGCTGAGACAGAACAGTATTTAGCCAGCTTTTTTGCATTTGTTTTTAGCAATCCACCCAATTGCAGACCCCTGAGCACAAGTTTATGGACATGGCCCAGACTTCCAAATACAAGGACAATAAGTTGACAGTTATATCCCAAGGCCATAATACGTTCCACCAGAAGCTGATATTTCATAAGTTTGGATGTAAAATAAGTGTCCATGTACAAATCAAATGGGCAGCCTATTTCAAATATAGTGAGTTTTTCTAATTTCATTGATGAACACAATATCTGGGGTATTTGGAATATTTTGTAGCGAATTGACATGCGTGTCATTGTGATCAAACCAGTCTATTTTTGTATTTTTGTGTTTATACATTCTTGTTGTCCTGTCCTGTACTCCTCTGATCTTGTCTGAGACCAGGTCCACCAGACGGTCATGTCTGGCAATGTACAGTCCTTTATAGTGGCTGCAACCATTTAAGATGTGTGCGACTGTTTCTTTGTCATGTGGTACTGGATGTAGGATGCAGTGTGGGTCGTGTGCTGATGGGTACCAGGTTGCCAAGTTGAACTTGGTCGGCAACACCTGTAAGCGGGCTTTAATAGTGAAAATGAGAATGTCCTCACCTATGGTGTTATTTGACAGTATAGAGTGTGATAATGAGTGGTTTGCAAAGGGAAGAAGAGCCAGTTTTCCCTGCAGCCTCAGACTGGTCCAGTGTTGTGCACTTTCTGATCGCTTCATTCCTAAAATGGTGGCTCTTGCGGTCGCGGATTTGATTGACAGTTCATGGTGCGCACCGTCCTGCTCGTAGGTCGCACATGCACGGACACGCGGAAGGCTTCAACTGATGACTAACATCTGGTTATCATTAGGGTTTGACACACACACACACACACACACACACACACACACACACATGCACGCACATGCACAGGATTTAGTGCATGTATGTAGACACTATCAGTATATAAAGTGCCTCGTGTTGGAATAGGACTTTGCTTTCAGGAAACCATTCCTCCTGTCTGTCATGATGATTTTGGCTGATCTGAAATAAACGATATTGGAAAGAAAGGGATGCGCCTGGACTTCACTTTGTTCTTTAAAACCTGCATGGTATATTCTCCACCATTATCAACATTAATATACTACATGCACACTTAAAAAAAAGAAATAAAAATGCACTATAAATTCAGCCTGATGTGTGCACAGAGCAGGAAAATAGCTTCTCATCTACAGTCCACAATGTACTCCCTGCGACCTTAAGTAAGAGAAGTTAACTGAACAATATGCACAGTACAAAGTAGGCTATAGGAGTGTGTCAGTGTGTTGGTGTAGCTGTAGGTGCATAGAGAAATAAGCAAGAAACAATGGCTATGGGGACAAAAAGAGAATTGCACTCAATTCAGCCAACAGTCTCACTAATATTTGGACTGGGTAGAAGAGAGGTCGAACATGGAGAGATAGCTGCATGTTAGCCAAAGTTATCTTTTTCTTCTTTTTTTATAATAAGGGCAAGTTAACCTAGATTTACAGTAAGCGGGTGTGTTTATGTTTCAATGGCCTAGTGAGCCCATAATAAACATGGCATGTTATGTTGGTTACAGGTATGTCGGTTTACTTCTATTGGTAGTACATTTCAGGGATATATACATTTTAATATTCATGTGTACAGGATGAATGTTAGGCCACAGTGATATTTTATAAGATGACCAAAGAAAAACAAATCAGGATTCCATTAAAGTTGAAATGTTTGGAGACAAAATGTAAACAGCTCTCCTCAAGAGAATACGTCAATCAATATTCAAAACAACCTTGAAATTAATATATCCCTCAACTTTGCCAACTCACTGCTCTCCTACAGCTTGGTTTTGCTGACCTGAATTTGGCAGAATTTGCTGGCTCAGGGAATACAACACGCAGATGTCTGCTAGAGGGCTATGATACTAAAAACACTCACCAGGACAATTCCATTCTCAAGGTAGGTGCTGTTTGAGCTGCGGTGTAGTTCCAGTAAAGCGTGCCAGTGTACAGGTTTCCTATCCTAAAAAACTGTTGATTAACACTGTAAGCATTCCCCATCAAAACTATAACCAGGTGTCAAAAAGGTGCAAGATGGCTGACAGTAACCATTGTAGAACACACCATTGTTTGCTGACCTTAGAGCCAGCAAACCAAGTATTTAAACATTTACTGGGAAATGTGTGTAACCCAGATTTTCTTAAGAATTCTTCTCAAGAATAGTAATTAATGAAACCTGACTCAGCTTTTCATCCCTGCTAGCGGTTGGTCTGTCAAATATCTCTCAAAAGCTTGAATATGTAAGTCCGTAGTACTGTAAGTATATTGTGGGGTGTCGCTAGGCAACCAGCCGCCAGGTGAGTGTCATGGCCCAGACAGCCAGTGGGGAGGAGGCAGAACACAGCCGAGGAGAACACGCCTCCTCGGCCTCGTCATCGACCAGACATATTACCCAGCCCAACTATTGGCTCAAGGCCAAGTGCACGCGCACTTGGCCTTGAATAAAAGGAGAGGTATGTCTGGTCTTGCGCTCATTCCCCACTGGCAGCTGAAGGGGACATGACGGGCATGCACGGCGGTAAGCGATACCTCACACACACCACCTCACACACCAGTCATTTATGTGAATGTGACCGTGATAATAAAAGCTATTCTCTTCACTATAGGTAACCCGCTACCCCGATAATACCATTGACGACAGTTCCACTTCCCCGGAATATAGTGACAGATAACTGAGGACTGTCAACCCGGGGACGGAGAGTGGATAATTACAGGGCGCTCTAAAGCCCGTTAGGTACAGAGGATCCTAACGCAAACCCCCCCCCCCAGAGAAGAGGCGGAGTTTATTTTCGATTAAAAAGACATTTGAGTTGCATTATCTGCCAGCGCATAAAAAGCGCAATTATATATAATAAACGGCCCTGGTGGCCCAGTTTCGAAGTGCCTTGTGTGTTGGTGTCCGCTCAGTGCTCACAATATTCTATTCCCCTGGAGTCATAGCCACGGTGGGAAGGCAGGTTAACCTCCCAGAGCCGTAGTCACAGCAGGAGGACGGTTTATACAATAGTCACAGCAAGACCGCAGGTTAAATGTTATGTTGTGTAAAATCAAACACACTTTATGTTGTATAGAATTCTCATGCTAAATTATATATTTTTTGTATTTTCTGTCTTTTGTATTAAGTGATCATCAGTGTATAGCTGGACCCATGTTTTAAAACGTGAGTGTTTTGCAATATTTCATTACTTTTAAAGGTGGCTAAATATCATATGGTTTGTACAATTGTAACTACTGATTATTGCAAGAGAAGAATATAACACTGAATTATAAATATGTTGGCATAACACAATGTCATGGCACAATGTCCTTTTCTTTTAAGCATTTTGATTTAGAAAACCTTTCCACAATATATTGTCATGCCAGGTTTCCAAAACAGCCTGAAAATAGCCAATCTACAAGCTCTCAATGTGTCATGTTTTCTGTGTGTCTGTGTGTCCAGAGCTAATCTCGCAAGATGCTGGACTGTTCAGCTAAGATTGGGAACATCTTTAAGGTCACAATGACAATACCTGGTTCAAAAGTACTTTCCTATGAGTTGGCCTTTGTGACTGTCTGTTGTTGTAGCTAATATGTCACTGTAAACAAGTGATATGCCATCCCTAGTGACAGTTGGGTACACCAAGGAAAAGGGATGCAGGCTTTCCAATGAAACTGCCAGGACGGGCAAAGTTCATACAAAGTTCAAAACTTCATACTCTGCCTTTGACCTAAAAATTATACAGTAGCTTCTGTTTATAATTATGGAAGCATACCAACCCAAAAATAGGTTAAATATGTTACCGCCGGCACCACCACGTCATGCTGGCCCTTAACCCATTCTGACCTGAGATCAGATTCACACGAGATTTCCACTGGACACACACTGGTCTGATGAATCCATTCTGACCTGAGATCAGATTCTAGAAAAATGTCAGTCGTTCTTCGATTTTTCAAAAATAGCAGACCTACAAGCTCGTATCGCGCCACTCGGTGGCGCGATATGAGCTTGTAGATCTGCTATTTTTCAATAGCTAAAGCATAACATGATGCTAACACCAAAATGGGTGCCCGGTCAGAATGGGTTAACAAATGTCCAACTTGGGTCAGTTAAATAATTCATTGGGTTTTGTTTTGGTTATACATTGAAAAGACTCCTCTGGTTTTTCCAGAGACTTGTTGACCCCGTACTACCGTCTAATATCAGATCACTTAACAAAATACCACTGCTATGACGCTCGCACCCCGTTGGCTACAGCAGCACAGTTGCCAAGCACCTCTCCTCCAGTTGCTAGGGCGTACGAGGCCGGCACCGCTGCCAGAGCAGTGGCCACTGCCACAGTGGCGCCCCCGGTAGCGGAGAGGTACATGTAGTGGTGTGTCGTGGACGCGGGAGTAGTCCCGGTCAGTCTTTGTGAGGAGGAGATGCTGCTCTCCGGGCTGGAGCAGGGTCTGGCGGGTGAAGATTTCTCCGTCCGCCAGGCTCTATGGCAATGGTTGACCCCTCGTCTCGGGTAGCAACAGCAAACAGATGGTGTATTTGAGTCGGAGCTCAGTCAGGTCTGTCACTCTTCTGAGACAGGATAACATAAATAACATAAAGTGACAAAAAAGTCACTTTGTCAGTTTAAATGAACAAAACACTGTGGAGCAGAGCTGCTGTGCCGAGTCTGCCGACTTCCTTTTCTTTTTAACTGTATCTGCCTTTGTCTAGCACCAGCGAGGGTGTGTGCAACCCTCTTGTTTTTTAAACTTTTTTATACTGTATATATTACCATGGCAATGCATAATAATAATTATGACTACAACTGCACTCTGTCGAGTGCCAACTTGCGCGTTGCACACAAGTAGTACTAGTGCACAAGCAGAGCGCGCAAGTACTCCCGACTGCTACGAACTTACTATCAGCCCCTCTGTAAAATATTGAAATTAAATACTAAAACAACAAATAAACCTTTAAAGAAATCCAACATTAATATAAAATACAATTATTTTGTTTAAAACAGTTTTAAGTTATAGAATATGACCACCATGACATCATACATACATACCACTTTTGGTCCAACCGACCACAATACTTGTGCGCTCTGCTTGTGCAAGTAATAATAATAAATAATGCATTCTCATGTGGGGGTAAAAATGTCATCCAATCGGGAGAGTAAAAACTAGTAAAACTTTACTACTAATACTACTACAAATAGTATTAGTATTAACTAATAACTTCATGTAACTTTACGGCTATTTGTGAAAGATGTAACTAATAATGTTCTTAACCTTTGCAGCCATGTCCTGGAAACATTGACTGTTGGTGACACGTTGGTGTTGACTGGCAAGCCTGGAAAAAAAGGTACGTTTCAAGTGTGTTGTTGATTTAAAAGTATTTAAGTATTTTAGTTCCGATTCAAAGCAAAGAATCACACCCGTGTGAAGTGAGTGGTGCAACTCTGTGTGGGGGTTTCTCTACCGAAATGGTAGAGAAATGACAGTTACCATGTGGGGGTCCCTCTACTGTACCCTCTACTGTACTGTACGGTCACTGTACTGTACTAGCACACCCGAAAGCATCATATATACAGTTAATATGTGCATGTGTGTTTGTGTGTGCGTTAGGTTGCGCACAGGTGGTGAAAAACAACCATGTTTTCGTGCTCATACCCAGACACCCAGCCACCCAGCTACCCACACTAGAGTTCTCATTTTCTGCCCGAACATTTTAGGGCCGGGCCGGGCCCAAAAAATATGCAAATTAGTAGGGCCGGGCCGAGCCTCGGCTCTCTGATTTTCCGTGATTTTTTATTTATTTATTATTATTATAAAAATAAAAATAATTTTGTTTGTGTAATGTTGTGTATTTATTTATTATGAAGAGGGTTGCGCTGCTGAATCTTGGCGATTCATTTTTACTATTGTGGAGTGAAGCGCAGTAGCCACTTTCACTTTGTGAGAGAGAGTGCCTGCAATTGCACAGACAGACAGGCGTGCGCACGCTGCCAATGGCCTGGGGCTCTAATTGCAGGCTGGTGTTGCGCACCGAATAGCCATTCGATCTACAAGCCCTCTGAAGTCACACAATGCATTCACGATCTAACACCTTTAGTATGGAGATCGGTTCCTAACAGGGCCATAAATCAGACAAGTGGTGGCAGGGTATGCGATGGCCTTGGGCGTGTCAGCCTAGGTTAACAACAGGTCAGTCTAAACAAAACAGAGTGCAGTACTACAATAAAGAAGATGGATGTGATTGTGATAAAAAAGAAAATCGAAACGGGAGAATACACTGTGATTGAAAACAAGAAGGGGAAGGCAAGCGTGTGGAAGACCTTCAAATTGGTCTTGGACGCAGAAGGTAACCCGTTACTTTATGCACAGCGTAGTAGTTGCAAGGCAGTACTATCTTATGACAGCAAGAAGACTGGGACATCATCATTGGGTCGTCATGCTGAAAAGGTTTGCCCAGGGGCACCAGCGCCAGGAGCCTCGCAGACGAATTTACAAGCATTTGTTGTAAAGCATGCTGAATCTGTCCCTCTGCGGGTCAAGCAGGCAGTGACAAAACAATGCGTCAAATTCTGCGCAAAGGACATGAGGCCGTTCTTAATTGTGGAAGGGGAAGGCTTTCTCGAATTGGCCCAGGAGCTGATAAACGTCGGGGCTACGCACGGAAAAGTGCCTGCAAGCTCCGTTATCCCCTGCCCGAACACTATTCAAAAGCACTGCAAGGCCATGGCTGAGGAGAAAAAAAAGAAGATGATGAGGTGGAGAGCTACATCAGACAGAGGCCAACTATGAGCGACGAGAAGGATGTGCTGGGCTGGTGGAACTCAAACTGCAAAACCTATCCAAAACTCTCTCAGTTGGCAAGACAAATTCTATGTGTGCCAGCCAGCAGCAGCAGCAGCGAGAGAGTGTTCAGTGCAGCAGGCCGCACTATCGAGGAGAGGCGAACACGACTTGCTCCTGAAACAGTCGACGCACTTCTCTTTCTCCATGCGCAATAGGCCTTTGGCCATTAGGAGGATAAAGATCGATTTGCTGTGTTGCGCTTTGTGTGTTTTTTATATATTTCTTTTATTTAAAATGTTAAAGTTTGAAGTGCTCTTTGTATTTATATTTTAGGTGTTCAAATTGGCTATTTTTTATTTTATTGTGTGCAAGAAACTCGGTTTCTGCCTATAGCCCTTTTATTTATCACTGACACTGTTTCACTTTATCGCTGCTGTTTTAACTGTTATTTCTTTTCTTATTCCGTTTACTTTAGTTATTGCACTACGAGTTTATAGTTAGTATTTTTTATTTTATTTTTTTGCTGCTGTTTTTTAAGCAAACAGAAACTCGGTTTCTGCGATTTTCTTTTCTTCCGTTTATATGTGCGTGTGCAATGATTATTAATGTTATAAAGTGTTTGATTGTGGAGTTAAAGTATCGTTTGCTGTGTGATATTTTATAAATATGGTAGCCAAATAGTAATGGTCAATCAATGATAATGATAGAAAAAACAAAGATTCAAACTCAAAGGCTTTAAAGTTTATTTTGCAAAATGATGATGATTGAATTAAGTGCCTGCCCTGCACTGTGTCGACAACAACAGAACAGAGTTCCTGCCTGGCCAGATTCATGACATGAGGAGGTGAGAGAGGTGTTAGTTCATGTGTTTACTGTTTAGGAATAGACAAAGGAAACAAAGCAAGAAAGCATTAACAACATTTGCATAACCGTCCGCGCTCCGCCTCATCGCATTTAAGATGCAGGCAGTGGCACGCAGCCCCACGGCTCAAGCCTCACATTCCACAGTTACACGCACAGTGACAGTACAAAACAGTAACACACTATGAAGTTAAGTCACAGTAAAAAATCAGTAGCCTACTTGTGTTGTGTATTATGGTCTATTGGTCTCTGCCTGACTGTAATGTTATCATTGGACATGATGTGAAAGAAAGTTTCCATTTCGCCGATTATAATTAGTAGGCTAATATAATTAAGTCTGTTCTTGACTCACCACTCTAGAAATGGCATTGGCGCCTATGCCATCTAGTGGCGATATTCTTTTTTTTTTGTGCTTTTTTATGGCTTTCGGGTCTAACGTTGCGGTAATTAATAGGGCCGGGCCTCGGGCCCATCCAGTTAGGGCCGGGCCATGCAGGGCTTCAAATTTTGGGCCCGATGAGAACTCTACTCCCACCATACCCTGTGTCTAGTTCCTGCCTAGTGCCCCTGTGTGTCACCTTTATAAGTGGTCACCTTCTATGTGCTGTGTTTCTCAAGCCCGCCACCAGGTGGTCAAAAATAATACTGGTAATAATAATACAAATAATGCCTCTCTTCTAATGGCTCCTACACATCCTATATAAGGCAAAAAAAGTCAAAATTTCATCATTCTTTAAGTAGCATGTGACATATGAAACTAGGGGGTTTTCATGATTCTGAATCCATTCCAAGCATTAGTTTTGCACTCCTTGGGAGGAAAACGGCCATAGCCGTCCTCACAAACGTGATGAGGTCAGCACATTTGGTGTATTTGGTGTATATGGCCTAAGGAGTGTTTTTGTGCAAAACTAATGCTTGGAATGGATTCGGAACCATGAAAACCCCCTAGTTATGTCACATGCTACTTAAAGAATGATGAAATTTGGACTTTTTTGCCTCATATAGGATGTTATGGGTATGATCACATATTATGCTAATAACTGACCCAACTAATGAGTCCAATCAAACGGCCACTGCAGGACCAATATCACCTTGATTTTGATTGCATATAGCAGTGTTGTTTTTGGCAGCACATTTTGATTTTAGTTTCAGTCATAGTCTCTTGAATAGTTTTCATTTAGTTTCAGTCACATTTTAGTCACCTGTGTTAAGTCTAGTTTCAGTCGACTAAATATCATGTGAATTTAGTCGACTAAATCTACAGTTGATGTGTTTTGTCTTGACGCCTTCGTAATGGCTGATTTTACTCTCACTGTTTTCAGCATGCAACCAAGTGTATACAATGACTCATGCTGGATCTCTTGTCCACTAGTCCCTAACACTTTAGTCTAGTATTTATTTGTTGACGAAATTGTCAGTATATTTAGTCTTAGTTTTAGTCATCATAGCTTAGTTATGCTTTAGTTTCCATTTAGTTTTCGTCAGTGTAAAAAGAGTCGACGAACATTTTTCGTCATTCGTTTTAGTCGACGAAAACACCACTGTTGCATATAGGGCCTAAATGGCTAAATGGAAACCAGACCGCAAGGACTTGATGAACTATTCACAATTATGAAATTATGCCCGATTTCTGATCTGATTTCTGGACCAACGCCCGTTAATAAAGTATTAATTTATTACTAAAAGTAGTAATCAATAAATTGCCTATACTCATTTCCAAGTGTCTGTTTGACACAAATTAAATGTTGAAAAATGCAAGGTTTGTTTCTACTTTGATTTGACATCGTATTAGATTTTTCCATTTTAAATTTTGTTTGCCGATTAAATAATTGGGATTAGTTTGAGACCGTTCCGATATGGCATTTTTACGGCCGATACGGCAGATTCCCATTATGCCACCGATGATATCGTGCGTCACCACGACCAATCAATCCGAGTCAACCAAAACCTGTCACTTGCTTGCAAACGCCACGATGTGCTCTTTCAGCGTAGGAAGCACGTCGGTGGCCAGCATAGCGAAGGTGCGCAGGAGGACCAGGGGCGCGGCGTCGGTGGAGTAAAGACGTTTCACGAGGTCGACGGCGGCCATCATGGGGAGGTTGTGCCGCCGTCGTTCCGCTTGGTACTCCAGCAGGTGGCGCGCGGCTCCCAGGTCCTTCCCGTCGGAGGCCGCTCGGCTCAGGACCCGCGCGAGGCAAGCCACGTCCCCGAAGCCCAGGTTGGCTCCCTGGCCGGCCAGCGGGTGCAGGCGGTGCGCCGCGTCCCCGACCAACACCACCCGGCGCCTCGTGTAGTCCGCGGCGTGGCCCAGTCCCAGGGGGAACGCCGCGCGGCTCTTCGGGCCGACGCCGGACACGCGCGGGGGAAGCTGGCGGCGCGCCGCGCCGGCGGAAGAAGACGGCGTCAGAACCGACAGCGCGCTGCAGAAACGGGAGCCGGACCGGTTCCCGTCGCTCCGGAAGGCGGAGTTGACGGCGTCCGCGAAGCTCCCCGGGTCCAGCTGCAGCAGTTCCCGCGCGCGGCGGAGGCCGGTGGACCACACCAGAGAGCTGCGCGTGTCCGACAGCGGCAGCATGGCCACGGGCCCCGCGGGGAGGAACCTCTGCCACGCGACCGCGTTCTCCGCCGCCGCGGGCTCCGACAGGTGCAGCACGGCCACCACGGCCGACTGCTCGTAGCTCCACCCCGCCGTGCGGATCCCCGACGCTCGCCTCGCCGCCGAGTTGGCTCCGTCGGCGCCGATCAGGAGCTTGGCTCGGAGCGTCTCTCCGCCGCCCAGCGTCAACCGGACCCAGGGCGCGGAGTCGGCGGCGGCCGCGGAATTCGGCCAAGCGTAACCCGCCACCTCGGAGCCGTACTTGACCTCCACGTTGTCGGGGAGACCGTCCAGCCGTTTGGAGAGGGCGGCCGCCACAACGTCGTTCTCCACGACGTAGGCCATGTCGCCGCCGCCGCCCCGCGGGTCGTCCTCGCGATGGAACGTGATCAGGGCGTCGGAGCAGGCGTCCCAGACCTGCATCGTCCGATAGGGCTTGCACCTCGCGGCCGTGATGTGGTCCCACGCTCCCACGCCACGAAGGAGGGCGGCGGAGCCGCGGCTGATGGAACTGACTCTGGCGCTGTAGTGTTCAGGGACGCCGTCCATCGCTTTCTTGCCGCCCGCTTCGAGCAGCAGAATCCTCTTCCCCTGCAGATTGGGATCCGCGCCTAAACAACAAGCCATGGCCGAGCCCACCATCCCTCCTCCGGATATGACGACGTCATAGACGTCATCGCCCTGGTCGTTCTGTGTGCTCGCTGGTCCTCGACTAATGGTCGTTGTTACAGTAGACGGGTGCTTCTTCGTGATGTAACACCGGCTAAATCCTTTCAAAGCCAGCGACGCTTTTGCGAGACCACGCATCACAGTGTACTGTGCGCTCACTGCACAACTCACCGACTCTTCTCCGTTCACTGAAACTCCGTTCACTGAAACGTTCTCCGTGAATAAATGAATAGAATCACACCCGTGTGAAGTGAGCGCCGGATCTCTTATCATCGTACATCATCTCGTTCTGGCCAATCACAATTTGCGTCCTCACTTGTCCGTCTTCACTTTGCTGCCCTCACTTTTATCATCAATATGTACTTGGCTCAGCCAATAAAATCATCGCTAGGATGAGGCCCTCAAACAAAGGAGGCCCTCAAAAAGCTATGCATTATGCACAATGAGCTATAGAAACAATCAATGCATTGATGTTAATATAACATACCGGTAACAAGTTGTGTTATAGAGAGGAGTGACTTCATACTCTTCCAAATTAGGTTGGAGACTGGAGATGACATCATTGTTACGCCCACAAATCAACCATTCATTAGCATGGTTATACATTGTATATATATATATTTTAATCGAGTCCCAGCTCTAATATATATATATATATATATATATATATATATATATATATATATATATATATATATATAATATAATTATAATATAATATAATTATAATAATATATATATATATATATAATATATATATATATATATATATATATATATATTAGAGCTGGGACTCGATTAAAAAAATTAATCTAATTAATCAGAGGCTTTGTAGTTAATTCATCTAGATTAATCGCATATCATTATTTCACCCAAGAACTGTGAGAGCCATTTTTTCAAATGGATTTTGGTATACTATAATAGTGAATACATAAGTTTATGCAATAAAACATTGTTTTTGTAGTAATAGGGCCGATTCATACTCCTGTTTCGGCGCTGTAGTGCCGAAATGATTTCGGCTCGTCAGAAAATTTCAGTAGCACCGAAGAGCCGACTTTAGGAAGGTACCCGCCCCCCCGAACCTCAAATGACGTCAAATTGTAGGCTCTACAGTGCCGAACCGACTTTTATTCGGCTCTAAAATAGGAGTATGAATCGACCCATAGGGGTAATAGTTCTTAATTGAATAATTGCACACAACTGTGCTGTAATCCACGCTACCATCGGATAGCCTTTTAAATCCTATTTCCAATCCACGGGGACAAGCAAAGTGATCTCAGCGGCTTCCCAGTGTCTGGTGGTGTTATTGTCTGAAGAGGACACGGACACTTGGTGCGCAGGTCCGTCTGAAAACTGTCCAGTGACAACGTTCCACGGTGAAAAAAATAGTGCGATTAAAATGCGTTCATTTTTTTAATGCATTAATTTTTCTGTAGTTAATTAATCGCAATTAATCGCAATTTGTCCCGGCCCTAATATATATATATATATATATATATATATATATATACATGATCCTCATTGACAGTTGAATCTCCACTTGCTCAAATCATCCAAAGTCATACTTTCACTGTGGTAGAACATTAAAATGTTTACGTACAATTGAATATACTACATGCCACTTTAGAGAACCCCACGCAGTGACAGACTTGGGTGTTTCAGAGAACATACATTTAATATATTATCATCTCTTAAACTGTACTGTATATCCTCCGTTCAGCACTGGTTTGCTTTTATTTTGGATGTGTAGGTGATTGTTTTTGAAAATCCAACGTACAATACAACTGCTAATCAAGGTCTAAATATAGGCTGTCTAATCGTTGAAACGTCGTTTTTTTTCAATGTCTAATCTAAGCCTAGACTGCTAAAATACTTTCATTTATAACCCATTTTTAGATGGCCATCTATAGACAAAAAAATGCTCAGTGGGAAGCTCAACTGAACAAAATAGGCCTATACATTATATAAATAGTGTGCCTTTAACCTAGTAGCCTTTAACCCATTCTGACCTGAGATCAGATTCATACGAGGTTTCCACTGGACACACACTGGTCTGATTATAACCCATTCTGACCTGAGATCAGATTCTAAAAATGTCAGTCGATTTTTCAAAAAATAGCAGACCTACAAGCTCGTAACGCGCCACTCGGTGGCGCGCTATGAGCTTGTAGATCTGCTATTTTTCAATAGCTAAAGCATAACATGATGCTAACACCAAAATGGGTTCCCGTTCAGAATGGGTTAAGCATTATAGGCTTACTCAATCGGCTGTCAACCTAACGTGTTTCAACATTTGTAACAAACCGCCTGAAAGTTGGTTGAATTAGGTTAATATATAATTCCAATATATGCATTGAAGCCGCCATCTCCCAAGTTCACATTCAAGAAACTGCTTGTTTTATACAATGCATCAAGTCCAGATAGATGCATGAAACCATCACCTGCCTCAACTGAACTATTTCTTCTTCTTCCAGAACTCTCTGTAATCGTCGATCTTAAAGTCGTCTTCGTAGTGGACTTCGTCCTGTCCCACTGTCTTCTTTACTTCTCTCTTCTTGTGACGAGCTCTACGCTCCTCCTCCGACAGAGTGGACGGGTCTGCCGGCATCGTGAGTATCCGCCTTGGTTCTTTGTATCGTATGTTTATAGTGGACCCGTCGGTTCTGACCAAAAGGACCGGATACTGCCTCTCGTATCTCTGCCTGCCGTAGCGCACTATGGACGTCTTGTTGGAACTGTGCCGGGGAACGTGCGTGTGGAAGAGAGCGGCGCCACAGACCCCCACAGAATCACAGGGTTTGAATAGGGAGGACACGGGCTGAGACGCATGCGGGGGGAGAGAGAGTGGTGGTGGTGATGATGACAAGGATCCAGTATGCCTCCTCGTGATCATATGATGGACACGCCGTGAGAACGGAGATCGAGGCATCCAGATCTTCATTAAGGACATGTTTCAGAATAAATAAAAACTTCTATATTATGTAACAAAAAAAAAACTGAAATAAAAGGTCCATATGGTGGAGTTCCCGCCTATGACATTACTACTGATGTCACAGTCTATGACGTCAGTATTATGTCAGTTGACTCCATATACCATGTACTTCCAATACTAGAAGGACTCTAGGGCTGTATTTTGCGTGTCTTAAGTACCAGTGGTCTTATTACCTAACTTGAGTAAACTAAAGACCTGGAGGCATGATCAATGCCATTTGGCTATTCTGAGTGGCCAAAGAACATTGATCACGCCTCCAGGTCTTTAGTTTACTCAAGTTAGGTAATAAGACCACTGGTACTTAAGACACGCAAAATACAGCCCCTAGGTATCTGCGTTAGAATGTTGCTAATGATGTCATCAATAGTCTGACATATAATTAGTACTGGTGTCATAGACTGGCCTGGACTCCATATTGGGGCATGTCTGACACAGAACACTTTAAAATGTTTACATTTGTATTGCATGCGTGTGTGTGTGTGTGTGTGTGTCCAGTTTATCTCTTGAACCGCCTGACCGATTGACAGAAGCCATGGGGCACAGGTCAAAAAACCAATGGCCCCTAACATTAATATACATTGTATTTTCGTGACACCCAATTTAGGCAAAAAAATGAAGTAAATACATTCGTAAAAATACCAATATGGCGAAAATGACACATTGAAGAAATTTGATTTTTCTTTTAGGTTGTTAAAGGCAACACATAATTGTAAATATGCATGCTTGTATCTTGGCTATTGAGAGAATCGCTTTGTCAACCCCCTTTTTTCATTGCATTACCTGATGATGACTTAATTACTCCTTATATTATATTTAACAGCTCTGAGACACAGTTGCTTGAACTTCATAAATATCTAAATTTGCTAAACCCCAACATTAAACTTACAATTGAATACTCTCAAATGAGTATAAACTTCCTTGACCTTACGATACCTAAGGATCGAATGGAAAGGCCCCACACCACACAATCCCCAAACATCCTATATTTAGGAAGAAAATGTCTGGCAACAGACTGCTCACTCAGACTCTTGTCACCCTTCCTAATCAGCACCTAAGACGCATTTGTGATGACAGTGTGTTTGAGGCACAAGCTACTGATATGGCTAACCGATTTGCCAGGGTCCTTGTTTACGAGTTCCGACCTCCCATTGTTCTGGAATTACTAACCCTATCTCTAACCCTAACCCTAAACATAACCACAAACACGGGAGCAGTGCATGTCGGGAGCAGCCATGTTCACCAACCAGCAGCGCATGTTCACCAACCTTTCTGCATGTTCGGACTATAACGGGACTTCGGATCTCTGGGCAGTCCCCTTTACCAGCAGAGGCTATAACTCTGAGGTGATTTCGCGGGCATGCAACAAGGCACATAAAAAGTGTGTTAAAAAGAAACGCCCAGACCCCTCTCTGTCTCAATCCAGACCTTACTTTGTTATACACAATTTAGCACTTCCTCAAAACATATTCAGGGACAACTGGGGTTGTGAAAAGGGTGACATTTCTTCTTACGCCTTGGATGGCAATTGGATGATTTGAGGCATTTTGTTCAAAAAATGTGTTTTGCAAAAATCCACCTGTTGGTGGCGCTATAACAGGCCAATGTGAAAATGGTGAGATATATTCCTCAGCATATTAGGAAAGTCTGTGAAAGATTTCATGTAAATTGCACGCTCCGTTCATATTTGTGTTTTTCTAAATGCGGCCTCCTGGTGGCGCTATAACAGGCCGTTCATCGTTGGCATCCAGGGAGTGTGTGTGCAAAATGTGGCATCGACCGGCCCCCTGACTGCCGTTGTCGTACCGACACGGCCACCCAGTATATAGAGAGAAATAAGAGTATAAATGCTTGTGTATCTTCCTGTTGGCCGAGCGTAAGGGGCCCTATGTACCATACTCACCCGGTACCAAACCAAGTACTTTTACTCTGATTACTCACCACCCCGTATCCAAGTACTTCTACTCTAAAGTACTCTTCTGTGCCCTGTGGATAGAGAAAGCTACGTACCACCTTACCTACCTCCGGGGGAGCCTCCTGGCCTCCTCTGGAACCTGGAAAAGAAGAAGAGAAAGAGTTATAGAAATGTCTAGTTGGTAGATTGCCTAGACCGGAGTCTCAGGCCCCAACCCTGTATTACCTTGTGCTCTGACCGTATGCTAACGACCCCTCTCATCCTCTGCAGTGACGACTCCCGCCCCGGACCCGGGACCTCATGCAAAGAATAGTATCTGTTTAAGTTCTGCTGTGAAATTGACTTTGTTTGAATCTGTTTGTGAAATAAAGCAAGGGGCGCCCTCGTGTGTCTAACCCCTGATCCTGCACTCCGAGTCCTATTTCCCACCCGACCTCCCACACTAGTAATACAGAAAGGGGAATTATCTTTTGGTTTTGTGCGTGTAGTGGGTTTCAAACAATCCTGCTGTGTGACAGACTCAAAACGTTTAGCTGCTGTGTCAATCCATTCTGGTTTGTACCCCCTTGTAAGAAATCTATTTGTTAAATGAACTGCTTGCCTGTGATAACTCTGATCTGAACTACAGACTCTCCTGGCCCTATGGAACTGGCTTATAGGCAGACTCCTAATAAGGTGACCAGGGTGAAAGCTATCCCCATGAAGTAAAGTATTCCTATCTGTATTCTGTGGGTTTGTGGAAGGGAAGTCCCTTCTTTTATCACCAAAATATCCAAAAAACTGATCTGAGAGTCACTAGACTCCAGAGTAAAGTTAAGGTGTTCGATACATGAATTCAAATAATCATGAAAAAGACCCAAGTTCGCAGCTGTATTATTCCAAATAAGGAATATGTCATCTATGTAGCGTTGATAGGAGAGAATAGAAGAATAAAAAGGATTAGCCTCAGAGTTCAGAATAAAGGAGAGCTCAAAAAGGCCCATATAAAGGTTAGCCCTTAGTTTGAAGGTAAAAGTCATCTCTAAATTAAAAATAGTTTGTAGTGAGCACAAGGTTCGGTAAGTTCACAAATACAAGCAGTACTGGGTTTCTCTGTACTGGGTTCTAAAAAGTTGGCCTTAGAGCCACTATTGTTCAATATATTTATATATATCCTATATACATGTGTCCTTAGCTTGACACACCCTACATCAGGGATACTCAAGTAGATTTACCGGTGGGCCGCATTACAAAAATGGCAAGGGGCCAGGGGCCAGTAGATAAAATTACGACATTAATGATACTTGATAACTTCTCTCTTTCAATTGCTTTATTTTCGCAAAATGTATCAAAGTACAATGTGCATGCACACAATATGTAAATAAATAAATGTGTTACATTTTCTTGCATAAACACAAAGAGCTGTTTCCATAACTGCACAAATTATTGCACATAACATGAGTAGCTGTGATAACATAATAAAATAACATAACATGAGTAGCTCTTTGCCTGCCTGCCTGCCTGTCTGTCTGTCCATGAGTAGTTATTTGTCTGTCTGTCAATGAGTAGCTGTCTTACTGTCTGCCAGGCAGACAGACAGCTACTCATGGAGAATTGGACAGGCAGGCAGGCAGACAGCTACTCATAGACAGGCAGTGCCTGTCTATGAGTAGCTGTCTTACTGTCTGCCAGGCAGACAGACAGCTACTCATGGAGAATTGGACAGGCAGGCAGGCAGACAGCTACCCAGCTAACATTTCCCCGCTAGCTACCGCCTCCCGCTGTCGCCTTCACAGCGTAGCACGCCCGGGCTGGCTTGGACTTCCCCCCGCTGTCCTCGCGTCAAACGATCGCGCCTCAGTTAGATTTTCATTCCTCTGCGCAACAGTGTGCATTTACAGCCCTCGTGACGCTGTCCTGAGGCTTGCCCCCCCGCTCCTCTCTTCCTCTCTCTCTTCCTCTCTCTCTCTCTCTCTCTCTCTCAATAATAATAAAATTATATTTTGTAGGATTATTATTATTATTATGATTTTTTTCTTCTTTTTTTAACTATTAAAAACCTCTATGGTGGGTTCTGCATGGGACCGAGGCTTCACCCGGCATGCATTGCAGAATTGCAGGCTTCTCCGTCTTCCTCCGTCTGTTGTTGTTATGAGCTAGGAAGACAAGACTCCACAACAAAGGCTTATATTTTTCGCCGTTTTTCTCCGGAGAAATTCAGTTGAAAGGTCAGTGTATTTTTATATCTGATATATACTGTGTGTAGTGTAATTGCACGTGTTAGAATCGTTTCGATCTATATCTGTGCACGACTGCACGTAACCCTATAACGCTAGCAGAGGGAATAGATTAGCTATAGCTAGCTAGCTAGCTAATCTATTGTTTGGACGGGGGTTTGCAAACGTATAATTCATGCTATTTTAACAGGCTTAAAAACATCTAGCTCCGTTGGAAAGAAAGAGAAAGCTACTGCAGCTTAAGCGTTATGGACGGTGTTTTATATTATTTCATTTTACAGACAAACAATATATTGGCCTTTGGATCCTGCTGAAAATAGCCGATCTACAAGCTCTCTTGCCTCAAGTTTGCAATGTGTAACTGTGTACCATTGTTAATTTGTTACCATCATGACATTTTAAATGACCGAGGTGTAGAAGGGAGATGAGCTTGTAGATCTGCTATTTTTCAACAGCTAACAGCTTTTAAAATAATGTTTAAAACCTATGAGGCGACACAGATGCGTCCTCAGGTCTAAATGGGTTAAGGCAGTGGTTCTCACAGCCATCAAAACGTTATCCCACATTTCACAGCAGTGATGGTAGGTAGGCCTATTTCAGAATGCCTGAATTTACACTTGGTTGCATGGTGAAAATAGTCGATCTACAAGCTCACGTGTTGTGAGCCCTATACAAATGCAATCCATATCAATTTTGTATTTGATTTTGTTCAAATTACAGATGAGGAGGTCACATGGAGGAAGTGGAGATGATGGTGATGGATAAATAAAATTGATAAATGGTAAGAACATTTTCACATTTTAGCACAGGAATAGAAATTAGAAAATGGCTGGGTTTTACCCACAGGGCAACTGTTAAGTCATGTATCACAAGCCAGAGAAATGATTAAGGTGAAAATAATTTATTTAATTAATTCTGTGATTTCAGACGAACTTTCGCTGGAGGAAGACCTATCGACTTCAAATGCAACCTCTGCTGGAAAGGCTACCACCAGTCGGGTTTCCCTGACCCTCTACTATACGCAACATCCAGACCTCAAGGAACGCACCCAGCTTTCCGTGCTCAGACATACAGACACGGGGACATACACACATTGCTACGCTCAGAAACTCCTGACTCCACTCGGAAGAGAATTGGTGTTTTAAAGACTTGAGCACTTAAACTTGAGAACTGATATGTCTTCTAAATCCTCACAGATTTTAGTTAAAACGTTTGCTGCAAAAGAATATATATTTACAGATTTGTGCCACATTTTCACGATGTTTCAAAATTAGCAAATCTACAAACTCGTTTTCAACAGCTTACAGCTTTTTAAATAATGGTTAAAGTGGCTAAAACCAGGGGATCTTGGACTTCAGTGACAGTGACCTGGGGTCTGAGAGCCGGAGACGTTGGACAGGGTGCATTTTGGAACTTCTGCTGGCGGCCACCACCAGTCAGGCTTCATAAAGGAAGGAAACGGACAGGCACGGCAGGCAGCTAGCTCATCAAATGGTGGTCCGTGGCTCAAATGCTGAATAACTTTGGCATGAAAAGGGTTCAAACCCACCGCTATAGGGGTTTCCAAATGGACTCTTGAATGTATGCTGCACGATTTCTTGCTCAAAAGGTGAATCTCGATTGTGTGTTCTGTTTATTGCTGTGTAACTGTTATTGCAACATTACTGGGCCTACATAACTAACTCCACACAGAATAGACTTGGTGTTTTATAGAAATTAAACTTGAGAACTGATTCCACAAAATGTCTTCTAAATCCTCACAGATTTTAGTTAAAACGTTCACTGTGTTTGGGCCACATTTTCACGATTTTTCAAAAATAGCAAATCTACAAGCTCGTGAGCTTGTAAATCTGCCAACAATCTAACAGCTTTTAAAATTATGGTTAAAGTGTTTGAATGGTATGACTGTTTTCTGAAAAGCCTAGATGTTTCTGTATCATTGGTGTTCAAACGATTTACTCCAATCTGAAAATATGTTGTTCCAGGGACCGCGCTACGAGCTTGTAGGTCTGCTATTTAGTTTTATCCTGAAAATGTGCAAATCTTTGAATATATATTGTTTCAGAGCAAACGTTTTTAACTCATCTTTGCTTCTCGGTAGTCCCTGGAACAACATATTTTCAGATACTCTAGGTGTCTGCGGCCAATTTCATAATATTTCTGGGGTCCTTGACATAACATAATTTGAGAACCACTAATATAGAAACATAGGTTTTTCAGAAAACTGTGGAAATGTGGACACAATCTTATCCAACGTGTTCTGGTGGTTTCAGGAAAGTTGGTGTTTTATAGATTTTAGAAGCCAGTGGTTCTCAAAGAGTGGTCTTAAAGTGCATTCTCAGCAAAATGACATAAAAATCAACCACTTGTATTCTAAACTTGGTTGTTTACATGTTTTTTCTATGTGGCTAAATGATTTCATTGTAACCTTTTTTTTTTCCTAATAAAGAAACAAAATTAAGTATACATTTGCTGCTTTATTATGTTTCTATAAATATGTGGGAGGGAGGTGAGCATGGGGGAGGAGGGGTGCGGGGTCGCAATATATATGGAGGGGGGGGGGGTGTCTTAAGACGCTGTCCTGCTGCTGCCGTCGTAGCTGACGTTCGAGTCGCGGCAGAGAAGCGGGGCGCCGGCTACACGCGCGTCGGCGCGCACGGCACACGCTGATCAAGAACGACGCGGCCACATCGTGCGGCGCGCCCGGCGGAGGACACGATCGGCGGCGCGCGGCGACCGCCTCACGCAGGCGGCGTGCCATGACTTGCTAGCTGGGTACTCATAGACAGGCACTGCCTGTCAATGAGTAGCTGTCTTACTGTCTGCCAGGCAGACAGACAGCTTGGACAGGCAGTGCCTCAACACACACAGTCTCTCTCTCTCTCTCACACACACACACACACACACACACACACTTCCAGACGAGCGGCCCCCTTCCCTGCCTCTCTCTCTCTCCTGCAAGCACGCACGCAGTCATGCTATGTCAGCTTGCCACACAGACCATGCTAATGCTAAAGCTAATGTTGACAGTCAACTTTAGCTTAAGCATTTAGCATGGTCTGTGTAGCATCAGGCTTTTACAACTGACTGCTATATTTATCAACCAAAACGGCCAGAGTTTTGCTTTTGCCCAATTCTGATCTAACACATTGTGGAGCAAATTAATTAATAACGAGTCCAAAGGAGGCATTCAGCCTAGCTGACGACTGACGAGTGCACTGCTCTGCCCACAGCTCAACTCCAGCTCAAATTTTCATTGGTGGGCCAGTCATAATGGTCCCGCGGGCCTGATGTGGCCCGCGGGCCGGACGTTGAGTATCACTGGAGTAGAGTATCTTGCAATGGGTCTGGTCCACAAGATTCGATACACCACCAAGATACCCATGTACCTGTCTAAATACTTCCTTAATGTAAACGAAGTCCACACCCACAACAACAAACCATGTGCAACCCAGATTCGGCACAAACAAGGGACTAAATTATTTTCGTTCCTATGCCACCAAAATGTGGAACGCCCTACCAACAGTCATTAAGACATGTGAATCCCTTGACTCCTTCAAAACCGCTCTGAAAGGGCACCTGCGGACGGCTGCAATTCGAAACTGGCCCCTGTAAAATCTGAATCCCCCCCACCACCATGAATGTTTGAGAGATCCTACAGTCTTGCAATTCCTTCAACTTGGATTTTATAACATCTTAAATTTATCTCCTTTTTTAGATCCAAAGATCATTCCATCTTTGAGGGGGCATTCATCGCCAATGATGAAGACGTGTCTAAATTTGTTGGTGATATCCACAGCAAAGTCAAACATGTAATTGCAGACTTTCTCTTCTATCTGATTATTAAGTCAATAATTGTCATGAAATTTAACCACTTAAATCCTGTTTCTTTATTGAGTGGAGGGCTCTCTATACCAGAGTGGCTTTAAAGTTTTCACTCTACATCCAATATATTCACTGAAAATAGACAATCGACGAGCTCTCTGTTTTTGTCACTGTAAAGTTCTTGGCTGAGCTTAACGGTCTTCTGCAAAACCTTTCCCAGAATACAGATCCTGGTGTTTAAGTGGTTAAGTAGTGCCATGTTTTTGTGACATTTACCTCAAAATATCTGATTGTTCACCCATGGTAAGATCTTTTATCTATTAATCTTTTTTACCATGTAGGTCCCTGGAAGGGGTATTTGTGGTGGGGAGTGGTCGGCAGCCAGAGAAACATCTGCACGGTCCAGGAGTCGTGTCGACGAGGAGGGCCTAGAACTGGCTGTCTGCAGACATGGGGTATTGCTGGCTGCCTTGAACATGTTTAGGGGTGAAATATATGCATACCCCATGTTCTTACAGCACCAGATGGCATCCAAGTATGACATCAAATTCTTTTGTATGTACGTTGCCTGCAAGTACTGGCCGTACCTGCAAAAAGTGTGTGCCTGCTGTCCAGAGCTCCAGCCCCTTCAAAACATGCGGCCCTTCCTGTCGGTTCTCCATGCTAAGGCTCATGACTACAAATGTGAGGTTAGTATAAAACGATATGTGATTATAAGATGGTGGTCAATCCTATACATTATCTGACAATCCAGCAATGAGTAACTGATCTACTGCTGTCAAGGCAGTTAGCGTTTTCACCTTTGTTAACCCTAGACTTTCCCTAGATTTTCCCCCGGACAATTATATTATTGTAATTTTCATAATGTTGCTGATGTCTGAGGTGGGTATTTCAGTACCTTCATGATGCTCAGTGACATCATAGTAGGTAGGTTTGTTTCTCTGCCCACATCCCTGGTTTTTTCTACAGGCAGGTGTTTAGTGATAGAGTGGTAGAGAAAAATCCCACACACCCCCAATGTTTTTGTTTCAGTTTTTTGTGAAATATTAAAGAAGAGTACCTCAAGTTGATATGTATTGCTGTACAGTAATGGTGTTCTAGGGTTAACTGCCTGTGCTAGTTGGCAGTCCATTTGGCTTTTTTCTTTATAATTAAATGGCACCATTGAGTCTTGGTAAAAGCATGTGCTTTTATGAATGCAATTGATATTCAGGTTTCGTATTATCTCTGTCCAGGTGAAATGGGGCGGGGGTAACCAGGACGGTGCTGGCTCAACACTTGGAGAAGAGGTCGAACAATGCAATGCATTTCTCTCCAGGATAGCCGTAACAACGAAGCATATGTCCAAAGAAGGTGCTGTATAATTGTACATTTTTATAGTGTAGTGTGAATAACATGATTGTAAGAATTGTTGCAGAACTCCTCTCTGTGTACTTGCAGGCCGCAATGACATGCTGACCCTTTTGGCCATGAGCTGGAACGATCACAAATGTGACAACATGGCCAAGTCACTCTCCCAAAGATACCACAAGGTAGAAACTGTTATTTCATGTATACAGGCGTGCATTCATGTGCACTTTGCATGATGTATAACCAACCAGTGGTCCTTGAGGGGGTTCCAGGTGGTCCCCAGCTAAATTGAGTGTAAAATGAAACCAACTGGACCCCATATGAGACCCCTTTTACAATTGAGTTATTTTTTGTGTTAAACATCTGCATTTACGTTATTTTAACAACATTATCTCCTATAGTACCACATCAATATAGCATGGCATTGTGGACAAAATCTTATCGAACAATAACAAAATGTTCTTTAGTCTTGGGGCTGACAGACTAAATGTCATCAAATGGTGGTCCATGGCTCAAATACAGAATAAATAAAATTATTTTAAAACATAGAAATCATGACATGAATTTCTGTCTTTGTAATGGTTTTGTTTGTAATTTCAGACATCTAAGGTCTTAAAAACCAAGTTGGCAGATCTGGAAAGCCTGAAGGCAGAACTTCAACTTCAAGACCACAATGTTGAAGAGAATGTGCAAGATCTAAAAGAATGGGCAGATGGTAAGAACATGATGAACATGGTCTGATATAAAAATCTGAATATTTATTCATTTTTAAAATTCACACTGTTATTCATTGTGTTTCAGGACAAACACAAGATCAAGGCACGCTGCAGGCTTTGTGTCGGAAGATTGAGGCCTTCACGAGCAGCATCAAAACCAGGAAGCAACGCATCTATAACAAAAATGGTAAGTTAACATTTTAGGCCTATTCTAACAGTCCCAGCCTCTCTGACTGTGTACAATGTGTTTGGGGCAGAGTTACAGCCTCTCTGTCTTATATTAGGCTTGGTTCACACAACATTCAGTTATGTCTGTGTCAGCCTTTTATGTAATGGTTTTCAATGGGAATGGAGTGGTTTACTGGCAAAATCGGCACAATGCCAGAAAACTGCTCGTAGGCATACGTAGGCATAGCCAAGCATGTGAAACCAGCAATAATTTGTATTTCTTCTCAGACAGCAACAAAGGACGTCACAGAATCCGCCGGAAGTTACTGCAGGAGAAAGACGCTTTGAAGCTCATGGTGGAGGAGTACAACAGCCTGGTTCCTGAGCAAACCGTGTGCTTCGACACTATCTTGGACAGAGAGCATCCTTGGCCGTGGCAAATTTCACAAAGTGGTATGCATTTAGCCACTTAAACCCCAGTGTCTGTATACTGGGAAAACCATTGTGGAAAATAGCAGATTGACATGTCTGTCCCATTGTAAGGTTGTCCATTGGCTATTTTCAGACATTTAATGTAGAGTGGAAACAGCTGATAGTTACTAGTAGAGTCCTGAGGGACGCTCAACAATTAATTGTTCAGAGCACATTTCTCCATAGAGATACAAAACCAGAGGTCTAAATGGGTTAAGAGGTTAACGTCCTGTATGTATTCTTCCATGTAGTTGTTATTATGTATATGATTGAATACTGATACATGATTACATGAATGATATATGCATCTACAGTCTTTGTGCACTGTTCTCAACCCTCCATATCTATGTATTACAGGGTCTGTTGATTTCAGCACCAAGAATAAGGTGTTCAATCAGTGCATGGCAGTTTGCAGGCTTCAGGAAGAGAAGTCTATCCTCGTGAGAGAGATGAGGCAGCACTGGGATGTTCTCAAGGCCAGAGCCAGTGTATTGTCAGAGCTTTCTCCCCATCAGAGTGAAGGTATGTGGCAAAGTAAACGTGCACTTCTACTAATTGGTTTTTATGTCATGTTTCAAGAGATTATGATTATGGTGTGAAAGATGTGTTTCATCCCTATATAGTGAGTGACACATTGTTCCTTTGTTTAGACATCTACCAGAGGATGCAAGGAGGGGTCTCGCGTGCCTCATCCGTAAAAAGGAGATGCATCTGAGACATCTGAAGAGGCGCGTGAGGAAGCTCTACATAGACGTCATGAACGCAACCGACGACAGTCTTGTTGAACCGGTAGACATTTTGGAAGAACTTGAGTGCGCCTATAGTTCAGAGTCCGCATCGTCTGACTCTGATGTTGAGTAGGACACCCAGCTACTGTCAGACTGTTGAGCGAGACAACGAACTGTGTGGGCTGGTCTCAGACCTACCGGTGGGATTATACCAGGGACAAATGACCCTTTGTAGCTCTTCCTTGGACCTCTGGATTTTCTTTTGCTTTCCTCACGGAGCTACATTTTCAAGATTTAAAAAAAAAAAAGATCTACAAGCGCGTAGCCATGCTATGAGTTTGTAGATCTGCTACATTTCAATAGCTAAAGTATAACGATGCTTAAAACACCAAAAGGGGTTCCCGTCCTGAATGGGTTAAAGGAAATGAGGCAGGGCTAGTATTTTTTTATTATTTGTTTTCTTATTTGATCTCTATTTTGATCTACTACTAATCTTGAATGGAGAGTACTGAGAAATAAAGTGTGCAATGGCTTGTAATTTCTGATGCATTATTTATATATTTTTGCAATATCACAGTAAAAACAAATTTAATTCAAGGATATTTTTGCACATACTGCCTTTATATTTGGTCTTACAATTTAATGTTTCCAACTCTGGCCAAGATATGAAGCCAAACAATTACCATGAAGATCACAAAAGGTATAAATGCATAATACTTTTACTAAAAGCTTATGTTAACTCAGTTGAGAGAAATGGTTGGATGACATCACCTTTCCTGTAGCCTACGATAAACAGCAAAGCTTTTGCACTCCTTAACGACAGGTGCGTAGGAGAGGGACAATGTCATGAAAAATAAATAACAGTAGCCTGCAATGAAACCCCTATGGGGACACATCTAGGGGTTACGTATGTAACCAAAGTTATATAACAGCGAGCAAGGCTGCTCACTTATGGGAGTTTGCGCCCCCTAGCGTAAACACAGAAGCATTATATAAACTCACAGACAATTTTGGCTGGGACTTTGAGACGTGATGACGTTGAGAACCGCCCACCGGTGCGCTAGTATAAAGCGCGTCAACGTCCCTTAGTCTCCATTCGATAACAATTGTTCTCTTCTCAAGCAACAAGAAGGGAATCCTAGTGAGCAGCCTTGCTCGCTGTTATATAACTTTGGTTACATACGTAACCCCTAGTTATATTAATCAGCTTAGCAAGGCTGCTCACTTATGGGAGACTTTATTAACTCCCTTATTGTCATCGCGAAGTCTGGACCCTTAGGGCCCGTACCATCTGTGAGCAAGGACCACAGTACGTCCCCAAAAGGACTACTGCCCCTCCTTGGGAAAGCCAACCTGGCCCAGGTCTGTCATAAGCGCCTAAGAGGAGCCGACAGAACAACCAGCTCAGCACCCTGGAGAAGACCAATGTCCCCCCAGGGAGCCAAGTCACTCCACTAACTGGAGGCCACGCTCAGGACCGCATGCGCCATCGGCGCTGCCGTCACATCCAGCCTATAAAAGGTGGCAAAAGTGGAAGACGATGCCCAACTTGCAGCGGAACAAACATCCTGAACAGAGACCCCCCTACAGAGGGCCCAGGATGACGCCATACCCCTCGTGGAATGCGCCTTCAACCCTATGGGAGGCACCATATTCCTACCAGAGTAAGCCCGCTCTATAGCCTCCACGATCCACTGGGAAAGCCTAATCTTCGAGATAGGCAGTCCCACAGTCTTGGGATCCCAGGAGACAAACAGCTGTGTAGTCTTCCTTGTCGCCTTAGTTTTGTCCAATACAACCTCAATGCCCTCACCGGACAGAGGTTATGCCTCCTCTTCTCCTCCTCAGAGGCAAAGGGGGGCGGACAGAACGCCACCAGGTCCATCGGTACCGGGGTAGCCAGGCGGTTCTTAGGTAAAAACGCCGGATTGGTCTTCATGACCACCCTAGCATCCCCATTAAACCTCATGCATTCCGCACTCGTGGACAACGCATGGATATCACCGACCCTCTTAGCGGTCACCAAAGCTATTAACGCTGTCTTCAGCGACAATAGCTTCATACTCAACCCCTCCAAGGGCTCAAACGGTGGTCGGGACAGAGAGTCCAGAACCAAAGCAAGGTCCCATGAAGGGACCAGAGACTTAGTCACCGGAAGGAGACGACTAGCTCCCTTCATGAACTGGCGTACCAGCGGGAGCTGGCCCACCGTCCTGTCCTCAAAACCGATGTGGCAGGCAGAGACAGCAGCCAGATACACCTTGACAGTACTAAAGGCTCTGCCTTTATCCAAGAGGTCCTGGAGGAACGACAGAACGACCCTCACTGGCGCTTGAAAAGGCACCACTTGAGCTGGTGAACACCAGTCCTCAAACAACCGCCACCTCAAATCATAGGCATCCCTGGTCGACTGCGTCCTCGCACACTGAATAGTGTTGATGACGCTCTGGGGAAGACCCTCCGCGCCAAGATTCAGCCTTTCACGGGCCAGGCCCAGAGGTCTAGATCTTCCGGCCGCGGGTGGAATATCTCGCCCCCCGCCTGAGTCAATAGGTCCCTGCGTACTGGAAGCTGCCAGGGCCGATCGTACAGGAGAGGGATAATGTCCGACCTCCAAGAGCCCCATCCTGGGGCCACTAAGATCACCGACAGGCACTGCGTCCTCACCCTCTCCAGTGTGGGAAGGATGAGAGACAGCGGGGGAAAGCGTAAAGAAGGCCCCGGGGCCAACGGTGCGCCAAGGCATCCAAACCTAGCGGAACCGTCCCTGCTATGAAGAAGAACAGAGGACACTTGCTGTTCTCTTCCGACGCAAACAGATCCACTCGTGGCTCGCCGAACCTCCCCCACATCTGCCTGGCCACTGTCTTGTGCAGTGACCAAGCCGCGTAGAGGTATCGGCCCCTGGATAACGGATCCGCCCCGTGTTCTGGAGTCCCGGAACGTGGGAGGCTCTGACCGAAAGAAGGTGCTCGTCGCACCATAGCGTCAGCCTGTGTGCTAACGCATGCAGTTTGGTGGACCGTAGGACCCCTTGCTTGTTGATATAGCACATCGTCTGTGTACACTTCACAAAAGTCCTTGGACTTAGTGACAGTCCGAACGGAAGGACCAGATATTTGTATATCTGTCCCTTGAAGCCGAACCGCAGGAATTTTCTGTGTGGTGGGTAGATGGGAATGTGGAAATACGCGTCTCTGAGATCGAGAGTTGTATACCAGTCCCCTCGACGCATCATGAGCAGCAGAGCCTTGCTCGTGAGCATTTTGAAGCGAAACACTTTCAAATAGCCGTTCAGAGCACGTAGGTCTAGAATGGGCCGCATGCCCCCCCCTTTCTTCTTCACGAGAAAGTAGCGGGAGTAAACCCCGGCGTTGCTCTGGTCCATAGACACCACACGTATAGCCTTCTTTTCCAGCAGAGACGTTATCTCGTCCTGGAGAACCTCGGCTGACTGACCACTCGCTTGTGAAAACAGAACGCTCCCACAAGTGGGAGGTCTCCTGGCAAACTGTAGTTTGTTACCCTTCGAGGTGGTGTTCAACCCCCAAGGATGAACACCACAACGATTCCAGTCCTGTAGACACAGCGCCAGAGGGGTTGAAGCCAGCTCCGAACCTTTTCGTGGTAGAGCGGCGTCCCTTCCGGTCAGGCGCGTGGAAGCTGAGAGTAGGGCCATCTATAGCCATCATCACAGACCGTCACACAGCGCGGAAACCAAACTGTTTCCTGAGGTCGCCCATTTGTGGGGGACCGAGTTGGCATTGTCTAGGTGGAAGCCGGGGCAAAGCCGTCAGGCTGGGGGTAGCCACTTTTCCCTGTAGACCAGGAAACACGTGACTGGAACCGTAGACCAAGCTCGCCGGTGTCATAGGCATGTGGAAGCTGAGAATAGGGCCATCTATGGCCGTTATCACAGACCGTCACACAGCATGGAAACAGGCTGTTTCCTAAGGTCGCCCACTTGTGGGAAACCGAGGCGGCATTGTCTAAGTGGAAGCCAGGGCAAAGCCGTCAAGCCGGAGGTCGCCACTCATTCCTGTAGCCAGGAAACACGTGACGGAAGCCGTAGACAAGCACCCGCTGGTCCACAAAACCCCGGTTACGCTAGTAACCTCATGTCCTCGCAGGCCGTTTCACGAAGCTGCACGTAGCACGCCCGTGAAGAGCCGAGTTGGCAGGTAGTCACGTTAGAGAGAGGTCTCGTCACAGGAGAACGTCACTCAGGTGGGACTTAAGCCGGGCTATTGCCAGCAACCTATTATCTTGCAAGGTCAAGAAAAGCGTGGACAAGCGAGCTGCAGGCAGTAAGTAGTAAGTAAGTAAATTTTATTTATAAAGCACCTTTCTTAACAATGTTACAAAGTGCTGTACAGTGACACAATAAAATCAGTCATAATTAAAACAGGACAGTAGAACAAGCAAATAAGAACAACATAATCAAATCAAATAAAATCAGAAAAATGTTCCCGAAATAAAAAGGTTTTCAGCAAACTTTTAAAAATATCCACAGACTCAGCATTTTTCAAAGTGCAAGGCAGGGCATTCCATAAAGTAGGTGCAACTACTGCAAAGGCACGGTCACCCATTTTCTTTCTCTTAGTCCCAGGAACTATTAGGAGGCCTTTGTCTGAGGATCGCAGGGATCTCACATTGACCTTGGGGGGCAGAAGATCACAAATGTACGGTGGGGCCAGTCCATGTAGGGCTTTAAAAGTGGTTAAAAGGATTTTAAAATCTATTCTAGCCTTGATGGGCAGCCAATGGAGTGTGGCTAAGACCGGGGTGATGTGTGCTCGACGGTTGGTGTTGGTGAGAATTCTGGCTGCTGTGTTCTGTACAAGTTGAAGTTTGGATAAAGAGGAGCTGGATAGAGTGGTATATAGTCCGTTGCAGTAGTCAAGGCGGGATGAAACAAAAGCGTGCATAATTTTTTCTAGGTCAGTGGGAGTGAGAATAGATTTTATTTTAGAGATGTTGCGTAAATGAAAGAAGCATGCCTGCGTAACTTTTTTGACATGGGGCTCAAGGGTCATCCTACTGTCAAAAAGTACACCCAGGTTTTTGGTTATTGTTTTGACATTTGCTGCCAGTGGGCCAAGGGACTGATGAATGGTGTGTGAACTAGCCTCTGGGCCAATGATGAGGATTTCAGTTTTGTCTGTATTGAGCTGTAGAAAGTTTTGTGCCATCCAATTGTTGATGGCAGATAGGCAGTCGTGCATAATTGAAATTTTACAGAGGTTGTCTTTCTTGAATGACAGATATATCTGAGTATCATCAGCGTAGCAATGATATGAGATACCTTCAAAGCTACTAATAAGGGAGCCCAGGGGGAGCATGTATAGTGAGAATAGGATTGGACCCAGTATGGAACCCTGGGGGACCCCACAGGGCAAAGGAGCTGAGGAGGAGGTGTAATTGTTCAGGGCGACAGCCACACTTCTCCCTGACAAATAGGAGGCAAACCAGTCTAATGCCAACCCGGTTAAGCCCACCCACCGCTGTAGCCGTTCGAGCAGCAGCGAGTGGTCGATCGTGTCAAATGCTGCACTGAGATCTAGGAGCAGCAGCACCGAACATTCTCCGGCATCTGCTCTCATGAGAATATCACTGGAGACTCTGAGTAGTGCTGTTTCAGTGCTATGCTTTTGACGGAAGCCAGATTGAAATTTGTCAAATGAGTTATTGTTATTGAGAAACTGCAGGAGTTGGTTACTGACAACTTTTTCTAATACTTTAGATATGAAGGTGAGTTTGGAAATTGGCCTATAATTACTGAGGATAGATGGATCTAGACTTGGTTTTTTTAATAAAGGTTGAATAATTGCATGCTTAAAGTGGTCGGGGACGCAGCCTGAGGCTAGTGATGTATTGATGATAGACAGAATAAAGGGACTGAGGCAGCTAAAAACATCCTTTAAAAGTGTAGTCGGGATGGGATCTACAGGGCTGGAGGAGGGGTGCATATGGGATACAATGGGGGAGAGATCATCTAATGATATTGAATTAAACTGGGAAAGAACAGGAACAGGAGGAGGATGGATGGCTATGTTGATGCCAGGTGGTATGATGTTTGACCTTATGATATCAACTTTGTCTAGGAAAAATGATAAAAAATGTTCACAGTCCTCATCAGAGAAGACAGGAACTGGTGGAGGGGCTGGGTTGACCAAGGTGTTGATGACGGAAAAAAGGGCTTTTGGTTTGTTTTTATTTATGTTGATCAAATTAGAGTAGTATGAGGTTCTTACATCCTCGATCTTCTGATTAAAGGCAGTCAGGAGTTCCTTCATCTGAGTGAAATGAGCAGTGTCCCTGGATTTTTTCCATTTCCGTTCTGCCTGTCTACATTCCCTTTTAAGGCTGCGGATGTCGTCATTTATCCAAGGGGAAGAATTGACAGAGCTAACACATTTATTTTTTGTTTTAAGTGGGGCAACTAAGTCTAGAGCAGATGAGCAGAGAGTATTAAAGTGAGAGACAAGGTCGTTGGTGTTGGTTGGCATTAAGGTGTCCTTAGAGAGGTCTAAGAAAACAGAGGAAAACTTAGTGGCAGAGAGATTATTTAAATGACGAGAGGAGGTTAAACGAGTGATGGGTTGGGTCTCAGCAATAGAATCAATGTTAAAAATAATATATTTGTGATCAGACAGGAAAAACTCACCTACACTTAGGATATTGAGGTTCAGGCCTAGTGAAAAAACAAGGTCAAGTGTATGGCCTTGATTGTGAGTCGGCCCAGAAACATGCTGACTTAGATTGAGTGATTGTGTCATGCTCATGAACTCAGTAGCTGAGTTGTCATTTAGATTGTCAATATGAAAATTAAAATCACCAATCAGTGACAAATTATCCACTTTCACAACAACCGATGCTAGAAAATCTGAAAATTCAATTAAAAACTCATTTTTAGGGCCTGGTGGACGGTAACACAGTAAAACATAGAGGGATTTTGTGGAGCCAATTCTAATTAGGAGTGCTTCGAAGGTTTTGAAAGTGTCAATGACCACAGAGCGACAGGTAAACCGCTTAGAGAATACAGCAGCTATGCCACCTCCACGGCCGGAGGTTCTAGGGGAGTTAATGATGTTACAGGAAGTGGGACAGAGCTTGTTTACTGTGACATTATCATTTTCTTTCAGCCACGTCTCTGTTAAAAACAGAAAATCAAGGTGGTGAGAGTTAAAAAAGTCTCGTACAACAAAAGGCTTATTGCAAACTGACCTTACATTTATTAAGGCCATTTTAAGTGGAACAGACTTAGTGGGAGGAGCTAAGGGGAGGCGAGGAATGAGACTAAGGTTAGATGGAATGACTGTGCGTGGAGTGGAAATTAAATATAATGAAGTGGGTCTAGTCGTGATGAGAACGGTGATGGGCAGGGGGCAGGAGAGGGATGTGTAGTCATGGGTCAAGAGGTCAGATGGGACGGAAAGGGAGAGAGTAATATCAGCATGATTTTCAAGATGGGGCTCGTTATTGCAAGGTATGGAGACTATAGTGGAATCATGCTGTGATAGGCATCATTTCTTGAAGGCCACATGGCGGATGAAATTCATGGTGAGCTGTCTGATTCCTGTAGTATTTGGGTGAAGACCATCCGGTTTGTATAGGTTTTTTCTAGTCCAGAAAGTATCGAAATTGTCAATGAAGCCATGACCCGTTGCAGTACAAAAAGCTCTTAACCATTCCTGCAGACTGTAAAGCCTGCTAAAGTGCTCGGCGCTCTTGCATGGGGCAGGGATGGGACCAGAGAAGACACAAGTTTTATTGAGGCACTCGATGTTGGTGGCAATTGCTTCTAAGTCTAGTCTGTGTTTGGCCGATTGCCGTTCCAGGACATTGTTCGTTCCGATGTGCACAAAAACAGTATGGGCCGAGGGGTAGAGGTCGATGATAATGGGTGCTAATTTAGAAACATCTGTAATTCTACCGCCTGGGAGACAAAAGGTGATGCCGCCTGGGATTACAATGTCTCTTGTGGTTGAATCGCCAATTATAATGAGCTCTGGGTTATTGTCTTTAAATAACAAGCCCTTATAGACAATAAGTTTTGGCCAGGCAAGTAACGGGTTAATGATCAGGGGGGGTGGGGGGGGCACAGGAGCTGGTTCCAGGTCAGGGATTTCCATGACTGACCCAGTGGAGGAGAGGAGTGAGTATATGGATGATTCAGGGTCAGGGGTACCCCTGTTACTGGTGGTGACGTCATCGCATTTCACAGCTGTTTTTAGAGTGGCTAGTGGAGATGGAAGTGGTGAAAGTGAGTCTAGGTTGGTAATGTTTGGACACGGGGGAAATTGGATGGGCAGTGGGGGTGAGCGGAGTCGTGTACGTTTGAGGATGATTCTTGGGGACAGTGATGGGCAGGAGCGCTTGCGTGTTTTTCCGGAGCGGATCTGTTGCGCAACTTGCGCCTGGACAGCAAGGGGATTTGGAGCCGTTAGCTCCACGTTAGCATTAGCTACCAGCTCGCCCGTGTCTACTGTTGGAATGTTAGCAGGAGGCGCTAAGCTAACTGGAGACTCGGAGTCGGGGTGAGCCGCGAGCGGGGAGAAAAAGTTTGGCAGCGATGGAGAGAACAGTGGGAGAGCGAGTCGAGGGACCCTTCTCCCCTTCTTCACAACGGTGGCCCAGGGAGGGGACAGTGGAGTAGATGGCCCGGCTACGGGGGTTGAACTGCTTGGACCGTTGGCAGTCAGCGCATCCAACCGTGAGAGGACCGCAGATTTTCTGCGGAGCACGTCGCCCAGGAGTCCCTCGATGGTAAGGAGCTCGGACCTCAAACTGGACAGCTCATCCCCACTCACAACCGTGGTAAGTGGCGCCATTCTAGGGGAAAAGAAATGAATCGCCAGTACACAGGTCTAGAAAGCAGTGGTGTTGTTTTTTTATCAGCCGGTGGCTATGACCATTTAGGCAAAAGGCAGGCGAGAAGCAGCGGTACGTACACGCAGGGGCTCCAGATGGAGCCCGATGCGGTGATCTGGTGTAGCGATTAAGGTGAATACTCAGAGGAGGGTCCAGAACTGTACTTACGCACAAGGGCTCCGAAAGGAGCCCGTTGCGAAGATCTGGAATAGCATGAAGTGGTGTAGGCTTCAGGGTGTTGTTGGTTGAGTCGTCAACGTTCTCATCTCGTTGTCAGCAGCAGTGTTTGTTTGACAGCAGAGTTTCTTGTTAGTGAACACCGGCTAACCGAGAGTCCGATGATTAAAACATCCTAATGGATGTGTAGCGGGTAGACAGTGCTGTCATATTCCAGTAACATAAAAGCTCAAAAAACGAATTAAAATGAGTAAAATGCTGGGTTTTGGTAAGACATTCAACGGAGCTTTCACCGACGGTGACAGACGCCAACGCATGAGGCAGGGCTTGCCGACTATAGAGCTCGGTTACGCACGTAACTTCCAACTCTAATAGCAATTTACCGGGCCAAGCGCCAACAATGGCAGCCGGCAGGCAGTCACGTTAGAGTGAGGGTCGGGCAGGAAGTGGCATGCTGCTGCGAAACCGCCACCTCACCTTGTAAAGTCAAGAGAAGCGTGGGCAGACAGGTTGCAGGCAGGGCTCGCTGATTATGGAGCCCTAGTTACGTCAGTAACCTCCAATCCAATGGCCGCCCTTACAAGGCTAAGTGCCAACAATAGCCGAGTCGCAGGCCGCCACGTTAGAGTGAGGGTACGGGCAGAGCTAGTACGTGCCGTCGCGAAACCGTCACTTTATCTTGTAAGGTCAAGAAATACGTGGACAAGCAAGCCGCAGGCCGGGCTCGCTGATTATGGAGCTCTAGTTACGCAAGTAACCTCCAATCCTCATAGCGGCTTTCGAGGCTGGGTGCCTACAGTAGCCGAGTCGGCAGGCAGCCACGTTAGCGTGAGGGTCCGGGCCGAGCTATTGCACGTTGCCGAGGGACAGTTACTCTCAACTTACGGGCTGCCAGGCCACCGAGGAAGACGCCACACGCGTGTGGGAGCTGAGAATAGAGGCTATTGTTAGCCGCCATCAGAGACCATCACACAACGCGGGGTCGGGCAGCATTATCATTAACGCTGCCCAGAACAACACGCCATCGCGCTCTTAGGAAGGTTGCGGGACGCGTATGTGGAGGCTGCAAAAAGGGCTATCGTTAGCGGTTTAGCAGGTACCGTCACACAACGCGGGAGCTTAAACAGAATATTGCTATATGCTGCTCAGTTCGCCCCATCGTCGCAGACCCAAAGCCACGGGGCGTGTAGGTGTGTGTCTCGGCTAGAGCGGGCTACCAGTAGCTACCGCTAATGCCGGCACCGTGTGGAAGCTAACATGAGGTTGTACACCGTTCACGGCTCTTCACACGTTCGAGACCTGTAGGTCACCGAGGGTTCGTGTGGAAGCAAAACGGGCCGTAGCTAGCCGCGTTACAGACCGTCACACTGGTAAAGAAGCCTGCTAGGCCAACACACAGAGCTAAATTACCCATTGAGTTAGTGCTAACTTAGTAAAGAAAGCAGACTTACTGTTTAATAGAACTATGGTCACAAGAGTAACCCCCAGTTTCAATAAGCAGTTTCACAAGGTCGCCCACTTGTGGGGGACCGAGTTAGTGAGGGTCCAGGCAGGAAGTGGCATGCCGCTGCGAGCAGCCGCCTCATCCTGTAAGGTCAAGAGAGGCGTGGGCGGACAGGTCGCAGGCAGGGCTCGCCGATTAAGGAGCCCTAGTTACGTCAGTAACCTCCGCTTCAATGGCCGCTCTTACAAGCTAAGTGCAGCGATAGCTGAGTCGCAGACCGCCACATCAGTGGGGTGCGAAGCAGCAGCCCGAGCCATCAGCCACGTAGGCGGAGGCTCCGTGGGCGAACACGCTACCTGCATGGTTCGCTGATTCATGCCACCCGGGTTACTAACAGTACCCTCGAGTTTTATCAATCAGTTTCACAGGGCTGTAAGTTTCAGACCAACACGCTGCCGTGGGCTCAAAGGGCCGCGGGACGTCGTGTGTGGAAGCTGGGGAAAGAGCTATCACTAGCTGTTCACCCAGACCGTCAACACAGCGTGAGAGCTAAACAGGCATATCACTATATGCTGTTTGAATCATCGGGGCGTCGGAGAGCGGCGCCTCCATGTCAGGGGACCAGTGCCTGGCTCCTTGTTTCAGAGCGGCAGTGTAGGCCTTCTGTGCAATAGAGGTTGCCATAGCCCAGGCAGTAGAGACACTCGTCATGCAAGTCGTCATGGGCGAGCAGGCCCTTGCAGGTCTTGCACGCCCCTTGTATGCACTGGCTGTGAGCGTCCGCCCGGGCGCGGCGGCGTTGGCGACGGGTTGTGGTCGGGGACTCTGCCATCACACGAGGCTTAGAAGCACGTGGAAACGAAGAGCAGAGTTACAAGCAGCCACGTAGGTGGAGGCTTCGTGGGCGAACACGTTACAGGCAAGGCTCGCTGGTTCATATAACCCTGGTTACAACAGTAACTGCGAGTTTAATCAATCAGTTTCACAAGGCTGCGCGTTTCAGATCACCACGCTGCCGCGGGCTCGAAAGGCCGCGGGACGTTGTATGTGGAGGCCGAGAAAAGAGCTATTACTAGCTGTTAACGCAGGCCGTCAACACAAACGTGAGAGCTAAACAGAAATATTACTATATGCTGTTTAGAATACACGGCGCCACGGGCTAGAAGGCCGCGGGGCGTTGTATGTGGAGGCCGAGAAAAGAGCTATTATTAGCTGTTAATGCAGGCCGTCAACACAAACGTGAGAGCTAAACAGAAATATTACTATATGCTGTTCAGAATACCACGGCGCCACGGGCTAGAAGGGCCGCGGGGCGTTGTATGTGGAGGCCGAGAAAAGAGCTATTATTAGCTGTTAATGCAGGCCGTCAACACAAACGTGAGAGCTAAGCAGAAATATTACTATATTTTGTGCAGCTCACCACGCCGTCACGGGCTTCGGGGCCGCGGGACGTGCGTGTGCTGTGTCGGCTACACTAGCTGTTAAAGCAGGCCGTCAACACAGACGTGAGAGCTAAGCAAAAATATTACTATATTTTGTGCAGCTCACCACGCCGTCACGGGCTTCGGGGCCGCGGGACGTGCGTGTGCTGTGTCGGCTACACTAGCTGTTAAAGCAGGCGTCAACACAGACGTGAGAGCTAAGCAGAAATATTACTATATCTTGTGCAGCTCACCACGCCGTCCCTGGCTTCGGGGCCGCGGGACGTGCGTGTGCTGTGTCGGCTACACTAGCTGTTAAAGCAGGCCGTCAACACAGACGTGAGAGCTAAGCAAAAATATTACTATATCTTGTGCAGCTCACCACGCCGTCACGGGCTTCGGGGCCGCGGGACGTGCGTGTGCTGTGTCGGCTACACTAGCTGTTAAAGCAGGCCGTCAACACAGACGTGAGAGCTAAGCAGAAATATTACTATATCTTGTGCAGCTCACCACGCCGTCACGGGCTTCGGGGCCGCGGGACGTGCGTGTGCTGTGTCGGCTACACTAGCTGTTAAAGCAGGCC
>NC_137876.1:43566408-43796408 GCF_963924005.1 Protomyctophum bolini | reverse complement strand
TCTTATTTGTGGTGAATGTAGCCCACCCCAGAATCGGGAGGCTAGGTTTCAAGTGGTTAATGTAATACTTTTTTAAATATGTATCGCATCAATTCTAGACTCATATGTTCTAGAGAACAGTTTTGACCAGTTAAGATGCTCTGTGCAAGGTAATGGCTTATCAATATGTGTGCTTGGCATTCATCACACAGGCTGCCTTGCCTGTCAATTATCTGTTAATATTTTGTGTATTTCTGTATGCAGATTCGGAAGCTTCATGCCTTGGGCTATAGCCCCATTTTGCTGTTTTGGAGGAAGAAGAAGGGGTCGGACACGCTGAGATGATCACACATCTGTGCCCTGACGGGTCCGGGCCGCTAAAACTCTTCTTGGAGAAGATGACAAAGCTCTATGAGCACACAGTTAAAAGTAAGGCAATGCTTTGGAGTTTGTAGTGTGCTGTAATTGGGATATGTTTTTGCTAAATCAGGTGTTATACAAGTTAATGGGCGACAAGTGCATGGTATCTACCTAGCTGAACTTTTGTCTGAAGTGTGTTGTAAAATGTATGCCCCATGTACGACTGTGTCACACCAAAAATGTAGATTTACACTGTTATCTTGTAAATCGTTGAAATGCTCACTGAAGCCCCTCTAAAGGATTCATAAAATGTCAGTCGCCGGGTCACCCTCACCCCAAATGTTAACATCCCCTTAACACTTCCTTCATTGGCTTCTGGCCTCACCCAGTACTAGAACACTGATGCTGGCTTACAAAGCAACTAAAGGCATGGCACCCCCCTAACTTCAAGACATCACTACTAACCTTCCTGGTCACTTAGATCTTAGCATTCCTAACACAGGAATGCTGCTGACTGACCCCTAAAACACCCTGCACAACCATCCACACACCCCAGACTCAAATTGTGAAATAAACTCCAAATTGCAGTCAGAACTGCAGACATTTTTTTTCGTAGCCTGAAAACTCACCCTTTCACACTCCACCTAAGCCACTAGCACAGACCTTTCAGACTCCACCAGCATGTCATGCTCCCTGTATCACCCTTGTGTTCCTTTTTCCTCATGTTTTTTTATTTTCTTTCATCACAAAATATGCAGAATATCCTTTAGATGGCATGTTGTTAGACACTACATTGTTCTCTTTGCACTATACAAATGTGACCAGTGACCCGATTGACAAGTTCATGTCAATCTCACATTTGTAAGTCAAAATGAAGTGTCAAAATGATATGCTGATTGCTGATATGTATTTCAGATGCTCAACGGTTCCAGCATGCAGAAGCATCTAGGGGTTACGTATGTAACCAAAGTTATATAACAGCGAGCAAGGCTGCTCACTTATGGGAGTTTGCGCCCCCTAGCGTAAACACAGAAGCATTATATAAACTCACAGACAATTTTGGCTGGGACTTTGAGACGTGATGACGTTGAGAACCGCCCACCGGTGCGCTAGTATAAAAGCGCGTCAACGTCCCTTAGTCTCCATTCGATAACAATTGTTCTCTTCTCAAGCAACAAGAAGGGAATCCTAGTGAGCAGCCTTGCTCGCTGTTATATAACTTTGGTTACATACGTAACCCCTAGTTATATTAATCAGCTTAGCAAGGCTGCTCACTTATGGGAGACTTTATTAACTCCCTTATTGTCATCGCGAAGTCTGGACCCTTAGGGCCCGTACCATCTGTGAGCAAGGACCACAGTACGCCCCCAAAAGGACTACTGCCCCTCCTTGGGAAAGCCAACCAGGCCCAGGTCTGTCATAAGCGCCTAAGAGGAGCCGACAGAACCACCAGCCCAGCACCCTGGAGAAGACCAATGTCCCCCCAGGGAGCCAAGTCACTCCACTAACTGGAGGCCACGCTCAGGACCGCATGCGCCATCGGCGCTGCTGTCACATCCAGCCTATAGAAGGTGGCAAAAGTGGAAGACGATGCCCAACTTGCAGCGGAACAAACATCCTGAACAGAGACCCCCCTACAGAGGGCCCAGGATGACGCCATACCCCTCGTGGAATGCGCCTTCAACCCTATGGGAGGCACCATATTCCTACCAGAGTAAGCCCGCTCTATAGCCTCCACGATCCACTGGGAAAGCCTAATCTTCGAGATAGGCAGTCCCACAGTCTTGGGATCCCAGGAGACAAACAGCTGTGTAGTCTTCCTTGTCGCCTTAGTTTTGTCCAAATACAACCTCAATGCCCTCACCGGACAGAGGTTATGCCTCCTCCTCAGAGGCAAAGGGGGGCGGACAGAACGCCACCAGTTCCATCGGTACCGGGGTAGCCAGGCGGTTCTTAGGTAAAAACGCCGGATTGGTCTTCATGACCACCCTAGCATCCCCATTAAACCTCATGCATTCCGCACTCGTGGACAACGCATGGATATCACCGACCCTCTTAGCGGTCACCAAAGCTATTAACAACGCTGTCTTCAGCGACAATAGCTTCATACTCAACTCCTCCAAGGGCTCAAACGGTGGTCGGGACAGAGAGTCCAGAACCAAAGCAAGGTCCCATGAAGGAACCAAAGACTTAGTCACCGGAAGGAGACGACTAGCTCCCTTCATGAACTGGCGTACCAGCGGGAGCTGGCCCACCGTCTTGTCCTCAAAACCGATGTGGCAGGCAGAGATAGCAGCCAGATACACCTTGACAGTACTAAAGGCTCTGCCTTTATCCAAGAGGTCCTGGAGGAACGACAGAACGACCCTCACTGGCGCTTGAAAAGGCACCACTTGAGCTGGTGAACACCAGTCCTCAAACAATCGCCATCTCAAATCATAGGCGTCCCTGGTCGACTGCGCCCTCGCACACTGAATAGTGTTGATGACGCTCTGGGGAAGACCCTCCGCGCCAAGATTCAGCCTTTCACGGGCCAGGCCCAGAGGTCTAGATCGTCCGGCCGCGGGTGGAATATCTCGCCCCCCGCCTGAGTCAATAGGTCCCTGCGTACTGGAAGCTGCCAGGGCCGATCGTACAGGAGAGGGACAATGTCTGACCTCCAAGAGCCCCATCCTGGGGCCACTAGGATCACCGACAGGCACTGCGTCCTCACCCCCTCCAGTGTGGGAAGGATGAGAGACAGCGGGGGAAAGGCGTAAAGAAGGCCCCGGGGCCAACGGTGCGCCAAGGCATCCAAGCCCAGCGGCGCCGTCCCTGCTATGGAGAAAAACAGAGGACACTTGCTGTTTTCTTCCGACGCAAACAGATCCACTCGTGGCTCGCCGAACCTCTCCCATATCTGCTTGGCCACTGTCTTGTGCAGCGACCAAGCCGCGTAGAGGTGCCGGCCCCTGGACAACAGATCCGCTCCCGTGTTCAGGAGTCCCGGAACATGGGAGGCCCTGACCGACAGAAGGTGCTCGTCGCACCACAACGTCAGTCTGTGTGCTAGCGCTTGCAGTTTGGTGGACCTTAGTCCCCCCTGCTTGTTGATATAGCACATCGTCGTCGTGTTGTCCGTCCTGACCAGGACATGGGAACCGCTGATGAAATGTTCGAAATGCTGCAACGCCAACATCACTGCCATCAGCTCCAGGTAATTTATGTGTAGTCGCAGAGACGACTCTGAGTCCGCATAAATTAGCCAACCGTCCACGTACATTGCTATCCGAACGCCCCGTTGACATAGCGGAGCGACGGCTGCTTGCGTACATTTCACAAAAGTCCTCGGACTCAGTGACAGTCCGAACGGAAGGACCAGATATTCGTATATCTGTCCCCTGAAGCCGAACCGTAGGAATTTCCTGTGTGGCGGGTAGATGGGGATGTGGAAATACGCGTCTCTGAGATCGAGAGTAGTATACCAGTCCCCTCGACGCATCATACGCAGCAGAGCCTTGCTCGTGAGCATTTTGAAGCGAAACACCTTCAAATAGCCGTTCAGAGCCCGTAGGTCTAGAATGGGCCGCATGCCCCCCCCCTTCTTTTTCACGAGAAAGTAGCGGGAGTAAAACCCGGTGTTGCTCTGCTCCGCCGACACCACACGTATAGCCTTTTTCCCCAACAGAGATGTTACCTCGTCTTGGAGAATTTCGGCTGCCTGACCACTCGCTTGCGAGAAGGGAACGCTCCCACAGGTGGGAGGTCTCCTGGCAAACTGTAGTTTGTAACCTTTCGAGATGGTGTTCAACACCCAAGGATGAGCACCACAACGATTCCACTCCTGTAGACACAGCGCCAGAGGGGTCGAAGCCAGCTCCGAGCCGTTTTGTGGCGGAGCGGCGCAACGTACGGTCGGAACTCGGGTCTTGAGCCTCTGTTCTGCCGTACGGACCCTGGGCTCTGGTGCCGTGTCCGAGGTGGTTACACTTGCATTTCGGCCGACAGCCACAGGCCCCCTTGGAGGCCCGGGCCGTGGGCCTAACCCCTTGAGTTTCAAATGTCGACCCACGAGACCGGCTTTCAGTAGAGAACACTGCTTTATTAAAGAAAGTGGTGGTACAGAAAACCTTGGAGAGACATTTATTAACAAACAAGTCTTCTTCCTGTCTGTGTGGAGAGCGTCCTGCATGAGGCCCGTGGCCGCTATGTTGCGCTTTAGAGAAACTCGGGGACGGGTGGGGGAGACAGTGTCCGGTGTCCCCCCTTGGGGCAGGTCTGGTTATTTCGGCTCCCCGCCGGGTGGTCCACCCTTCCTGGCATTGCGGGGGCCGCCGGCCGGAGACGCCGAGGGGCGTCTAGGCCTGTCGCCCTTCCTGCGGGTGCGCGGTGGACGGGAGGACGAGGCCGCTGCTGGCGGAGCCCTCTGACCTGCAGGGAACTTGGGCCCCGTGAAGGTGCTCGTCCTGGACCTGGAACGATCGTCCCTTTCCTCGGGGCGGTCGTAGGACGGCCTGTAGGGCGGAGCCTGTTTGGGCCGTGCTCTGGACGCCGGGAGGCAGGCGCCGATGACCTCCGTGTCGGTCTTCGTTTGCCCGTCGCGGGAGCGCATCTCTTCGAGCATGGACGCGAAGAGCGTTGAGGTGGAGACCTTCTGCTTTAGCGGGTTGCGTCCCACCTTGGGGGACAGCTCCAGCCACCTGGCCCTCTCGAGGACCAGAAGCCTCGCCATGGTCCCGCCCACCATCTCAGTCTGGGCCTGAGTGAGACGGAGGAGCTCGAGGTGCAGGCGCCTCAACTCAGCCATGTGCTCGGGGGTAGGTGTGTCACCCGCCTCGAGCAGGACATGGGACGCTGACCCTTGCAGAAGGGTCGCAGCGTTCAGCGCTCTGGCCGCAGTCGAGGCGCACTTGTACGCTGCCTTATTCATCTTGGAATCGTCCTTGTCCGAAGGCAAGGAGAAGTCCGGGTCCTCGTGGAAGACGTTGGGATTAACGCCCATGAGCCATCCGGCGAAGGACTTGTCCATGGGAGGCATGGCCTCGAGGCCTGCTTCCCGTTGACCCGCGCAGTCCAGCAGCTTCATGCCTCCGGTCAGAGAGGCGGAGGCTGAGTAAGGCTGTTTCCAAGACATCATGAGGGATTTCAGAAACCCGTCATCGATGGGGATCTCAGCCTTGATCTGGGACTTCACTGGGTTGCCCTGAATCCTCTTGCGGAACTGCTCGCATAGGGTGTCCTTAGACACCGGAGGTTCGAGGCTGGCCGGCCAGACCAGTCCACAGCGGATTGTGGCCTTCTTGAAGAGGTCGACTATGTCGGTGTTATCATAGTGGAGCTCTGGTTCGGCCGGAGCAACTGGGGCCATCGGAGCTATAGCGGCGTCGGCCGGTGCAACCGTAGCAGTGCTTGGTGTCGCGATGGGGGCGGCGACGTCGGCCACCTGAACGGCCTTGACGACTGGAGGCGGGACCGCCATTTCGGTGTCGCTCTCGCCGTCGCTCTCCTCGTTATCCTCCTCCTCTCCAGAGGTGTAGGAGGATGCTGAGTCCTGAGATGAGGACTCGTCGGAGTCCATCTCAGCGTCGCGCTCTGGGAGAGCTCGTACCCGGCCCGCGTCGTCGTCTGCAAGGATGACGACGTCAGGGGCGTCGGAGAGCGGCGCCTCCATGTAGCGGTTAGGGTCAGCTGCCTCCCTAGAGGCTTCCTGACGCTGGGCCTCGTCCTCTCTCCCCTGTGCGTGGGCGTCCCGTTGGGTTCGGTACGCCCTGTGGGCGCGCTTCTGCCTGCTACGCTTCAGCAAGTCGGAAAAGGTGAAGCAATGCGGGCATCGCTCCGGGTTTTCCATCGCTTCCACAGCATGGCCATAGCCCAGGCAGTAGAGACACTCGTCATGCAAGTCGTCATGGGCGAGCAGGCCCTTGCAGGTCTTGCACGCCCTCTGTATGCACTGGCTGTGAGCGTCCGCCCGGGCGTGGCGGCGTTGGCGACGGGTCGTGGTCTCTGCCATCACACGAGGCTAGGAAGCACGTGGAAACGAAGAGCAGAGTTAAAAGCAGCCACGTAGGTGGAGGCTTCGTGGGCGAACACGTTACAGGCAAGGCTCGCTGGTTCATATAACCCTGGTTACAACAGTAACCACGAGTTTAATCAACCAGTTTCACAAGGCTGCGCAAACACGTTACAGGCAAGGCTCGCTGGTTCATATAACGCTGGTTACAACAGTAACCGCGAGTTTAATCAACCAGTTTCACAAGGCTGCGCGTTTCAGATCACCACGCTGCCGCGGGCTCGAAAGGCCGCGGGACGTTGTATGTGGAGGCCGAGTAAAGAGCTATTATTAGCTGTTAATGCAGGCCGTCAACACAAACGTGAGAGCTAAACAGAAATATTACTATATGCTGTTCAGAATACCGCGCCGCCACGGGCTAGAAGGGCCGCGGGGCGTTGTATGTGGAGGCAAAGAAAAGCGCTATTATTAGCTGCTAATGCAGGCCGTCAACACGAACGTGAGAGCTAAACAGAGATATTACTATATGCTGTTCAGAATACCACGCCGTCACGGGCTTCGGGGCCGCGGGACGTGCGTGTGCTGTGTCGGCTACACTAGCTGTTAAAGCAGGCCGTCGACACAGACGTGAGAGCTAAGCAGAAATATTACTATATTTTTGTGCAGCTCACCACGCCGTCACGGGCTTCGGGGCCGCGGGACGTGCGTGTGCTGTGTCGGCTACACTAGCTGTTAAAGCAGGCCGTCGACACAGACGTGAAAGCTAAGCAGAAATATTACTATATTTTATGCAGCTCACCACGCTGTCACGGGCTTCGAGGCCGCGGTACGTGCGTGTGTTGTGTCGGCTATAGCAGGCTAATGGTAGCAGCCACCGATGCCGGCACACGTGTGGAAACTAGCAAAGGGTCGAGACCGTTTCTAGCCCGTCACACGTCCGGGACCTTAAGTCACCGAAGTTTGTGTGGAAGCAAAAACACGCTATTGCTAGCCGTGTCAAAGACCGTCACACGGGTAAAGAAACTTAGCAGGGCTCGAGCCACCACACAAGTTACATTACCCACCAAGTTATTATTAACCTTGGTTTTAGGAAAAAGGACTTACCGTTTTTCTTTACTTCTCGAAGCCTCTAGGAAAGCAGTTTCCGCGGTACCGAGAAGTTTTCTCGTCCTTATGGAAATAACTCAGATGCTAAACCTTAGGGAGACTTCGCTTGCGCTGTGTTACACACATGAGAAGAAACAAATGAATGGAGACTAAGGGACGTTGACGCGCTTTTATACTAGCGCACCGGTGGGCGGTTCTCAACGTCATCACGTCTCAAAGTCCCAGCCAAAATTGTCTGTGAGTTTATATAATGCTTCTGTGTTTACGCTAGGGGGCGCAAACTCCCATAAGTGAGCAGCCTTGCTAAGCTGATTAATATAACTGCCTCCCTCTCCTCTCCTCCTCCTCCTCCCCCCAATCCGGAATCCGCCGAGGCTGGGACTGGAGGCGCCGAGGCTGGAGGCGCTGGGACTGGAGGAGCCGAGGCTGGAGGCGCTGGGACTGGAGGAGCCGAGGCTGGAGGCGCTGGGACTGGAGGAGCCGAGGCTGGAGGCGCTGGGACTGGAGGAGCTGAGGCTGGGGGCGCCCAAGCTGGAGGCGGCGAGGCTGGAGGCGCTGGGACTGGAGGAGCCGAGGCTGGGGGCGCCCAGGCTGGAGGCGCCGAGGCTGGAGGCACTGGGCCGGTAGGCGCCGAGGCTGGAGGCGCTGGGACTGGAGGAGCCGAGGCTGGTGGCGCCGAGGCTGGCGTCGAGGCTGGAGGCGCTGGGCCGGTAGGCGCCGAGGCTGGAGGCGCTGGGACTGGAGGTGCCGAGGCTGGAGGCGCTGGGACTGGAGGTGAAATATTCCTTTCAAACTTGATTTGGCGGCCCCCTGTAGTAACTGAGGACCCCCTATGAAGACCCATTTTTAATTTTTTTATTTAACCTTTATTTAACCAGTAAAAACCACATTGAGACTGAAGTCTCTTTTACAAGTGTCAACTGGCCAAGACAAGAGGCAAAATACGTGACACAGCTCTGCCACAACAACAAACAGGACAGACATACAATGCTCATAAATACAGTATGATTATTGTATTTATTATATAATAATTTAAATGATTATACTATAAAAGATTATACTATAAATATAATGCAATATCATTGTAATAAAACTGAATGCATACAATACTACATTTCAGATGTCCCATGAAGAACTTTAATGTTTAACAAAGCGAACCTTAAAATTGATTCCAAATTTGACTGACAAATTTTACGTCATAAACACTTATTATGACGTAAAACGTATAATAAGTGGTTTGAAATATGATTCAGGCCACTATTCCAAAGCTTATTTTTACATGTTTTAATAAATAACCAATTTATCATTGAGGTGCCCACCTTTCCAGTTTCCAGTACAGACATGCAGGTGACCAATGGTTGTCACAATATTTGTTAACGATTAGTGGGAAGAATTGTGTTTATCTTATGATATATTTCACTGTTAAGTATTGACACTACATGACATAACATAATTATAGGTAATTTAAGTTTGCTCAAATTCTGATACTAGCAGGCGTCCCTTCAGAGCTCCCACCGGACCCTCCCAGGACCTCTGGACGCAACCAGAGAAAGAAGCAGGGTATGTTGTTTTTCAAGAAATTGAGTTACTGAGTTTGACAACCTGTCTTCAGGCAGACTGTCACAGAGTCTTTGTGCCGATTCATACTCCTATTTTACCGCTGTTTCGGCGCTGTAGTGCCGAAATGATTTCGGCTCGTCAGAAATTGTCAGTAGCACCGAAGAGTCGACTTTAGGACGGTACTCGCCCCCCCCGAACCTCAAATGACGTCACATTGTAGGCTCTACAGCGCCGAACCGACTTTTTTTCGGCTCTAAAATAGGAGTATGAATCGGCCCTTAGTATTGATGGGAGAAAGGTCTGGTCACTTAAGACATCAGGTTAAGACTGGCACTTGAGGTCAGTTGTGTATCTATTAACTTTTAAAGCTGGTCTGGCATAAAGATATTTTTTTCTTAACCTTGTCTTAACCAAGACCCTTTGCAACCAGAGCACAGAAGGGTATGTCTAAGTACCTATGAAAGACATTTAAAAGTGATTAATGAGTTTGTAAGTCTGCCACCTTGTTTTGGCAGACATGAGTGTCCTCATGTATGGTCTAAGAAGCAGACCAACTCTTTAACATGACCAGCAGACTGTTGCCACAATATTATGACAGCTTGACAGTGATCAAACTCCATCTAGCCTCATTAGCATTCATAACATTTTCACGGTTGGCAAGTTGATATGTATTGTATTATGTTCTTTTAACCAATTTACACCTGGTATAACCTATACTTTGTTATACTGTATCTTTCATGCCGGGAGCTACCGCCGTCTCAAAGCAACACTTTGTTTTTCCAGAATATAAGCTTATTTTTTTACATGTTTTAATAAATAACCAATTTACCATTGAGGTGCCCACTTCTCCAGTTACCAAACAAAACACAGTGATGTCCATGTGTCACCTAGGGTGATGCAGTGTGCATTATTCTGAATGGACACGTGGGTCATGTTCAACATGAATAAACACCACTTTCAAAGGGACCCTTGTCTTTCCCTATGAATACAGACAGAATACAGACATGCAGGTGTCACAATATTTGCTAACACTTTCTGGCATTAAAGAATTGAGTATCCGTTGGATATATTTCAAGTATTGACACTACATGTGGAAGAGAAAGTCCCCTCCCCTCATTGGAAAATAATAACAAATAAATTAACATAATTATAGGTCACTGGAATTTAAGTTTGCACAAATTCTGTTTCTAACAGGTGTCTCTTCAGAGCTCCCACCGGACCGTCCCAGAACAAGCAAGCAAGAGAAAGAAGAAGGGTATGTTGTTGTTGTAGTTACCGAGTCAGTCTTTGTATTGATAGGATAAAGTTCTGGTCACCTAAGACATCAGGTTAAGACTGGCACATACTTGAATTATGAGGTTAGTTGGGTGCGAGACCAGCTTTAAAAGTGGAAAAAGTAAGCTTTGAAATTAATTCTAAAGGCCTATTCATAGTCTGGATTCTCGGTGGTGAGGTCGCCACAGCTCCGGTGGTGAGGTGACCACCGGAGCTGTAATAATGTGAAGCGGTGGTGAGTAAAAACAGAAGGGCTGGAGAGAGCGGTGGTTTGCTCTTCACTGCGTCACAGATAAATCAGACTATGAATAACGCTTACATTTGACTGACAAGCACCTTAAATTAAGGTTATCTGTTATAATTGTGGTTTAATATTAGACCCACTTCCTCTGGACAGCAGCAGAGGAAAAAGAAGCAGAGTATGTTGGTTTTTCAGATATTTGAAGTCTGCCTGAAGGCATCAGGTTGTCAAAATGTAACCACTTTTAGAAACCTGAAGACATCAGGTTAAGCACTGGCACACCATGAAGAGCTTTAAAAGTTAAGAATAAACCTGGCAGCTGACATAATTTATCCTGTTACGCCATTCAGACTGCGATAAACATGTTGGAGATTAATCATAGTCCTAGTGAAATATTTTGCGGTGTGATCCCTTATCGGCTGATCGGCCACAACGATTTGACAGCCAATTTCAATCAAGTGTATGAACTGCATACCGAATGACTACATGCAGACTTGCAGTGTGTACCTAGCCTTATTCTCATTGTTATTTTCAGCTGCATTTTTTCGTCTGTTTTGTGCCTGCTGTTAAATTATACAGTAAACAGACATGTAAAGGCTGTACTTTACAGGCACTTCAATACATGACAGGGTTGGGCAACATTCTTTTTTTCATTAACAATAGTTTGGACTACCGGTACACCCTGAAAATGATTATGAACACAAATGGAAATACACGTATCCCAAAAATTAGGATCACCTTGTTCTTCAACTCGAGTGAGTTGTGAGTTATCTTTTGGTGTGCATGGACACATTCAAAGAACTATGAACTATGAAAAAGATTGCATAGCTAAGATCGAGCTTTCCAGAATCCCTTTTATTTCAAGGGATCATGAAAAACAATGGATTGCTAACTGACTATAATTTGCTTTATCTTGTTTCATGAGATAAAACTCACCTGGAGGATATCAAACCCTTGTCTTTGTCTAAATCTTATTCTTTTTTTTCTCCTTCTGTTTTCCATTTTTGCATCTTTTTAGGCTGCAAACTTTGTGCCAAAACAAAGATTTTTAAATGGGACCACATAAGAGAGACAAAGAAAACAGAGGTAAGCTGTTTCATTTGACTGTGTCGAATAGTACTGGATTTACCAGTGGCTGCTGAACTGGCTAATACTTATTTTTGTCTGTTTGTGGGGCCGTCTGTAGACTGGAGAGGAGATGGCTCTCATAGTCTGGCACCCTTGCACATCATGGTAAGATCTCAGGGTTTTGTTCAGCTTTGGAAGTTTTCAAATGTGCTTCTATAAATAATCTTGTGGTACAACTATAAGAAATTATTTTAACAGTTGTGTGCATTCATGGATGTTTTACAGTGGAAAGGAATGGGACGACACCTGGGAGCCAGCCGAGGGATTCCGAAACATTTAATTTTATTTTTTCATTTATTGTTTTATTTTTTCAATAAATTGTTTATTACAATTTCCTTCTTTGCCTATTTATAATTGACCTGCCATTTACTTCAGAATAGTTTCCTACATATGCAGTCTATTTAGAATTTCTTATATGCAAGTTGTGCAATTTTATATACTACAAGCAGCTTTATATACATGGTGGTCACCAAGCATAAGACCGTCACAGCCTTTTGGTTGCCTTATTGGTAAGGTGAAGGTGCTGTATCAATAATGGAATAATGTTTCAATGCTAAAAGCAGAAGTCCTCTTATATAATTCATTGTTGTCACCAGTGTTGAGTATATACAAGTAATATGGTATCAAGATCAATTACATTATAGATCTCAGTTGTGACACAAAGAAGACATCGCTAGACATTGTCATAGTCACAGCAAAAGACCAAGTCATTTTGTATTCTTCTGTGGATACTAGACTACCATGCCCTTCAAAGAGGAACTAGACCACTCACATTTCCAGATGTTCTGAGTAGGCACACAAGACTGACTGATCTTTTGAGCAACATACCAGTGAAAGCAGCTTGTATCAACGACCTTGAGGGCACTCAAATGATTATATTATGATTATATAGTAAATACTACTATGTGATAAGACACACTGGGCTCCTACGCAGCTGGATGGACGGGTGGCCAAACTGGCCATATACAAACCATGTAGAGAAGATGCAGTAATGCAGCATTACTTGGATAAGTGATATTGCTGTTTAGGCAATTGTAATAAGTAAAGTTACACTACTAGTTACTGGGGAACATAAAGTACAATATATTAGGCCAACACTGGTTGTCAAGTTGTCACTGACATGTCTGCAGTTTTGATTGAAGTATTTATTAAAGGATTGGAGAATTGCAGTACATTTCAAGCACAACTGGATACAAAACTGTTAACCATGGACGACACCATAAAGAATTACACTTGTTTACAATAGGGTCCATGTTCAATTCATAACAGTCAGTGATGGAGTGAAGTATTACAGGGACAAATAGTCTGTCTGTGACTGCCTGCCTGCCTGCCTGCCTGCCTGCCTGCCTGCCTGCCTGCCTGCCTGCCTGCCTGCCTGCCTGCCTGCCTGCCTGTCTGTCTGTCTGTCTGTCTGTCTGTCTGCCTGCCTGCCTGCCTGCCTGCCTGCCTGCCTGCCTGCCTGTCTGTCTGTCTGTCTGTCTGCCTGCCTGCCTGCCTGTCTGTCTGTCTGTCTGTCTGTCTGTCTGCCTGCCTGCCTGCCTGCCTGACTGTCAGTAGTTCTCAATATTTCGAATTAGCTATACCTAATGCTTACCCCATGGATGTTACAATGCTTTACGGGCCCGCAGAATTAACCGTATCTTCCTTATTGTTCAATAAAAAAGCATTTTAATCCGATCGATGGCCATTTTTTACTATTTCTGTCAACTACGACCCTATCGGTTATGAGGTGTACTGCACGCTGATACAGTGAACGTTCGTTTAGAAAATGGCGGTCGATACGATTAAAATGCTTTTTATTAAACAATACGGAAGGAACGGGTACTTCCGTGGGTCCGTCAAATATTGTAACATCTATGGCCTTGGTATAAGCAAGCATGAAGATGAACGTTTATGTAGTAAGTGCCAAATATGGAGGAAGTAAACGATATCAGCTTGGATCATTTAATTTTGATTCACAGAGGGAAGTCAGGGGAAGTCACGTGACAGACGTGGCCCAGCAACATTACATAATATAAAATAATTAAATATCTATTAATTCAATACGGTGCTCTTGTCATTTTGGCCGGCACAAAAAAATACATGACTGAATACATAAATACATATTTACATCAAAGATACATATACATTCACTGGAGGAAGATAAAATTAAATAAACTATAAACATCTCAATATTTCTAGCTTGTAGGTCTGCTATTTTTTTTAAATATAATATACAATAATGATACAGTCTAAAATTTAGCTATTGTGTCTATACACAATATAGGCTACAATTACAAAAGAACATTTTAAAATAAAAGTTTGCCATGAGCGGGATTTGAACCACCTGCGAGATACAGCAATAAATTGAGAGGCAACAGCCCAGACCGCTACACTATGAAAAGGCGTAAGTCACTTTAAAGAATTGTTCCACTGGACTCAAAGATCCTTTGCAACGAGAGCAGAAAAAAAAAAAAGCTTGCATACAAACAACGACGTAAATCAGCGCCGTTCATTATGCATTTCCAGAAAGTAGATGGAAGGCATCAAATTAATTCTCACTAAGGAAATAATCAAAACGGGATTTATAACGCAGGAACTATTAGAAAGTAGCTATATTATATTATATATTCGTATGCAGCGCAAGAAAGCCAGTGGTCACGTGACTTGACACATTTACCCCCAGGCACCAACTCGTCACCTTTAGCCTACCGTAGACGTCATATATTTGACAGGTCGGGTACCCTGACAGCCCTTCATAAAAAGACGAGTTGGTGTTGAGAAGGGGTTGCTCGACCGGGGATGTTTAATCTCAGATCCCGGGTCTGACGCACTGACCGGCTTGTCTTAGATGACAGAACCTTCGAGTCCCGTGTCCTCCCATTCGGCATATGTCTAGCCCCCCGATTGGACGCAGTCCTTGGCGGGAGGGCCTCTGCATCCTAAATGGGATAACTGAATGATGTGTGCTCGCTCAGAGGTGCAGTGCCACAACAACGTGGCCAAGCACCTGCAGCACTTTGGGCACCTAATCCGGCACCTCGACAAGAGGCCTTGCAGGCGTCAACTCTCACAGTCCGCAGCGCTCCTCGGCATGTGTTAGAGGGCAAAGCAGGGACTCTGTCCCTCGCTCTAGTGAGTCGGGCCACCCTCAGGTTGTGCCTCCGCCCCTTAGGGCTGAGGGCAATCATGGTGCACTTTGTGCCTCCGGCTATTCTGAACATGCGGCCAGTGCATTATCTGTCATTCACAGTCATGCACTACGTGGGTGTATCGTTGACAGCGTCAGTTTACACGTTCCACGTTGTTCCAGCGAATTCACACTGCTGTTCACACAGCAGAATGTGACGAGACTGTCAGGGGTGAGCAGAACCACCATAAGCTTGTATTACGGCATGGCCGTTCAAACACCTGGGTGTAATTCTGTGTGTTGGAGACCGGTTGAGCTCCCTCCTCATCCAGAGGTAATCGTGTGGCTAGGCCAGGGATCTGGCAACATGGCGGGCCGCTGTCCCACACAAGGGCGACACAATAGTCACCCAGTTGGTCCTCATACCGTTCATCCCTCACACAATAGGCCAGCAGTCCCTCCTCGGGGAGTGGTACTGTCTGCCTTACGGCATGAGCCAATTAAGCCCATGGAGACTTGGGCTGCAATGGCTTCTCACAGGACAGCATTCTTGCTGTTAGCAGTGTCAGCCACAAGAATGTTCCTGTCAGTGAGGGGTGCTGCCGCTTCCTACATGGCAATGCTTAGGTGCTGAGCCAGTCAGTCCATTGATTTTCACCCTTCCCACCCTCCTAAGCAGGGTGGCGAAGCAGGGTAAATGGACCTAACTGTCTTAGGCAGATAGTCTCCAAGACTGGACTTCACTCATTGACTTGTAAAACAATCCAGCAGGCATATAGGTGGGCAGGCGGGCCAGCCCCAACAGGAACATGTGCACATTCCACACAGGGCCTCGCTGCCGCATGGGCTTACGGCGAGATGCCCTCCAATCTGAGATCTGTGGGACAGCCTCTTGATCGACGCTGTCAGTATTTATCAGGTTCTACCACATGTGGTATCAGTGTGGAAGCCAGCACCCTTCCCACTGGGTGTGTGCTTAGCTCCGCAGTATAAATGCGAACTATGCACAAAAACGAAGGCCATCCACTTCTTACTTGTAAAACTGGGATGTGACATAAGGATCATTCCGGTACGGAGAAAAGGGCTTCAACAGTCAGCTAACCGAGTGTTCAGCAGGCTGACTTGAGCGGGAGCACAGGCCCTGCAGACTGCAGTAACCTTGTTACAAAGAAAAGAAGAGCATTTCCTGAAGGGTGCCCTGAAGCCCAGAGCAGCTCAGGTTAGGGACCCAATCAGGCCCATCTGGGGTTAGCTCTGGAGGCTCTATGACCTTTAGTCAGTGAGCCTGACATGCTCAAGACAGCAGTCTTGTCGGCGTCACATCTGCAAGTAGAAATGGGGGAGTTGCAAGCTCTGTCAATCCATAATGAGCTCTGCAGGCCTATGCCGGATGATGGTATAGTCTTATGCCCCAAACCGGCCTTTCTCCCCAATGTTTTCAAAAGGGCATGTCTCAATCAGGTGATTGAGCTCTGTCCTACCATCGTCATACAGACAGTCGACATACAGATACGGAGTCGCCACTCTGCCCTATTGGAGCATTAGATTCGTATGCCAGGGCCACACAAGGCCCACAGAGTAACGAACCAGCTCTTTGAGTGCTTCAAGTGAGAGTGCATGGATCACAGAGGTTATCCAGCACACAAACACGTAGGAGTACCAGTGCCGCCTGGAGGGCAGGCACACTCCACCTGGGGACGCTGTGGAAAGGTATGTCTCTGACAGACCTGCACAGCGGCGACATAGTCTACTCCATCTAATGTACATTCACCCGGTCATACCGGCTGAACATGCAGCATTCGGTCCCTTCGGGGAGTCGGTCTCGCATGCTACTCAGTGGTGGGTGTCATTGTCACCTTCACCAGTCAAGCCAGCCTTGCGTCTGGTGGGCTGGCTTGGGCGGCCCTTCACCCATGTGGTCTCTGGCCTTAGCGTCTTGCGGGGCCGGGCTCTGGGTGGCGCCTAGCACCTGAGCATTTGGCGGCGGATGGCGTCTGGCTGTCCGGCCGTTCCAGGGGTTGTAAATACATTACATTGAACATACATCATAAATAATTCAAAATTCAGTATGTGCTGGGTCGGAGCCCACTGGTGTTGTCTTTGGGGTTCTGGGACTGCTTCGCTTCCTCACGAGGTGTCTTACAGAGTTCCCCATACATATGAAATATGTTGGGTGGAGAGATAGTCTCGATACGATAGAGAACGGATGGTTACTTTGTAACCTATGTTCTCTGAGTGAAGAGACTATCTCTCCACCTCGATGTCGCTCAGAAGCGGTGTCGATCAAGTAAACCAGTGTAATCACGCACACCTGGGCCTTATATACCCGTGCATGCCAGTACAACTGGTGTGTCTTAAAGAGATATCCACGTCACAAGTGAGGTGGGGACATTCCCCATACATATGAAATATGTTGGGTGGAGAGATAGTCTCTTCACTCAGAGAACATAGGTTACAAAGTAACCATTCGTTCTATTTTAGATTATACATCATATGGGGTTACATTCATTTCCCCCGATAATAGACATACTTTACACTTGACATTGTGGAACACCCCTACTCCTCAACAGTACTTGGCACCTTCCCCCCTTCTTAAAGTGCCAGCACTGGAAAGGCCATACAAACACTGAGGTTGCAATAAACACAGGTTAATAACCGGAATGTTTTCCCTTTGTGTATCATTTCATTTGTACATCCTGTAAATGCATACATCAACAGTATTGACATTATATGATATGATTATATGGACCTGTCTGCCCCACTACCCACAGTCTGTGTGGTGTGTGCGTGCGTGCAATGTCCTTAATCAGTGTGTGTGTGTGTATAGGGCACGGGCTGCCCCGTGACACTGATGTTGATTCCATTGCCTCGAAAATAGCAACACTTTTTAACATGAACTCTTCTGCGTTAGAGAATGAGATCATGGCACTGCATGCACGCAGCGCTGACGGACTCCATTCAGTGGAAGGCTGCAAGCAGTCATCTGATTAAAGGGATAGTTCATATTTTTTTTAACTTAAATAAATTGTATGAAATACTTTCCATTAATATAGTGGTTGCAACTGTATTAATTGATTGCCAGAGTCCTGTGGTGGGAGTTCTGCTCTGGTTGAGTTGAGTGGTGCATTATTCCTTCATGTGATTGTGTATGCTTTTTATGTGTGATACTTTTAATATTTGTAACATTTTATGAGCAATATGTTATTACAAATTGAAATTGATTGACGTTATTACAAAGAGTAACTTTAAGAAAAAATCTCTTCTTTGCAATGTGGGGTAACTGAAAAGGTAAATAAATAGAATTGATTTTGAAACAGTCCTAATGCCTTAATGTTATTTATTTTTAGTATTTTAAGCAATGGGATAATATCTTTTTGGTTGGTAGATCCCCTTGAGCTGGCAATTTTAAAAGTAGACCTCAAGTCAAAAAAGTGTGGGCACCCCTGCTGTACACAGACTGAATATCTTGTTCATGCAAATAAAGATTGATGTGTATTGTGTCATTATATAAATAGAATATACAAAGACTGAATATCTTGTTCTTTATACAAATAAAGATTGATGTGTATTGTGTTATGGCAAAGTGTGCGTGGGAAACAGAATGTGGTGGGGGGGGGGAATGGGATAGGTTATGCTTGTGTAAGTCAAAGATTTTTATTTAGGAAAAAACAGTTTTTGGCTTTAGCCGTTTTCTTTTTTTACTTACAACTTCTCCACATTTTGAGAAGACACGTTCACTGGGTACAGATGTGGCTGGCATGGACATACATGTCATTGCCAGTACATATAAGTTTGGAAGGATACACATGTTTATGGTCAGCCCAGTAATTCATGGGGTCTTCTTTTCTTTCCAGTGGTGGATCTGTCATATATCTCTGCACCTCCACTGTTGCATCTGCTGTGACATTCCTCAACATCCTTGCTTCAGAAGCATCCCGGTCCATATAGTGCCCACAGGCCATCATCTGAAAGACAAAACACAACAGTAATTAGTACTAATTACTGACTGAAAGTTTACAATTTCTACATTTTATCAATACCTATTCATGAGTCTGCTAATACAGTTGAATTGAATATTACCTGTGGCTGCATCTGCTGGTTGTGTAGATGGCCGTTCTTCTGATGCTGCACTTGACAGTTGCACATTCTCCAATCAGTCTTTTGACTTGGCTCTGGGCACGACCCTGACTCACCCTAACCCTAACCTCCCCCGGGGCAGACACCTAAACCTAACCACCCACCCTCTCCCGACCCCCAGCGCACCTCGGACCAATGCTCCTTCTGAGGGAACATAGGGCTGAGGGAACATAGGGCTGAGGGAACATAGGTATGACCCCTCGCAAGGCTCGTTTGTGTCTGGGTCTCCAGGCCTTCAAATTAGCTTTTCATCAGGTTAATCAGGTTATCTCCCAGTGGTTTTGCTGTGGCATGCTGCTGACCCGAGGTGATTTGAAACAGATTGTGAAGAAAAACATTTTTATATATATTTTTCATCCCACGATTTTGTAACCCATTTTTCACCCCTGTGTCAATCATCTAATGTGATCCTGGGCTCTACACACCCTCCACCAACCTAGTCCCCATATATGGGGGACAAGGGGAGAGCAACGGACTTCAACTCATGCTTCCTTCATGCCTGAGTGTCCAAGTTGCTCCTTTACACCTGACAGGGGGGAGTTTCCCTGGTTGGACGTAGCGTGTGGAAGGAACACGATATTCCAACCAGTTCCTTTCCCCTCCATCAGGCGCCCCGGCTGGCCAGGGGGAGGCAGTTTAGTGACCAGGATTACTGCATGTTTTTTGTGAGGGTACCTACCCTAAGCAACATTTGTGATAGTGGAAAGAGTGGCCCCCCCACTGCCTGCCTCTCATCATACAGACGCTGGGACATGAGGTAGGTGCTGTTCCAGCGAGTGTCCACCTCCTGCATCAGCTTCAGGACTGGTTTCTTATTGGTCTTCTGCACTAGTTCCAGCATCTCCTTAGCTCTAGTGCTGGTCTTGAAGTAAGTGACCTGGTGCGCAGGTCTTCCAGGCCAGGTGTTGACACTAGTGCCTTCTTCACGACTCGGATCCGAAAGTGACGAAGAGTCGCCGAAAGGGGAAGAAATCTCGGCAAAGTCCATGTGCAAAGCAAATAGTATTCCGTTTCCCTAACAGCTGCAACCATGTTAGCCCCTGCATCTGTCGCAATGGCTGCCACCTTATCATAGATGCCCCATTCCACCATGAGAATCCTGAACTCACTGGCGATATTCTCAGAAGTATGAGCTGCTGGGAAAGGCACCACTGCCAAAACCACTGTGGCCAGCTTAGCAGAGTCATCCACATAATGGGCTGTCACTGCCAGATATGCATCCATATTCATGGAGGTCCACATGTCACTGGTCAGGCTCACAGCCGCTACGCTCTCCATCACAGCCGTGGCCTTGGCCTTCTCCTCCTCATATCTGGCCAACATCATCTGCTTCAGAGCCTTTCTGGATGGAAGAATATATGTGGGATCAAGCAATCCCACAAACTCCTTGAATCCAGAGTCCTCCACGATGGAAAAAGGCTGGCAGTCTTTCACCACCATGTTCACAAGAGCCTCATCCAGCTCTCGCTTCCGGTTAGTTACTAAGACAGACAGAAATATATACATTACAATAATGTAAAAATAAGGATTTATCAGACATTTCATTTACATGAAGCAGGGCTTGTGTCATGGAATATAGTCAATGTATAAGTGCAGTGTGATAAATCAATTATTATAATATAATAGCCTACCTCGACTACCCTCCTGGTTAACAGGAGCTCCATGATTCGCATGCTTCCCAGTGAAGTGCCTCATCAAGGAGGAAGTATTCCCATGATATGCCAGCTCCTGAGCACTCACCAAGCACAGAACCTCAAGAGAAAGGCATTTGATAAAAATTAAACCCAATCCATAGTTACTGGCTGTTCACCATTTAACAACTTTACTTCTATGCTTGTGTAACCAGGGCACTAAGGCCCGGACACAGAATACCAGACTACGCCACTCTGGGAGTTTCACCCAGAGAATATACTGTAATAGCCCACTGGGCAATGATAAAAAAAGGGGGAAGCAGAGAAGTGTAGTTCCAGTTTGAAATATATATTGTTTTATTATGTCGAATACAAAAGGTTAATTAAAAGAGACTTTAATCAAACAGGTCAATATAGAAAGGGGTCTAAAATGGCAATAACTTATAATAAATACCAGTAGCCGGGGGTACCAGGGGTGTCCTTACTGACAGGGGGAAGGCAGGGAGTGAGGGAGTGAGGGGAAAGAATCACCGCCACCAAGGACGCACACACTTCAAACACGTTCGCACTGCAATAAAACAGAAAAGGAGTTATATACACACACAACACTGGTTTCACAGTAAAAGGCAAGCCACAGTATAAAAGTACAACATGCAAGTAAAATCCCCATACAGCCTCTATGTACCACGTGACCCACCACCTGTCGGGACTACAACCCTAGCCCTCCCAGCTACGGGCAATACTGGTATAGCCAGAGCCTAATTCGTAATTCTATAATATATTTTGTATATTCACAAGCTGCTAAAGTGAGCTGGTTTGCACAAAACAAAGTAAACTTAAACAAAACAAAACAAAACAAAAACAAATTAAAGAGGACAAAAACAGCAGCAGCCAGGCAAACCAGGGCTTCGCCTAACAAGACAAGAACATAGAATTAATAACTTGATTAAAGAATGCAACTCATTAATCCGCAGTGCAACTGCCTTACCTCTAATTGAAGGTTTAAGCACACATAACAGCACACATAACAGGCGGAGGACACCCAGCGTGGGCCACCTAGTTCTGGAGCGTCGGTAAAAAGAAAGGATTAATGAATATAAAAACAATGACTATCAGACCACATCCAAATCTCTACTGTAACGCAACGCCTCACCTCCGTCAACAGCACAGCACTACGCCTCAGGGCAGACGTGCCCACGGCACGAGCGGGCTGAATACTAACACAGAAGCAGCTGCACCTGCAGAGTTAGGTAAGTAGTAAGAAATAGTAATAGTAAAGAACGCCAAGCAGCGACAGACATTAAGTGTAGGCACCATACCTGGGTCCCGAGATGCTCCTGTCTACGGCTCCCCGCACAAACAGACAAACAATGTCACCTACCCGCCAGCCGCTCACGGCTCCCATAAATCGTTCTGACGCGGATGTGGGCGTGGTGTTGCTAGGGGCAACCCGTAAGGCTCAACCCACTACAATCTACCCCCTACTTCTTATCGATGTCCCAACGATAAATCTAAATTTGTTTCCAGGGCCTAAAAATGGAGTGCCTACTACTAGACCCAGGGACCCGAGAGGTTGCAGCTGTCGTCCCTCGTTGGCCTGCCGCTACAGGGAGATGGTGGGGGTTCGCATGCTTCCCCGCTGTCTCACGTTGAGTTCTTCGTACGGCACTCGGTCCCATGCCACTGGAGTCTTCCATGGGATCAGCATCCGTGTTTTCAGACGTGGTGGCTACGGTGGCTGGCCCTGCTGGTGTATGTGGCGGAGGGGGGGCAACCAGGGGATCCGGGGCTACCAGGGTCACCGTTTCCATGGTCGGTTGGGGGGCAATCCACCACTCTCCACTCTGGTCTTCACCCTCCACAGTAGCGGGGGCTGTCTCTGGCTCCATCGGGTCGACCTCAACGGGAGAAGTGGATTGAGGGGCATGCCGCAGGTGGACTCGGTGGACATGCTTGACCTTTGCTGGGTTATCCGCTGGGGCGATGGAGTACACTGCTCCCCCATCAACAGGAGCCTTAATGACCCGATACTTCAGGGGGGCCCAGGTGTCTTGGATCTTCGCTCTCCCTCGCACAGCGTTGTCTCGCAGATAGACTATTTCACCTTCTGCCAAACTGCCGCCGGACACATGCTGGTCATGCCGCTCCTTTCGATAGCGAGCCGCCGTTTGGATCCGCTCCTTAGCACCATCAAAGGCAGTTTGCAGACGTGCTTGGTGTTCCCGCATCCAGTCGTTAACGGCGCCACCCGCTGGTTCCCGGATTCTGCCAAGGAGGAAATCAACTGGGAGTGAGGGTTCTTGCCCGAACATTAACAAGTGTGGTGACTCACCAGTAGTTTGATGGATGGTGGTATTGTAGCAGAAGGTGACATGTGGGAGGTAGTGGGGCCAATCAAGCTTCTTGTCAGGTGGGAGTGTTTGTAACAGTCCATGCAATGTCCTATTAAACCTCTCGCACTGACCATTACCCTGGGGGTGATACGGGGTGGTGTGGGTCTTCTGGATGCCGTATACACTACATAACTGTTGGATCAGCATACTCTCGAAGTTACGGCCCTGATCTGAGTGTATGCGGGACGGGACGCCGAACCGGTAGAACCACTCCTGGACCAGCACCCCCGCTACTGTGGATGCACGTTGATCCCGGGTAGGTACCGCTTGTGTGAATTTGGAGAATACATCGGTCATTACGAGGACTTGTTCTCTTCCATCATGGGAACGTTCTAACAGGGAGAAATCTATGGCCAGAATCTGATTTGGTCTGGAAGCCAACAGGTGTCCCATCGGTGTTCTCACAGTCGGGTGTGTAGGTTTGGCTAGAGTGCATCGGTCACACCGTTTACACCAGTCCTTCACATCTTGATACAAACCCGGCCAGAAGCACCGTTCTCTCACCAGGGCAGTCGTTCTCTCTACCCCCTGATGTCCATGGCCCTGATGTAATTGCTGGAGAACCTCCTCTCTCAGGGATACGGGTAACAGCAGCTGGTAGACTGCTTCACCACCATCCGGACGCAAGACCCTGCGGTACAGGAGTCCTTCCTTCTCGACCAGCCTCTTCCACTGCCGTACCAATTCTCGTGCTGGTTTTGGAAGGGCCTGGTGTTCGCTCCTATCCGGGACACTGCCACGGCGCCAAAACGGGAGGAAGGCCCCCAGATCCGGGTCTGCTCGCTGGAGGGAGATCAGGTGGTCCGGAGAGTGAGGGGGGAGGGCGGACATCGACCTCTGGGTCACCTGTAATGGCTTTTCTGTGTTTCCGTACCTCAGGGAGTCAGGGAGGGCGGTCCCCAGAGCTGGAAGAGTGCTGGGATGTTGCCTGGAGAGAGAGTCAGCATTAGCATTAGAACGGCCTGAGCGGTAGCGGATGGTAAAGTCAAACACTGCCAATTCTGAGGCCCACCTTTGTTCTACGGCACCCAACTTTGCACTGTTCAGATGGCTGAGTGGGTTATTGTCGGTCCATACCACACATTTCTGACCTATCAAGTACTCCCTGAACTTTTCCGTCATGGCCCATTTTAAGGCGAGAAACTCAAGTTTCATTGAACTGTAGTTCGACATGTTTCTTTCTGAGGGACTCAGAGATCTACTGGCATAGGCTACCGGCCTTACTTTCCCCTCCTGTTCTTGGGATAGCACTGCTCCCAAGCCACTAAAACTGGCATCTACTTCCAGGATAAAGGGCAGTGAAAAGTTAGCATAGGCCAACACCGGGGCGCTGACTAATCTGGACTTAAGTTCCTGGAAGCTTTTCTCACAATGTTCATCCCACAGCTCTCCAATTAACTTGCGAGATGGTCTCTTTGTGTGAGGGTCTGTAAGTTCTGCTTTTACACGGTTGAGGGGGGCTGTAATTTTGGCAAAGCCATCCACATATCGGCGATAGTAGCCACAGAACCCCAGAAATGAGGACAATTCCTTCACGCTAGAGGGCCTTGGCCACTCTTTTACTGCTACAATCTTCTTTGGGTCTGTGGCCACCCCCTCGTTTGAGATCACATGTCCCAGATAGTTTACCTCTGTTTGGAAGAAGCAGCATTTCTCTAGTTTCACCTTCAACTGCTCTTGCTGTAGACGGGACAGCACCAACTCCAGGCGCTCCAGATGTTCGTCTACTGAGGATGAAAAAACAATGACGTCATCCAAATACAATAGGAGAGTCTGGAAGTGTTGGGCACCAAAGATGCGCTCCATCAGCCTCTGGAATGTACCTGGCGCATTACAGAGGCCGAAGGGCATGCGGTTGAATTCGAATAGGCCGAAGGGAGTACAAAAGGCTGTTTTTGACTTGTCCTTCTCCGCTACGGGTACCTGGTTATAGCCGCTCGCCAGATCCAGTGTTGAAAACCACCGTGCACCAGACAGGGCATCCAAGGATTCATCTATCCGAGGTAGGGGGAATGCATCTCTGCGGGTCTTACTGTTGAGCTGACGGTAGTCTACACACATCCGCAGGCTGCCGTCCTTCTTCTTGACCAGGACTATGGGGGACGCATATGGGCTGCAACTCTCCCGGATCACCTGGGCCTCTAACAGCTGATTAATGTGGGCCTTCACAGAATCGTAGTCTGAGGGGGGAATTCTCCTAAAGCGCTGTCGCATTGGCACCTCATCTAGCAGTGGTATTTCATGTTCTATAAGGTCTGTACATCCCAAATCCCCATCCCCAGTTGAAAAGACAGACTGATATTTGGTTAATAGGGACCTGACCTTAACCTGCTCTGCCTCTGGGAAGTGTGTTAGCTCGAGGGACTGTATGGTATCTGATATCTTGCTCACCTTCCCTGCCTGAGAACTCATGGTGACCTCAGTACGCAACCCTTCTGGCACCTGGGGGACCTCGCTGATGCCTGCAGGTAAACTCACTATCTGGGCATGGGTCAGCATTCCTAGAGCAGAACGGGGGTAAAGTTTAGCAGCAGTGGTTCCAACATTTATCACTGGAATATATGCAGTACCACGATGCACTGTGACCATGGTAGGAGATACTAGTACGCCTGAGGGGAGGGTATCATAATTAGTGAAGGGTTCAAACAGAGCATGAGGAAAGGGGAAGCATTTTTGAGTACAAGTTGTTGCTACCAACTTAACTGTCCCCCCTGGTATGTATACTGGGCGTCTCCCTCTCACCCTAGCAACTCCGCTGTCACGTGCTGCTGGTTGGTCTTGTGCTTGGTGGCACTGCTGTAGGGCTTTCTGCCATATTTCTGGAGCCTCTTTCACCAGTGGAATGTCAAACAAGGAGGAAGCATGTTTACCAAACAGTTCAGCATAACATTCATGGACTACGTTCATGCCTAGTACACCAGGGGCATCCATTCTAGAGGACCCAGGAGGGTCCTTTACAACCAAGATGCCCCTCTTAGGAACGACTATACCCAGTACACAAACATCGAGTTCTACATAGCCAACATATGGGATGCTAAGTCCATTGGCTGCCGTCAACTGCAACCACTGGCAGCTATGAGTAGAGTTGCTAAAATGCTCACGGAAAAAGGACTCTCTGATAGTAGAGACCATGGACCCGGTGTCAAGGAGGCATTTTACCTCTATTCCCCCCATACCTACAGTGACATGTGGACATGGACGTACAAGTTGGGAAACGGCCTGTTCATCTGAGCCTGTAATGCTCCCTTCTGAATTGTGGCTCTGTAAAACAGAAGGCGTTAGTTTCCCGATGGCTGGTTGGTTGAGGCAAACTGTTGCACCGGACGATACTGGGGGCGTGGTGCCTGAGAAGGGGCCCTTTCGTTGTCACAATCACGAGCAAAATGGCCTGGCTTCTGGCACCGTCTACAAATCACAGGTCCATTATTCTGAGACTGAGACCACCTGGGAGGGTTCTGTAACTGCAGAAGGCGCTCAGAGAATTGATTAAGTTGTTCCTGTTGTTTTCTAAACATTTCTTTTATCTCAGCCAGCTCATTTTGGGGTGGCACATTAGCTTTGTCAAACATCTGAGTTGTATGGGTGGCACAAATTGTGGGGACTGAGAAGCTACGTGGCCTACCTTCTGGCAGTGCACCTTCCCTCTCCCATCTGATGGCCTCACCTCGTACATCCAGGAGTGTAGCTGTTAGTTTGGCCCGGACCAAATTCTTTAGGGTCCTGCGGAGGTCAGGGTTATTAACATGTTCAACAAATTGATCTCTCAATAAGACAGCTGAGTTAGGTAGGGCCTGAGGAGCATTCCTCATGATTCTTTCCATAAGTTCAAATAGAGCATGTGAGTACTCCTGCAGTGACTCACCATCAAGCTGTTTTCTAGAAAAGAAATCTTTCTGCAGGGCAACATAAGACAAAGCACATCCATACATTTCCTGCAAAATAGATAAGAGTTTTTCAGGATCCTCACGATCTTGTTCAGGCCTATACTTAATCTCGTCTTTGGCAGGCCCCTCCAAATGGTCATAAATGAAGTAGGCCTGATCTAATGGGGCTAGACGTCGGGCCCGCATGCTAGCACGGACCTCTTCGACCCATTCTACTATACCTATCCCCATTGTCCCGCGAAACATGGGGCACTTCCTTTCCCTGGGCGCATAGAGCAGACGGTCAGGGACCACCACAGGTGGGTCAGGGCGGCCAGAAGGGCTGGAATCTCTATTAACTGGAGCAGAGGTAGAGTTCCCAGCTCTAACCGAAGCAAGCTCCTGTACAAGGTTCTCCCTGTCGGCCCTGAGCTGTATCACCAGGTCCCGCAGGTCTTGTTCGTCGCTCATGATGACCAGGCAGATATCCACAGGTGGCTCCTAGCCAAAGCAAACTGCTGTTTTTGTCCTTTTAAAACAAACTTACAATGGTTACCTTTAAATAAACTCATGAACATATATAACCAAAAGAAACAAAAGAAAAGTGCAAACCAACAGAAATGACTGGAAGTGACACGTCTCTGCTTTTACAGTTAGTTCGTCCTGCCGACATACGCCAATTGTAACCAGGGCACTAAGGCCCGGACACAGAATACCAGACTACGCCACTCTGGGAGTTTCACCCAGAGAATATACTGTAATAGCCCACTGGGCAATGATAAAAAAAGGGGGAAGCAGAGAAGTGTAGTTCCAGTTTGAAATATATATTGTTTTATTATGTCGAATACAAAAGGTTAATTAAAAGAGACTTTAATCAAACAGGTCAATATAGAAAGGGGTCTAAAATGGCAATAACTTATAATAAATACCAGTAGCCGGGGGTACCAGGGGTGTCCTTACTGACAGGGGGAAGGCAGGGAGTGAGGGAGTGAGGGGAAAGAATCACCGCCACCAAGGACGCACACACTTCAAACACGTTCGCACTGCAATAAAACAGAAAAGGAGTTATATACACACACAACACTGGTTTCACAGTAAAAGGCAAGCCACAGTATAAAAGTACAACATGCAAGTAAAATCCCCATACAGCCTCTATGTACCACGTGACCCACCACCTGTCGGGACTACAACCCTAGCCCTCCCAGCTACGGGCAATACTGGTATAGCCAGAGCCTAATTCGTAATTCTATAATATATTTTGTATATTCACAAGCTGCTAAAGTGAGCTGGTTTGCACAAAACAAAGTAAACTTAAACAAAACGAAACAAAACAAAAACAAATTAAAGAGGACAAAGACAGCAGCAGCCAGGCAAACCAGGGCTTCGCCTAACAAGACAAGAACATAGAATTACTAACTTGATTAAAGAATGCAACTCATTAATCCGCAGTGCAACTGCCTTACCTCTAATTGAAGGTTTAAGCACACATAACAGCACACATAACAGGCGGAGGACACCCAGCGTGGGCCACCTAGTTCTGGAGCGTCGGTAAAAAGAAAGGATTAATGAATATAAAAACAATGACTATCAGACCACATCCAAATCTCTACTGTAACGCAACGCCTCACCTCCGTCAACAGCACAGCACTACGCCTCAGGGCAGACGTGCCCACGGCACGAGCGGGCTGAATACTAACACAGAAGCAGCTGCACCTGCAGAGTTAGGTAAGTAGTAAGAAATAGTAATAGTAAAGAACGCCAAGCAGCGACAGACATTAAGTGTAGGCACCATACCTGGGTCCCGAGATGCTCCTGTCTACGGCTCCCCGCACAAACAGACAAACAATGTCACCTACCCGCCAGCCGCTCACGGCTCCCATAAATCGTTCTGACGCGGATGTGGGCGTGGTGTTGCTAGGGGCAACCCGTAAGGCTCAACCCACTACACTTGCATATAGCTCTGCTGTCAGGAAATGAAAAATAAACATGCAGGGAAATTAAGAAAACCTTATATTTTTGAAAAACACACAGACCAGACTTAAAGGGTGTTCAATAGCACTGATTCATGCAAAAAGTAATAATCAAAAACCAAGAAAATTAAGCTAGATGGTTTCCTCCGAACAGCAAAGATGAGTATGAGTAATAATAACACACTATATAGCCTACCTTACCCGGAGAGATAATATCAAAATGTTGCCACATGTCAGATCGAGCAGAAGCTGGCTTCTTCCTCGCTGGCTCCATGACGACGATCGATGATTATATATGATATAACAACAACTCAACAACAACTACTATGCAAACGCCTACTACTGCAACCCACAAATTGTGCATTGTTTGAGACGGTTATAAAGACGGGAAGGCGCTAAAAATCTAACTGTCTCGACCTGTCAGAATCGAGAGGTGGGCTCAGCTGGCACAGCTGGGTGGCACCGGGTGGCCCATCAGGTGATTCATTCACAGAACGAACCGGTATGACGGGGTTGTGAACCCGTGAACCAGTCTGCTGATTCGTTGGGAGGAATGAAACAGTTACTGGTTCGGACGTCATGGTCACGTGATATATTCCCCCCAGTGAAGCAAGCTCCGAAGCACTGGTTCATATGCAAATTAAGTTATATTTCGGAGCGTGTGCCGACGCTTCAGTACCAGATGCCCATCACTGTGTTTTTGGACATCCTGCTTTACTGCCTGCATTTCTACACAGTAAGCCTTGTATTTGTTGGCCTGCTGCTGTTCTGCCTGCATTATGCTCCATAGATTAGCTTGTTTGGACTACTGTTCTCCTGCCTGGTTGTTACTGTAAGATTTGCCTATTTTCTCTTATAAAATTCTTAAATCTACTCTTGTCTACTGTGGCTTTGCATCCTGGGTTCAATCTAAACCTCACTCCTGACAAAATAATAATTAATAACTGGCCAATCAAATCAAAACGAACTATAATATAGCAGTGCAACTGCCTTACCTCACACACTGGGCAGCTGACCCGCGGTATAGGACACAGCTCTGGAAACCTCCGCAAACAGAAGAGTATAATTTTAATAACTTGCCAATCATAACTCAACAATGATAATATAGCAGCGCAACTCTGCCTTACCTCTTGTTAACTGGTACATACATGCATTGGGCGGACGTGCCCACGGCACATGAGGGCTCTATCTGAATGCCTCTGTTTGCAAAGCAAAGGAGGGCAAAACAGGTAAGGGGTTTAGCAGCGAGCACCTTCAGAGTCAGGACAACAGTATGATTTAAAGATGCTAAATAGCGATAAACGTTTAAACACACCTATGCACATATAGCCTATATCATATAGGGTACCTTCAGCACGAGATGCTCCCGCACGCAACCCCACGAGCAGACAAACAATGCCAGCTAAACGCCGGCCATGCATGGCTCCTATTAATTAGCCTGATGAGGAGGAGGGTGTTGTGTTGCTAGGGACAACCTGTGAAGTCATGCACATTACAACAATACAATCTTTTAACAAAACACTTTTTGTTTAAACAAAAATATCACTTGCCGTAGAGCCCCCCCCCCCCACACACACACACTTACAGGTAGGGTAGTTAACCAACAGTTTCTGTCCAGTTTCTGTCTATTGTTCTCCTCACCCCCCCCCCCCCCCCCCCCCCCCCCCCACACACACACACATACACACACACACACTTACAGGTAGGGTAGTTAACCAGGTAACAAGAATACTCGGCACTTTTACCCTTTTTGCCGACTTATCAAGATAAGTCGGCAAAACGTGTAGAAAACTCGGCAGACTCTTAAGAAGAATAGAAGAATCGCTGCGCGACGACTCTTCTTCAGATTCTGCCGAGTTTTCTACACGTTTCGGGGCAGCTGCAGCTGCAAGTTTCTGAATGTTCTCAATCTGATCTACAAGCTCACAACGTGAGCTCTGTGTGGTATGTTGGATCTGTGTGGTATGTTGGATCACTCGACTTAGCATACCAAGTGATGATCAATTGCATTCGAGGCTGGGCGAAGTGTGAATCTCGTTAGTTAGCCTATTCTGTACTGTTGTAGTAGGCTAGCTATTCATTGAGAAATGCGAGGCCCTGTGCTTTATAATTTGTTAATCCAAAACTATACAAAAATCATCACATTTCTATCTATAAGGACAAAGAGCAAAGAGCAAAATTGCTCTTTTGCAATGTGAAAGAAATGCCACCGAATTCTTAATTATTTGGTAACCCTTCATTTTACGGTACGGTAATTACCAGGTAACTATAGTTACCTGGTAATAACCTGGTATACCAGGTTATTACCAGGTAACTACATGGCAATAGTATGTTTTACCTGGTAAGTACCCGGTAACTACTATGTAGTTATGCAGTAATTACTAGGTCATTACCAAGTATTTTTCCTGACAACTACTAGGTAATTAACCTGTATTTATAGGTTTTTACTATGTAATTACCAGGTAACTACCCATTATTTATAAGTATTTACTCTGCTACCAGGTAAGTTACCCATTAGGTACCAGGTAATTACCAAGTATTTTCCTGACAACTACCAGGTAATTACCCTGGATTTATAGGTTTTTACTATGTAATTACCAGTTAACTACTCGGTATTTGAAGTATTTACTCTGTGACCAGGCAGGTTACCCATGTAGACCCTATAGGTAATTACCAAGTATTGTCAACAACTACCAGATAGTTACCGGGTAGTTATAAGTATTTACTGTGTACTTACCAGGTAACTACCCAGTATTTATAAATATTTACTCTGCTACCATGCAAGTTACCCAGTATTACTAGGTAATTACTAAGTATTTTCCTGACAACTACCAGTTAACTAACCTTTATTTATAGGTTTTTACTATGTAATTACCAGGTAACTACCCAGTATTTATAAATATTTACTCTGCTACCAGGTAAGTTACCCATTAGGTACCAGGTAATTACCAAGTATTTTCCTGACAACTACCAGGTAATTATATGATAACTGTGTTCAATGTGTTTACATGGGTACTACCCATGTAAACACATGGGTAGTTACAGGAGATTGCCAGTTGTTACCAAGTAATTCCCTGACAACTACAATGTAATTACCCGATAGGTACCCAGTAAGTAAGGAGGAACTGTACTGTGAAAGGAAGTGTGTTCTATTTCCATGATATTACCATGTACCAACCTGGTATTTGTACATTATGATCCTCCTCCATTACCCATCATGGTGTATTTTGAACATGTTACCCGGAAATAACAGATAATAACTAGGTATTTACACAGTTGGACCACATACATTTACAAAACGTTAACAGGTAAAACCTTTCAAGTTACCCTGTAAGAAAGGTGGAACTGTACTGTGAAAGGAAGCGTGGCTTATTTCCATGATATTACCAGGTATTTACCCACACTGATGAAAAAAGAAAACTCCTATGTTGAGATTAAATGAACAGATTACATGTGTTCAACATCAACAATTCATGTTTGACCACAGAACGTGATTATATGTTTTGAGTTCAAGTGAGTCATAAATTTATAAGCTCTGAAAGTGATTCAATCACATTGAGCTAATATATTTCAATTGAGTCAAAAGCATGGTGCGATTTAGCAGGAAGTGCCCAGGTCTCCTCTTTCCCCCTATTTCGCCATTGCTGCTGGACGTGCTGGTGGCCTAGAAGCAGGGGAAGCATATGGTAAGGCTATGAATCTTAATTATAATTATTATATGCCTGATTTCCCTGGGTTTTCATGCTGGTGTTGTTATGTTAACAATGCTAGCGCAGGTTAGCTATCATGTCATCTTGCATCAGACTAGAATGGTGTTTTGTTATGATGCTACCAATGCTAAACTCATGTGCAGCTTTCCGTTTAGTGTTTAGCTAAAAGCTACAGTACCAAGTGGTTAACATTGATGCACTAGTTTAAGCAGAGCAGTAGTTTGTATCTCTCTTTCATTTGCATTACAATGATAGTCATCAGCTGACAGTCATTAAACTAGTTAAAAAGGAAAGGGGGGAAATCGCGGGAAATCGTCTTTTTTAATGTTCGTTTTTAAGACGTTTTAGTGAATTTCTCTGGAACGGAAGGTCCAATCTGCTCAGTATAAAGTTTGTTTGATGCGAGGACAATATCCACGTTAGGTTGAACACGGTCAAATAACAAGCTAATCATGTAAATAATTTGAGGAAACATATGGTAGTATGCAAGCTAGCCTGCGTTAGCATTGGTAGCATCATAAAACAACACCATTCTAGTCTGATGCAAGATGACATGATAGCTAACCTGCGCTAGCATTGTTAACATAACAACACCAGCATGAAAACCCAGGGAAATCAGGCATATAATAATTATAATTAAGATTCATAGCCTTACCATATGCCTCCCCTGCTTCTAGGCCACCAGCACGTCCAGCAGCAATGGCGAAATAGGGGGAAAGAGGAGACCTGGGCACTTCCTGCTAAATCGCACCATGCTTTTGACTCAATTGAAATATATTAGCTCAATGTGATTGAATCACTTTCAGAGCTTATAAATGTATGACTCACTTGAACTCAAAACATATAATCACGTTCTGTGGTCAAACATGAATTGTTGATGTTGAACACATGTAATCTGTTCATTTAATCTCAACATAGGAGTTTTCTTTTTTCATAAGTGTGGGTAAATACCTGGTAATATAATGGAAATAAGCCACGCTTCCGTTCACAGTACAGTTCCACCTTTCTTACACGGTAACTTGAAAGGTTTTACCTGTTAACGTTTTGTAAATGTATGTGGTCCAACTGTGTAAATACCTAGTTATTATCTGTTATTTCCGGGTAACATGTTCAAAATACACTATGATTAATGGAGGAGGATCATAATGTACAATTACCAGGTTGGTACATGGTAATATCATGGAAATAGAACACACTTCCTTTCACAGTACAGTTTCTCCTTACTTACTGGGTACCTATCGGGTAATTACATTGTAGTTGTCAGGGAATAACTGGGTAACAACTGGCAATCTCCTGTAACTACCCATGTGTTTACATGGGTAGTACCCATGTAAACACATTGAACACAGTTATCATATAATTACCTGGTAGTTGTCAGGAAAATACTTGGTAATTACCTGGTACCTAATGGGTAACTTACCTGGTAGCAGAGTAAATATTTATAAATACTGGGTAGTTACCTGGTAAGTACACAGTATATACTTATAACTACCCGGTAACTATCTGGTAGTTGTTGACAATACTTGGTAATTACCTATAGGGTCTACATGGGTAACCTGCCTGGTCACAGAGTAAATACTTCAAATACCGAGTAGTTAACTGGTAATTACATAGTAAAAACCTATAAATACAGGGTAATTACGTGGTAGTTGTCAGGAAAATACTTGGTAATTACCTGGTACCTAATGGGTAACTTACCTGGTAGCAGAGTAAATACTTATAAATAATGGGTAGTTACCTGGTAATTACATAGTAAAAACCTATAAATACAGGTTAATTACCTAGTAGTTGTCAGGAAAATACTTGGTAATTTCCTAATAGCTACATGGGTAACTTGCATGGTAGCAGAGTAAATACTTATAAATACTGGGTAGTTACCTAGTAATTACACAGTAAATAGTTATACATACCGGGTACTTACCAGGTAAAACCTACTATTGCCATGTAGTTACCAGGTAATTACCTGGTAGTTACCTGGTAATTACCGTACCGTAAAATGAAGGGTTACCAATTATTTTCCTTCTCTATATGGGCACACTTGTGAAAGCTGAATGCTTTTGCATGCTTTTATTGATCTGCTGTCTGTCAGCGTGCATGATCATCATGCAGTAGCGAGATTTCTTCCCATTTCGGCGACTCTTTCGTCACTTTTTCGGTCACTTTCGGACCGAGTTCTCAGACAGAACTCGGATCCGAAAGTGACGAAGAGTCGCCGAAAGGGGAAGAAATCTCGGCAAAGATGAAGAAGAGTCGGCGGGCCGAGTTCTCCAGTATTCGTTAACCAACCGTTTCTGTCCAGTTTCTGTCTATTGTTCTCCCCACCCCACACACACACCCTCTGTGAGTATTTAGCAGGGCTGTGTGTTTTTGTTGGGTGGCACTTTCATCTGTGAAAGACAGGTGATAAGAGCTGAACTCATTTCTGTTCTGGACTAGGTCAATAGTCAGGCATCTGGTCTTTGCTCACTATTTGCTGACTATAAGGGCTAACTATGGTCAACAAGTGACTGTCTGCAGCTGCTGCTGCTGAAGAGATACTTGGGATTGTTGGAAGAATGATAACAAAGTTCGAGGACCAAGCTTTACACTGCAAACAAGAGATTGACCGCCAACGCAGACTACTGGACATGGTTCTAAAACCAGACATCAAATTACACAGAGCAGGTTGGTAACATTTAAACTGTGTGGTTTCATTATCGGTTGTGTAAAATATTTTTTTATGTAGAGTTCACTTGCATTCAAACCAATGCTATACTCATTGTATTCATCAACACAGTAAAAAACTGAAACCGTGTTAAACCAGAAAAAAATGTGTGTGGTCTTTATAATATAACTATGGCATCTTAGGTAACAATCTAAACATTGACCAAAACAATTCGAAATTGTAATCACTTATAGAAAACGACACTGTTCCGACATTTAATGGGTTACTCTCATCTTTTGTGTAGACTTCCACCCTGTGTTAAAAACGGAGCAGGAGTGGAGCTCCAGTCTGGCCCAGGAGGAACCGGAGCCTCCACAGATTAAAGTTGAACAAGATGAGCTACTTCAAAGACCAGAGGATGCTGATGGATCACTGACGTTACTAGCAGTGAAAAGTGACGGTGATGCTGAAAACGGAGAGACAGAGCCTCTAACCAGCACCTCGACTCGACGTGTGGAAACGCAAGCTTGTGTTAAGGAAAGTGGAGCGTCACAACCATCTAGTGCTGTCCATTTGAATGACAGTCTGAAGTCATACGTGACAACTCATACAGGGAAAAGGCCCTTTCATTGTACAGTTTGTGGCAATGGCTTTGGTCACATGAGTACTCTGAAGATACACATGAGGATTCATACAGGGGAGAAGTACTTTGGTTGCACAGGCTGTGGCAAAGCATTTGGTAAAATTGCAAGTCTGAAATCACACATGGTGATCCATACAGGGTTAAAGCCATTTGATTTTGTACAGATTGTGGCAATTCCTTTAGTCGAATGGGACATCTGAAGACTCACATAATGATTCAATATTGTGGCAAGTGCTTTCGAAAGAATACACAGTACTGGGGGAAAAACCCTTTAGTTGTACATACTGTGGATTAATTGGTGCCATGTCATTATTAAAACCTCTCGATATTCTGACCTCCAATAATTATGAAGGACACAATGACTCATACTTGGGAAAAAACCTTTTAGTTGCACATATTGTGGCAAAGGATTTAGTACGGATAGAAAGTTATAACTTGAACACTAACAAGTATAAAGAGGCCATCTGAGTTGTTATGTAATATCACACATATCAAACATGGACATATTAACATTCATTATCTTATCAATATTGATTTGACTGGAGTGGCTTCAACTTAAATTCTCCTGTAGTCAGGACATCCTGGTGTGATATCGTGACCAAAATATGTTTTCATACAAAGTTAACTCACTCATTCTTGAGATGAGGACAAAAGTGGAAAAAACATGTCCCACACATAAGAGCCTTATTTATGTTAAACGTAAATTAATTCATAAAAATAAAAGCACCTGCAAAGTTATATGTAATACAGTTGTGTATTCTTATGACATTGATTTCATTATATATTTTTTCATATTCCATCTGAATTAGTTAAAAGCAGGCTCTGTACCCAAAAATGCCTGTATTTAGCCTGTCCCCAGCAAGTGGTCACAATTTCAAACAGCCAAAAAAGTGTCTAATACTGTCACTATCACATAAATATACATACTAAATGAAAGTAGATTGTCAACAACATAGCAAACAATATACACAGTTAATTTTTAAAAGTCTTAAATTATTGTCGACAGATTTAGCCTGAAGACTCCTTTTCCAAGTCCTGTTTATATTTGTTGCAACAGTGGAGCACCTGGTCTGACAAGCATTCAATTGTTTGATATTTTAAACAAACAATGTTGATATCAATGTGGTCACAGCTTTTACATGTCAACTCCGTCAGTTAATTAACGTCCTTTGTTAATTGTGACCAGCCTACATATAGGGTGATGATGTTGAATGGCCTCCATAGGGTAAGATTATTTCCAAAAGCAGATATGACAGAACTTAATCTACAAAAATGTACCAATGACGACAAGCCTACCAATATGAGTCTGTTGAATGGCCTCCATATAGGGCAGTGGGCCAGTGTTGTGTTGCCTCTTAGACTGTCCCTAAAATGACATGTTTGACATACATTACTAGCAGTCATTTTGTACCCATGGCAAGTCTACAAAGAAATGATGTACTAATAATACAACTATATTTGTATAGCACATGGAATGCAGCTCAAAGTGCTTTACAGAGCAATGGAGGAAGTAAGAAAAGCATGGCACATACATTAAAATAAATAGCAGTAATGCAGTACAGTGAGGACATGAATAACCAAAAGATTTAAAGATCATGACAAGTAATGACACGCCTACCGGGGTGACGGTCCTGTTGGATGGCCTCCATAGGGTGATGCACCAGCACTTGTTGTATATTAAAATACCATACAGGAGAGTAAATGTGCACGGCAGACAGACAACGAGATGATGTTCCTTGGTGTTTATTTCAGAGTAGACAGCACAGCAAACAGCATAGTTCCGACGGCCTCATGCCGTCGGGGAGCATGCCCAGTTACATGGTAGAGAGTTGGGGAATCACCGGCCCAGATCTTTCTTTGTCTGGCATTATATCTATCGTGTGTTCATGTGTTCATATGGCTCTCGGCCTATCAGGATGGTCCACGATCTGACCACCGCCTTGGGTCTCAACCCCTAACAATGACCCCAGTTATTTATTACCCATGGACCTTTCACCTTTGTCTTGGCTTTCTGTTCTGTGCCAAACCCTGATCATGTTTCACTATTATCAGGTCTTAGCCAGGTGTCCATGTGCATGCGTGTATGTGCACATGACATTTAGTGATGTCCAGGCATCATTAGCTGGTCTGTGTCTTACAAATTCACCACATTCCCCCCTTTCAACAGACTTTGTCTGTTGAATACAAAATGTATAGTCCATATTCATAACTGTTGCTTATACCCCCCTTGACCCTCAGCTGGACACTAGTACACTACACATTCAAGACACCACAAATAACAGCATTACAGTATAAGAAGTTCCCCAACATGGTTTTCAAACACAGACATTCAAGATTACTTGCCATAAATGATTTTCATTACAGTGGGTAGATATACAATTTCGGATCAGTGGAGAATTCTCTTCGTGTTACTTCAAACTCTTATGGCTAAAAATGTTACAGGACAATAAACCATATCACATGGACCTCTCTTCTCTAGATCCACATGACCACGCCGTCACTTCATCACTTTCAACAAAGCAAAGACCACTCTCAACTCGTACGTCATCTATGCGCACAAACAAAGAAAAATAAGAAAACCGCATTTTAAGCCCTAGAGAACCACAAAGAGTAAAATCAAACTCTCTTTAAACACTGTAAACTTTCGGCTGCCAATTGCCTTGTAATTTAATCACTATTCTGACAAATAAATAATCTCAAACAATGAATAATGGCAATGATTAGTACAGTTAACTGACATTTAAACAAGACATGCCGCTTGCAGCTCCATTGTTACAAGAGCACTTTTTGATATACAATAACCTACATGTTTTACCACTAAACTCTGCTATTCCAATGCCAGTACATATAGACACAATATCAGAATACCCTGAGTCACTTCCTCGGACTCATCCTGACCATAACCACCCGCGGTGATTCCATTAACCACCCGTGGTGATTCCATAAAAGATAAAAAGAAATAACATTGAACGCCAGAGTTTAACTATAATAACACATATCTCTTGATATCTTTAGGAAAATACCTCATTGACTCATAATTAGGCTACTTAGGACTCAATTTATCTAATTATACGGCAAACATACCAACATGAGGCCTATTAATTCATGTTGAAAACAAACGCGACGCACAATTTGTAATCAGAGTGAAGGAATTGTCCCTCTTCGCCTCTGATATGACAAAGGAAACTTCTTCTGTATGCCGCTCTTTCTAGTTGCTTTGAAATGTCCGTTCAGCTGGACAGGACAAGTTGAGAAAAAGTTCACTGCTGTCTGCCGCTGTCGTCGTCATCATCTCTTCTCTCCCCCCTCCCAACTCTGAAACAACAGAGCTGGGAACACTCGCGAAGAGAAAAGGAAAGGCTGGAACACCTTCAGAATCATCACAGACCCCTTGATCAGGTCCACGAAGGCACTCAGCTTAGGTCGGTCAATCGGCCATGGATGAAGGAAAGCCCCGCCGCGCCGTGCTGCATCTCACTGCTCGCCGCCCGCGACCGCTGGCCGCACACCGGCGTGATGTTGGCTTGCTCGCAGGCCGCTCCACCGTCCACGGTCCACCCATCTGGCGGCCGGCCTCGGTCCCCGTTGCGCAACACTCCTCATCACGGTGGTCGTCGTCATCATCCCCGCTGCGCAGACAAACTCACGGTCGGGTCCGCTGGAAATTTCTTCGTCGCCGTCCACAAAAACTCCCCGTTTTCGAATTAGACTGAATAATTAGACTGAATAAAAAACCGCTGGTTCTGCTCCTAACTGGCACAAAAAGACACCATGAAGGTCGGGTTTCGGCACCATCTGTTGTATATTAAAATACCATACAGGAGAGTAAATGTGCACGGCAGACAGACAACGAGATGATGTTCCTTGGTGTTTATTTCAGAGTACCCAGCACAGCAAACAGCATATAGGTCCGACGGCCTCATGCCGTCGGGGAGCATGCCCAGTTACATGGTAGAGAGTGGAGGAACGACCGGCCCAGATCTTTCTTTGTCTGGCATTATATCTATCGTGTGTTCATGTGTTCATATGGCTCTCGGCCTATCAGGATGGTCCACGATCTGACCACCGCCTTGGGTCTCAACCCCTAACAATGACCCCAGTTATTTATTACCCATGGACCTTTCACCTTTGTCTTGGCTTTCTGTTCTGTGCCAAACCCTGATCATGTTTCACTATTATCAGGTCTTAGCCAGGTGTCCATGTGCATGCGTGTATGTGCACATGACATTTAGTGATGTCCAGGCATCATTAGCTGGTCTGTGTCTTACAAATTCACCACACACTGTCCCCATGCCCTCCATAGGGCAGTGGGCCAGTGCTGTTGCCTCTTAGACTGTCCCTATAATGACATGTTTGACATCAATTACTAGTAGTCATTTCTTGCCCATGGCAAATCTACAAAGAAATGACTATGTACTAATAATGACAAGCCTACCGATAGGGTGATGGGCCTGTTGAATGGTTTCCACCAGTTCTGTCCGTATGTACTCCGTAGGGCGATTGGCTAGTAGTGTTGCCTCCGTCACTATAATGAAACGTTGAGACATAAATATGACAGTTAATGTACAAAGAATTTGCTTTGACAATGACTGCTACAAATATTGAAAACAAATAATGTGCTATGGGCAAAACAGGCTATTATAATAGTGGATATAGGCAATTTTACAAACTCATATCACATTGAGTTGTGAGCTTGTAGATAGTTTAATTATTTCAATTATTTTTTTTGTTTTAATCGGATGAACTCAAAGGATTTGGATGATTATGCCTAAGTTACTGCACAACAATCTCAAATAATATAACTGTCATCAAGGATGTACTATTTGTGACAAACCGATACCCATAGGCTGATGGGCCAACAGTGCCCCAGTGCAGAGGTGTCGAGTTTCCCCAATCAGGTGATGTTTTGGCGAGTCTGTTCCCACAGTTAGGTGACGGTCCAACTCCGTTGGCCAGTCTGTTCCCACAGGTCCAACTCTGTTTTTTTTTACTTTGGGTTTCCCTTGATCTGTTGGTCCCACATATTCGACTGTAGCACGGTAGAACTTTCCATTTGACCACTTTGCTAATACGTCTTGTCCACATTTGAGGTCTAGCAGGCGCAGGACTGGAGCCTCATCTGTGCCCAGTATGTTAGCAGGTGGGTCTATCTTTGCAGTGACCCCATCCTCCTCAAAACGCACAAAGGCATAATATCCTGAAGGAGAAGAGGCAGACATTTTACATTTCTATTCATTTAAGAAAAATGTTTAACATTTCAATTTATAACCACCAGTTTCTAAAACTAACATGCCCATTTAAAAATGTAATTATTAAAGTAGCATTGTAGCTTGGCCATTTTCAGCAAAGAGGTTTGTTGTAGAGGTATAAATCAGACAGTTTACTGAAAAACCTGTTCAACTGTAAGAGATTACACAATGCGGAGGATGTAGGCAAGATTTATTGCGGGAGAGAGTTGTTTACAAGGATGGATGGGTTGAATGAATGGACATGATGAACAAGAATGACATGATAAACAAGAATGACAGAACTGCAATGACAGGATGAAATGACTGGTGCACGGCACGGTGGAGGAGCTTTGGCGTAGTCCCCATGGGGGACAGGCCGGAGCCTCGGCTCGGATCCTGCCTGGCGAAGGCAGGGGGAGTCTTGAGCCTGCCCCAAAAGGAATTAAAAAGAGTACACACCTGGAGGGATTGGTACGAACTTTGGGTTGACCTAGAGCGCTGTTGACTCGCCCGGGGCCTGGAGGAGAAGGAGAGAAGAGCCTGCAGAGTTGGGACCTTGCAGTGACGGGTGAGGAGAGAATGGACCTCTTGCGGGACCAGCGGGGGCCCCAAAGCTTGCAGGCTACTGCGATGGGGTACAGCTCAAAATGCGCGATGGAAACTGGCGGCTGAATTAGTTCGGTAGGCCAGCTGTCGGAAAACCACTCCCCCTGGAAGATCCCCCCAAAACCTGTGGAAGGCGCTGCGTCGGTGAACAAGTGCATCTCGCAGACCCATCTGAAAATATGTTGTTTCAGGGACCCCCGGAAGCAAAGATTTTAGTTAAAAATGTTGGCTCTGAAAGAATATGTTCAAAGATTTGTGCCACATTTTCAAAAAATAGCTCTATAAGCTTGAGCTATGAGCTTGTAGATCTGCTATTTTTCAATAGCTAAAATATAAAATGCTTTAACACTAAAACGGGTTCCCGTTCAGAATGGGTTAATCTGAAACCACAATTTAATATATAGTGGTGGGGGTCCCCGCTTCACTGAATGTCAGTCTCCAGGTTCTCTTGAATATGTAGGACACTAATTTACACTGACACATGGGCATATTAGGAGTCTGCCAGTGCAGTGGTGCTCTTGTTGGGCATATTAGGAGTCTGCCAGTGCAGTGGTGCTCTTGCTGGGCATATTAGGAGTCTGCCAGTGCAGTGGTGCTCTTGTTGGGTCACCCCGGGATCCCCATAACTGAGTGTAAAAAAATTGAACCAAATTGATCTTTACGGGTCCATTTGGGTCACCCCTTCAATTAAGGTCCCTCAAACCACTTTGAAGACCACAGCACTAGTATACATTTAGGGCAGTAGCTCTGTTTTTGGTAATATTTGAATGTCTGTGACACAAATAGATCTCTCGCTTCAGATGTGAAGAGATCTGGCCATATAGGCTACATGGGGACAGCTGGAGAAAAATGGCCCAGGACCGGGATGCCTGGAGAGCTCTTGTTCGTGGCCTTTGCCCACGGTCGGGCTATAGGCGCAAGTAAAGTAAAGACAAAAATAGAATTGACAATAATGTCCACCACAAGCTTGGCCTCAATAGCGCAAATAATGGTTGTTTTGATTAGAATCAGAATCTGTGAATGCGAGATTAAAAGCATGTCAAAACGTAAACAAACCCTGCCTGAGTGGGCGCTACCATCTTAAATCTCGGGGTCAACGTACATCGCCCTAGCCTAGGCAGTACAAGCTAAATGATGGAGAGTTGCAGGTAACCAAATAGACCCTAAATTACATCTTTAACGCTTAAAATGTAAAATGAAACACACATTAAACCAAGGAGAGGTGTGCACCTTACACATCTATGGGCACCTCAATGTAAAATTGACCATTTTGTTCAAAATAGGGTTAGATATATTTGATGAATAATTTTGGAAATTTGTCTTGAGTAAAGTATACAAGATCTGATAATACTATAATAATATATTATTATTATTAATAAATAATAATAATGGTTCTCTCTCTCTCTCTCCCTCTCCCCCCCCCCCCCCCCCCTGATTGGATGCATTGGAAACACAGCTGTATTTTAAGAGCTTAAGACAGGGCGACTTCTGATACTGAACAAACATGTAGCAATGATGACTACCGACTTTGGAACTAAAGGTCTCCATGCCCAGTGTCCTATCTGCTACACACAGCCAAACAGGTGGGCAGAGGGCACATGCACGCATACATTGTCGCAAACACAGTAGGCATAAACTCATTTTGAAGCCTGCCACTCCGAAGCACTGCCATTCCGACTCGCTCAATACTAACCCTGTCTCTAACCCTAACCATAACCGCACGCCGAAGCCACGTAGTCGGAATGGCAGTGCTTCGGAATGGGAGGCATACTATGATCCGACGGAGCATTGCTCCGAGGTGCGCTGGGGGTCGGGAGAGGGTTGGGGTTAGGTTTAGGTGTGCTGCCCCGGGGGAGGTTAGGGTTAGGGAGAGGGTTAGGGTTAGGTTTAGGTGTGCTGCCCCGGGGGAGGTTAGGGTGAGGGTTTGAGGTAGGTTGTCGTTCAGACCAATGCTCCGTCAGACCAAACACATGCACTCCTTCGGAATGCCACTCTGCTGCTGCATAAACTATACATCTACCACATGGGGATGATGTGCAGACATTCATGTCCTCCAGTTTGCAATCATTGAAGTTGAAGATATATTTCCGTTATCCGTTTCCAATTATGTATCATACTCACATGATGAGTATGATTTTTGAGGGGTGCTAGCCTCTCCAATATGGACTTTAAGTCTATGGACATGTAATTAGTTTGCCAGGCAAGTTTATGGATTTTGTTTAGGCACTTTTATACGTCATGTAGCCGATATAAATAGAGTGGGTACCCGATCATCACACGATGATGATTATTTGTTTTTTAATAATTATCTTTTGTCACAACTTGGTTAGTAACCTCCAGCTAATCTGACAACCATGATTCACAAAATGGCTTGAAATGCAAATGGCAGAGGGTGAAGATTTTGTTATGTTCTACCACTAATGTAGTTTCACCCTACTTTTCTTTAACACAGACAATGAAGAAGCAGATTCCAACTCAGGCTCCGGAGATCCTTCTGATGGCCTAGCTGAACTGCATGGCGTTGATGAACCTTTTGAGGTTTTGAAGTTTCCCCTGATGACACCGATTGGATATATGATGATGGAGCACATATCTTCAGTGAAGGATTTGTAGAGGGTTTGGGTGAGGAGTGTGAACAGTCAACATGCAAGGACGAAACGGACCCACCATTATATGGCAATGCATCAATAACTGTTGCAGAGTGTCTTTTGATCATCATGGCTTAAGTAAACGGTCATAAAATAACTGATAAGGCCCTTGGTGACTTACTTAAACTGTCCAAATTGCTTTGTCCCGATAGTCTGAACACAGACAGTGTACAGAGATTATTTATTTTCACGCTCTGCTTCATCCCCTACTGTATATTACATAACTATTGCATTAAATGTGTTTTGTCAGTAGAAGGTGAACAGTTAGAATGTCTGTCTTGTGCGACCAGTCTGTCAGAAGGAGGATCATCCTCATGTTTCATTGAAGTTCCAATTGATGCTCAAAAAAGGTCATTTTTTCTCACACCTGGTTTTCAGGAGAAACGTAACTTTAGATTTGACAGGAAGAAAAAGGATCCTAAAAACATTGTAAATGTCTGCATCATAAATATCTTCAATAAACTTGTAGATGAGTCCCCTTAGTGACCCTAAAAACATCTCGTTTACTTGGAACACAGATGGGGTACCTATCTAAGTTTTCAGTGTGGTCTTTTTATTACTTTTCTTACAGCAATATGCGACACACACAAGTTGATGGAATTACTGTGCAACCTGCAGAGTTGGCATCTGAACCTTTTGTGTGTAAAGTGCTTACTATTGCTGGAACATGTGATTTGCCTGCTAAAGCTTTAGTACTTAATTCGGTGCAATTCAATGGGAAATATGGATGTCATAAATGTGAGCAGCCTGGGATAACTGTGAAGACTGGGGAGAGGGGACATGTTCATTCATTTCCATTCACAACTGAAAATCCAAAAGGGCCACCACGCACAGATGAAAAGTTTGCTCTTGATGCTAAAATGGCAAATGACACCAAATGCACTGTAAGAGGGGTGAAGGGTCCCTGTGTGCTTAGTCAATTGAAAAGTTATAACATAATCCAAGGCACTGGCATTGATTACATGCACTCTGCTCTTTTGGGAGTGATACACCTTTTGATGGCTCTGTGGTTTTCTACAGAGTTTTCTTGTAAGCCTTTCAGCATGTCAAAAAATAGTAAAGAAATTGACAAGATATTTAAAGATATCTCTCGGTCAGTGTTCTCCCACAGAATGCATTTTAAAGCATCAGAATATCGGGACCTTTTGCTATTCTATAATAATAATAATAAACTTTATTTGTATAGCACCTTTCATACATAAATGCAGCTCAAAGTGCTTCACAGGGCAAAAATAAAATACAATAAAACACAAGTAGTTAAAATGATAAAACAATGGCAAAGAACAAAATTGAATATAAGAACATAAAATAAATAAAAATAAATAAAAACAAATAAAAACACCACATGCAGCAAATCAGTCAGGACAGGGTAGGAACGTGCATATTAAAACTCAATTAAAAGCAACGTTGTAGAAGTGGGTCTTGAGCTGAGCTTTAAAAATGTCTACAGAGGCTGCCTGACGAAGGTACAGTGGGAGCTTGTTCCATGCCGACGGCCCGTAGAAGCAAAAAGCTGCTTCCCCGTATTTTTTAGTTGCCATTCTTTTTGCCAACGCGAGCAGGCCAGCAGTGGAAGACCTTAGGGGGCGGTTTGGGACATACCTAGGCAGGCAGTCATGTAGGTAGGAAGGTGCGAGACCATTGAGAGCTTTATAGACAAGTAAAATAATTTTAAAATCAATCCAAAAAACAACCGGAAGCCAGTGCAGTGATGCCAAAACTGGAGTAATATGTTATCTCATCCTAGTTCTAGTTAAAACTCTGGCTGCTGCATTTTGGACAAGTTGTAATCTGTCAGTTGTTGTCTTAGGCAGTCCTGAAAAAAGTGCATTGCAGTAGTCAAGCCGAGAAAAAACAAAGGCGTGGATTAGCGTTTTTGCATCGTCCAAGGTTCTATCTATGGACCTGTTGTTTTCCGTGGTATTCTTCAATCAGTGTGCTACAATCACTTCCTACTTCTAAGTGAAGCCATTTTCATTCTGTTGATGGAATCCATATCTGTAGAACAGGTTGATCATGCAGAGAAACTGTTGTGGAAATTCTGCTCTCAGATTGGTCACCTCTACGGTGAGCGGTACCAAACTGCAAATGTGCACCTTCTCGTTCACCTAGCAGACAGTGTCAGGGCCCTTGGTCCATTATGGACGCATTTGTGTTTCCATTTTGAAGACAAGAATAGCTATTTGTTGAGGCTCATACATGGTACTCAAAATATACCAATTCAGATGGTCAATGCAGTCAAACTTGTGCAGTCTATTCCTGTTATTTCACAAACCATAAAGCCAATGATGCCGAATGCCATAGCTGAATTTTACACACAGTTGTCTAACGACCTTAGTTTTGATCAGAAAAACAATGATTAGTCCAGGACTAAACTAATTGGAGCATCAAGTGAACTTCAAGTAGAGGAAATTCACATTCACATTGGAAAGACATGCTGGTCCCTGCATTGATTCTAAAATGGTGAGAAGATTTGATAGGGCCCAAGTTAAGAGAAATTATCTCACATATGGACAGATTGAGTTCTTCTTTACCTCTGAACAGTCTCGTGCCAAATGGGCTCTTATTAATGCATTTGAAAGTGCATATTTTACGTTGCATAGAGATACTGTCACAAATGGTAGCCTACATGCTTTGATGTTGTACCGCAAAATAACATTGAGCGGTGGGGGGGGGGGGAGGGGGGGGATAAACAAAAAAGAACGAATGAAAACTACAATAAAGTATTTCTAAATGTCACTTGATTTCTGCTTACTTAGTTTTTTTGTTATTTGTGTGTTTACACCATATGGTCTAAATAAATCTGTTACCTGATTTTAACATTAAATACGGCTTTGGTATGTGATAGCCATGCAGACATAATTTAGCCTTCATTCATATTTATTGAACCCCAAATCAAATGTAACCAAGTGGCTAAGTACTCCTAATGTCACAGTAATACTACGCCACTCCCAATTACAGGGTGGGAGACCCGGAAATACCAAGGTAAGTGTTCAGTTTGAGTGAACAATAACTGTCTGTTGCTTCATGGAATATAACTTTATTCTTAGAACGTACAAAGTATTGACATTTCCTTTAAAAACATATACATGTATTCACAGTATTGACATCTCCTTTAAAAACGTATATTCACTAATTACAGAGATACCAATAGGGGGTTATCAAGTCGTCCACTACACAGATAAGGAATCGGATCAATTGCACTAATATACACTCATTTCCTAGGTCCATAAACACAAGGTTGAGCACTGCAAAATAAGCACACCATCACTCTGAGCCAAATATGGTTGGCATTAAAAACACTGCAAATCAATAAGAAAGGCTAAAAGCCCAAAAGAACACTGCACTGTAAAAGGGACAGTAGTCCTTGAGTGAAACTATGCAATATAATCCTGAAACCAATATATCCGTCGTTGGTGATTAACTAGTTAACTCTTTGGTTAAAGTAGTAAAAGTGATTAAAACGCCACTTGGGCTATATGATATCATCCAATCCCAATAAAGTATAAAAACTATAGCAGCATAGCCTTGAATTCCAAAGTATAAAAACTATAGCAGCATAGACTTGAATTCAAAACAAAAAAAAGATAAAAAGAACAGCGGTTCACAGTATGAGGCCCAATCTGTAAAGGAACATAAACCTTGATTAGCCTCCAATTGACCATATAGCTAAAGTGCTTTCCTGGTTGTACTCAGAATAAGATTCTGACTACAACACTGATGTAGCCAAACAGTTATACAGTAATTAATAAAGTGCATTAAATGTACTTTGCACTGCTGCTTATGCAAACTAGCCCATATACCCTGTTAAGATGGTCAGGGACTCCAGGTGGTTGGTACAACAGTGTGTTTGCTCAGTCGGGACACCGTCTGTGTAATATAAACATATAATGAGGACTCAGTTTCATTCATAAGACAAAGACTGCTATACTGTCGCAATATGGGCGCAAGCCTACCTCTAGACTCAGTGTGCAGGCTTACACACGCACATACGTTAGGCAGGCTCTTGTCAGTGTATTTCTTTCGGATCACCGTCTGTGCAACAAACACATCACACACATCGTGAGGACTCGCACCATAACAGCGAAACTGCTATACTGTTGCAATACGGACGCAAGCCTACCTCAAGGCTGTTGTGTACACACACGGACACACACACATTAGCCAGGCTCTCGTTCGCCGCTTGCCTCTGCGTCTAACAACGAGACAAGGGTTTGCATAAATAACTGGAAGACAGTTCAACATGAATTAAAGGCTTGTTTGTGCTGTTGCAATATGAAGCGAGCCTACCTTGGTTTCTCTGAATTATACACACAGGCTGACAGGGCTGTCACTAACTCCAAGCTCCACAGTTTCTGACGAAGAAAAATAAACATAAATAAACTGAAGGTTGTTGACATATCAACCTAGGGACAGGTAACCCTATAGTAGTAAAACCAAGAGCTTACCTCGATGCTACGAGCACAAACACACGCCACATAGCCTGACTGGAACAGGAAAGATCCTGGGTAAAACACCACCTATTCCCTATGCCTGTCCAGCTACCTTATATGCTGAGCTGAGGGGGGTGGTGCTATGACACCTATTGGTGCAGTCCCACTGATTACATATATATCCGTAAACAGTATTTATATACAGTAGTGTAGGTATCGTACCTCGGGGTTGCATGCCGTCACTTTTGGAAAGATGGCTTCAGCCACATCACGTCTCCCCATCAGTATTGGCCACACTCCCGTTTCCTTTAGCCCTTTTCTGAGTTGCCTGATCTGAGTAGTCGTACTGAACAGAACCTGCATTGTAACGCAATACACAATAGTTAAAAACAAAAACTGAATTTGGGCCAATGAAAAAATATAGTGGATGGTAGCTAATGTAACATCAGCTTCTGAGCCCCTTTGGAACAAAATAACTGGTTCAATTTAACAGTTTGTATAGTGTAGACTAGTGGTTTAACCATTTTCATATAAAGGCCCATTATTTGACATTTGAGCCACCAAGTCATTATTGGATAGGATTTTGTCCACAATTCCATGCTGCATTGAAACATTGATCAAAAATATAATTTACGTTATGTAGACTTTTTAAATTAATGCAGATGTTTGGTTACCAACTCTCCATCAATTACCACCTGAAAACCACTGATTTAGACATTTAATGTCCCGATTCTATAGTTAACATTGGTGATCAATATAATTCATGTTTTTCTATATTCCATTACTTCTTTTTGTAGAATTGTCTGGTGCAGGTATTTTCTGTTGGCATCAGTCACTCGTGGGAGGTCGTTTTGTGTAGCAAGGTCATTCACGGCAAATGTTTGGTCCTCCGACAGCTCCTCGTTGCCCTCCAGCTGTAGCAGAGGAGAAATTATTATTATTATTATGCTTTGACCAGACAAAACAAAAACCTGCATAAAGACTCACTACTTTTTTGTATTCTGGCCTCAGTGTTTTAACAGCCTCTTGGGGCAGGTGTAATCTTATGTGAAATGTACACGATTTGCCAGTTTCACATGAACTTCTACATAAAGATTTGTCAAGATCTAATCCTGTCAGACTGCTTCGTTATGGTTACTATATTTGAAGCAAGACACAATTAATTCATAATATATTTTATATATAGAGTCCCTTCCCACAAATATGGAGTCATAAGTACAATTCAATTACTTAGTTACCTTTGTTTTAGCTTGCAATAAACTAAATTAGTTACTAGTGGACACCACTGCTTCTTACCAGCGCTATTGTGTTCCTATGCTCAAGATCAGGGACATCCTCTAAGCACAATATGGCCGTCTCTACTGGTCCACCCAACAGAACATGGACAACCTGATCCCTGCCAACCCAGGTCCACCATGGAGGAAAGAATGTCCAACTATTCGGCCCGCCATCACAAAAAGGTCATTGTCCAACAGGGGCTGGGATACAGAGGGGATGAGGTGATCCTGCTGTCCCTCAAACAGCATGGTTACATCAGTACTCCCTATAGTGACCATGAAACCATTAGTTGTTTTTCCCCTCCCCCAGAAGAATGTTTTTCATGAAAATTGACAAGACATCAAATTGCTGCATACAGACTGATATCAAGGATACAATTGTGAAGGTGCTTCCTTGGGGTCTAAGACAGAGCTATACTGTAGCACTAACAAAGCAAACCAACATACCAAAATTCATGTGTAGTCCTGCCTGCAAAATATGCATTGCAAAACTGATGAAGTGCCACGTCACACCGACACCGACAGCCAGGTCACCTAAACGCAATAATAGTTGAAATAAAACAATGGTTGATCTACGGTCTAGGACCTGGAAACAGTCAATAATGGCTACTGTACTTTCTCATTCAGAAACATTGAAATAATTAAAATAATTAAAATATTATTAAAATAATTTACGGACATTTTATGGACAAGAACCAATTACTGGACGCTTGTGTGATACAGTTCTCAATTTCATCCAACATAAATAGCAAATGCTCAGTGGCATAAATAACCAAAATGAGAATTTAGCAACTGTACACATTGGGAACTAAATGTGTGACCCGAAAGGGGATCCGCAAATTCCGACGGAGCATTAGTCCGACATGAGTCTCGCATGTCGAACATGCGCTGCTCCCGTGCTTGCAGTTAGGGTTTGATCAGGTTGTCGGACCTAGTTTGAACCAAGCACTGCACCCGACTAAAATAACTTGATCGTATATATGGGTCAATATCAAATTGCGGGAGTTTTGAAGTCCGAGGGATGTAACTTGTATGTACTTTTAGTAAAATAAAAAAAACTAATGCTATTTATGATCATTATGATCCTGTCTTTACAAATACTATACTTATTTATACAAATTTTATCATTAACTAATACAAAAATGGCTGGATATCACTAAAATGTCAACTAAGTTACTGTCCGAATGTAATAACAACCATCTTCTAATTAGTTAAACAGCAATAAAATTAGCTTAATAAAAAATTGTTTTGATAATTTTATTTTTATACGGCTAAGATAATCATTTCATATATAATGTTTTTGGCAATATATCAACTATTATATGGAAAATAACACATTTTATCCGTGTCCGAGAAGTCACTGTCAACTAAGTTACCCATTACAAAAGCACCTCTCAAGGGGGTGTGTCATTTCTAAATCACATGACCTGCTACACATGATGTCATTAACTACTGATGAACAGACTGGCATGGCTCCAATGTATGTTCTTTCTCCTCTTTCTTCAATATTTAACATGAAGTAGTGTGTGAGTCATGTGTGGAATTATCGCATGTCAACAGTGTTACTACAATATTGTTATAAATAACTTTTAATTTCAACTTTTCTCAAACGTGGATCTAATATTTAGAAGAATCTTTCTGTAAAAATGCCATGTGGTGTTTGGTGATAGGCAGCCATGTTGATTTTAGACCAGAAAACAGCAAATATGTCAACTATGTTACTGTCAACTATGTTACCCTTGTATAGGTAACTTAGTGGACTAAGAGTAACATAGTTGACACTCATGTCATGTTCTTATAGTTTTCAGCAGTTAATTTACTATTCTAACTGTACAGTAAATAAAAACACTGTTTTAAATATATATATATTTTTTTTTTAATTTTTATCCCACGATTTTGTAACCCAGTTTTTCTTTTCACCCAGTGCCAATTATCTAAGTAATCCTGGGCGCTACACTTCCTCTGCCAACCTGGGGGGGCAGCGGACTGACCTCATGCCTCCTTCTATGCATGAGGAGTCCAAGCTGCTTCTTTTCACCTGACAGAGGCCGGACGTAGCGCGTGGAAGGGACACGTTATTCCGACCAGTTCCTTTCCCCTCCATCAGGCGCCCCGGCTGGCCAGGGGGAGGTAGTTTTAGAGACCAGGATTACGGCATGTTTTTGTGAGGGTATCTACCCTAGGGGACACGGGGAGAACATGCAAACTCCACACAGAAAGGCCCTGTTTTAAATATTAAATAAATAAATATAATAAAAGACAAACATGTTTTTCGGGAAAATGTCACGATTATCACCTGCAGAGAAGCAGCGTTGTTAATTTGTCCCCGGCGAGATGCCGACCCTGCAAAAAGGGAGGCATACCCAGGATGCAGACATGCCTCTATAGTAGAGTGTGCCCTCAGACCCTCTGGGGGCTATATTTCGCTCTATGGCTCCATAATCCATTTTGAAAGTCTTACCTTTGATATGGGTTTTCCCTTAACCATGCCACAAATAACTTATCACCCTTCCTGAAGGGAGCAGTTCTGTCCGCATACAGTTTAAATGCCCTAACCGGGTAGATTCAGTCTCCTGTCCTCCACCGAGGAGAACAAAGGCGGATGGAACGCCACTAGGTCGACTGGAGCACTCACAGAGGGGAAATTATTAGGCACGAAAACCAGGTTCGGCCTAACAGACACCCTGAGTTCCCACTAAATCTCATGCAGCTCGGGCTGACCAAGAGTGCATGCATGTCACTAGCACGCTTTGCAGTTGTCAGGGCAACCAATAGAGCGGAAGAAACTTCAGGTCCTGCACCTTCTCCAGCGGCTCAAAGGAATGATGTGATAGGGCATCCAGTACCAGAGTCAGATCCCAGGACGGGACCAGAGATCTGGAAACCGCACAGGCACGCTTGACGCCTCTCTTGAACTGTCGAACCAGCAGGTGTTCTCCCACCATCTTGCTTTATGCCGACGTGGTATGCCGAAATGGCTGCCAAGTTGACCTTAACGGAGGCCTTCCAGGCCTCTATCCAGGATCTCCTGCAGGAAGGTCAGAATGTGCACCACCGAGGCCTGGAACGGGACCACCCGATGAGGTCTAGCCGAGCACCAACGTTCAAACATGTTCCAAGCGATGCTGTACTGTTGTCTATAGTCGCCAGGGCCCTGGCGCCTAGAATCATCGCGACGACATTCGGGGGCAGGCCCTCTGCGTTCAGGTTTGACCCCTCACGGGCCAGACCCAGAGGCCCAGGTCCTGTGGATGTGGGTGGAAGATCTTACGCCCTGCCTGCGTGAGCAGGTCCCTCCATAGGAGGAGCCACCAAGGCTGGTCGTAAAGGAGGGGAAATATTTCTTGCCTCCAGGCTGGAGTCCTCACACTGGCCAGAACGGGAGGAATCAGGTCCAATTGTGAATGCGTAGAGCAGACCCTTGGGCCAGTGCCTGTTCCATGGCATCCAGGCCTAGGGTTGGTGATCCTGCCAGGGAGATAAAGGAGTCAACACTTCTTGTTTTTCTCTGAGGCTAACAGGTCCACCTCGGGTGCCCCGAACCTGTCCCATATCTGGGCCGCCAACTCTGCAAAGGACCAGTTGTGGTAACGGAATGCACACCAGTCCCTGTATTCAGGAGTCCCGGACGTGACAGGCCGTGAGTGACAAGAGGTGCTTGTCGCACCACGTCAACAGCCTGTGTGCCAAACATGTGCAGGCTTAGAGACTTCAGTCCCCCTTTCCTGTTGATGTAGCACATGGTCGTAGTGTTCTCGATTCTTACCAGAACATGGCAAACTTGCATGAATGGTTTGAAAAGCTTAGGGAAAGAAAGTTGATGTGGGCAAGCCTCAGGGCTCCGTCCTACACACCCCTGGTCATCCTGTCACTGTGGGTGGGCCCCCACCCTGTCAGGCTGGTGACTTTCCTGGCTAGGGCCAATCCCAGGGGGACGCCCTCCATGAGGAATCATCTGTCTACAAGTGTGTAGTCTGCAGTCACTGTCCCTCGATGTGAAAGCATAGAATGAAAGTCATCTATAGTGGTAAGCTAAGAGTGTTTTTTTAGTGGTGCAACCACTCCTATAGACAGCTATGTGTGTCTCTGGCTGTGTCCGTCCCTGGCTGGCTGGCTAGCTGTCTGTGTCCGTCTGAGCACGAAAACTTCCGGGGACCCCCCCCGGGGACCCCCCCACGGAGTTGCACCACTCACTTCACACAGCGTTTTCTTTTTGCAGGTTAGGAGCACATTTTACAATGTCTGTAAAATCTGTGTTAATAAACTGGCAAGTGTTCCATGTTAACTATCTGTATTTGTTTGTCAATATATCAAATGGTCTTAATTCAATACACTAAGAGGTGGAATATGCAGTTTGCTAACATACAATAATAATCATGAATTCATTTTATTCATGATTAGGTTATTTGATAAATAAATCATTATACTTTTTCATGTCCAGTCAACTCTGTTACTTTAGTCAACTATGTTACCATGCTGTCAACTAAGTTACCATTAGGTTTTTAAAGAAAACATATATATAGTTGTTCCATAAACTCCAAGTGTGCTTGCTAGTGTAGATGCTAGGTGCATGCTGGGATGTATCCAAGATGGCGCCGTCCATGGCAGCTGTGGTGGTGTGGAGTGTTGTTTTTTGTTGTGTTTGTCTGTCCGGTGTTCTGTGGCATCTCTTATGCAAGAGAAGAACTTTTATGTCTTAGGGTTTCAACCCCCACGGACATTTTTCCTAACTTTCTCACCCGATCTACGGATGTGCTGGATATCCTGGTCAGAGGAACTGCAGTCTTTACCCAGGCTGCGAGATGGGTTAGACGACAGCGGGGGAAGAGAGCTGGGGCTCTCACTAGACTAAGAAGACGCTGCTCCCGCACTCCACTCCCAGGAATATTTCTAGCCAACGTGAACTCTTTATGCAATAAAATGGACGAACTCCGGTGCCTGGTAGCGAAAAGCAAGGACTTCAATTCATCAGCCGTCTATGCCATCACAGAAACCTGGCTGTCGGAGGATGTCCCAGATGCCGCAGTACAACTGGAGGGTTTTCAGCTGTACCGAGCTGACAGGGACACACGTCAGTCCGGCAAAGCCTGCGGTGGAGGGGTATGTTTTTTCGTAAACGAGTCCTGGTGTACTGACGTGACAGTGATTCAACAACACTGCTCAAATGCTCTAGAACTCATTATCATTAACTGTCGCCCGTTTTACTCACCCCGCGAGTTCAGCTCTTTTATCCTTGTTTGCGTGTACATTCCACCCGACGCTGCTGTCGAAGAGGCACAAAGCGCACTTGCCGAGCAGATAATGGATGTTGAACGCATATACCCGGACAGTGCGGTGGTCGTGTTGGGGGACTTTAACAAGGCAAATCTGAGCCGGGCGCTCCCCAAATATCGGCAGCAAGTTAAATGTCCCACTCGAGGAGAGAGGACACTAGACCACTGCTACTGCACCATCAGGAACGCCTACCACGCTGTTCCCCGAGCCGCACTGGGCAAATCTGACCATGACATTGTCCACCTGATCCCATCCTACAGGCAGAGACTTAAACTGTCAAAGCCTGTGGTGAAGTCATACAAAACATGGAACAGCGAGGCTAAGGAGAGAACCAGCGCCTGGTTGGAGCGGGCTGGCTGCGACGAGGGGGATGTGGAGTGGGCGGGGCTTGAGGCTGGAAACAACTTGGATGCGTACACTGACACCGTATTGTCATTCATCAGCTACTGTGAGGAAGTTTGTGTTCCAACTCGGACCAGGGTGAGTTACAACAATGATAAACCCTGGTTCACCACCCAGCTCAGAAGGCTGAGGCTGGAGAAGGAGGATGCCCGGCGGAGGGGTGACAAGGACAGGTTTAGAGAGGCCAGGTACAAGTTTGAGGCAGCTGTTAAGAGGGAAAAACACCGTTACTCTGAGAAACTGAAACAACAACTCTCAGATGGAAACACTGCCTCTGTCTGGAAGGGCCTTAAACAAATAACAAACTATAAACCGAAACCCCCTCAGACCACAGACAACACTCTCCTTGCTAATGAGCTGAACACGTTTTACTGCAGATTTGAAAAACAGTCTGCCCCCTCTGCTACTGCCGTGCCTACCTCCCCCCCCCCCCCCCTCTCCAACCACACTCTCACTTATCCTCCCCCTCTCCATCCCCGCCCCCCTCTTCCTCTGCCCGCCCATACCTCTCTGTCTCAGAGAGAGAGGTGAACCGCCTGTTTAAGAGGCAAAACCCCCGGAAGGCGGCCGGACCGGATGCTGTCTCACCCTCCATCCTGAAGTTCTGTGCTGACCAGCTGTCCCCTGTGTTCAGTAACATCTTCAACTCCTCACTGGAGCGCTGTCAGGTACCAGCCTGCTTCAAAGCTTCCACCATCATCCCTGTCCCCAAAAAACCCAGGATCACAGGCCTTAATGACTACAGACCCGTCGCCCTGACCTCTGTAGTCATGAAGGTCTTTGAACGCCTCGTCCTTGCCCACCTGAAGGACATCACAGACCCTCTCCTAGACCCTATGCAGTTTGCATATAGAGCCAACCGGTCCGTGGACGACGCGGTCAACATGGCTCTACACTACGTCCTGGAACATCTGGACACTGCGGGGACCTATGCCAGGATTCTGTTTGTGGACTTCAGCTCGGCGTTTGTTATGGAAATCAATATATGTCCATCCGGGTGAATGTATATCTTAGAAGTTTATTCAGAAGAACAGCAACAAGCAAACAACATCTCTCAGTCCAGCAGGCCTCAGCCTGGATCCATTACATTCTCCCTCAGTTCCATCTCTCTCTCGTCGTCTTCCTCCCACCAGTCTCTAGAGCACAACCATCTTCCAGCATCTCGGATGACTCCACTCTAGAACAATACATGCATGTCAATTTTATACAGTCTTACTCAAAGGAGGAGGAGGACCTGTTGGTCACATGACCAGACAGGTAGCCTCCACATTAGACAAGTGGTCGAAGTCTAGTAAACTTGAATGGGTATGAATAAACTGTGATGAAATGAGCATGACCACACAAAAGAGGCTGGGCTGGTGTTGCTAAACAGCTGGAGTCCAGGAAACTATCTCACTGACACTTTGGTCATAACAAAAGCCTATTGATATGGGAAAACGGTTGATTAAGAGTAGGAGAGGCCTATGTAGTACTCAGTGTGAACCACACCCAGTTTGACTAGACATCAGGATAAGTAATTTACAATTAGTGGTGTGAATGCACAATTTCATATTTCCCATTACATTCCCCCATTTCGACAATTTTGTCGACAGAAATATATTTTGACAATCTTGTCGACATTACAGAAATATGAAATAAAACGAGTTACATACAGGCATTAAGATTACATACAAACAAATACATGCCTAAAATCATAATTCAAAATTAAGTTCACGAGAATACATAATTGAATATGGACAAAATAAAACATAAATTAACATTCATTTTCTAAAGGGAACATATCAAATATTGGCCACATATTTGACTGTCGAAAACCCTGAAATCAATGTAGGTCATAATAATAATACAACAGTCCAACAATTTGGACTATGATAAGAAGCACAAAGATAAAACATTAATGAATTCATTCTTATTCTCACAATACAGTTATGGAACGATTCACCTGAAAAACATAATTACTCTATTAAATGTACCTTAAGTTTACATTTGATCACCTATGTGAATACATACAACATTAGCGTCTGACCATGCAAGTAGAACATGTAACATATATGACAGGCATTCCGCAGGTTTATTTTTGTATTGGTATATTCCATATATACCTAATCACAAAGATAACAGACACTGATAAACGGCTTGAAAGTCCACAATTCCATACACCTCTATTAGATGTCTAATATTTTAACCAAGCCAGGCTGCAAAAGTCCACAATTCCATACACCTCTATAGGTTATAATTTTTAAAAGCAGCCATTTCCCATGTCTATGCATTGACACTGTCCTTTTACTGCGACTGTCACTCCAAGTTAACTCTTATGTTCTCCTTTCTAAATAGACAATGGCCATATACTGTATATTCACAAAACATGGATCCTTTGACATAAATCAACCCATAAGTTAATATAATATATGTCAACCAAGTCAGTATCACTTAACATAACAATCATACAATAGGCTACTCTATTAAATATTCAAGATGCTAAATAGAATCAATTCCCTTCAAAAAGTCAAAAGCCTACAGTATGTGCACAAGAAAGGGTTCTGGACATGACAAATGAACATCTGCAGTTTGTTCATTCAACATGGTCCAGAAATTCCACTCATGTGACACACAAATTATTTATTATCTACCTTACAATTTCAATGTAATTTTATTCTCAAATTTTATTCTCTGTTCCCCCCACTCTCACTTACATACACAAGTGTCTGTGAGTGAGAGTATATTTCCAACATAGCGAAAATAGCAGATCATATATTGAGATTTTAATTTAGCTTACTATTAACTAGTACCTACATTTGAAAACTGGGACTGGTGTCACATGGATTGGTGGAGTGACAATGGTCTGATTTGAATCTCTATAGCTTACCCTACACCTACACTACAGGCCCAGTCCTTTGAAATACAGCCTGGTAAAAAGACCACGGCTGCCGGTTGAATTTGATTAGACATAATAGCCACAGGTGAGACCCCCCTCAAGGTTCCATTATCTACTTTTTGTTTCTTTTGGAAACTTGACTTGCCTATATTTAAACATAAAACTATTTGTGACATCATTTATTTTTACATGTTTACTTTGTAAGCTATTTCCTCCTAATTGTAATGTGACATAATTAATTATAGCCTGAAAATACAGATTAACATTAATCCAACATATTATGCTAGTACTGTGAAACAAATCTATCAAATTCAATACTGCGACGTCACTTGGAAACGAGTTACTTAAAACAAAACACTTGTGGAATATTTCCACGCTAGTCTCAGATGTCTTAATGATCAATAACATTAATCAGCTTAATTATGGTGAGCTAGTTTTGAAAGGCTCTTGTCAAGTTGCATGCACCGTTTAAAACACAGAAGATCCCTGCAATAAGTCATAAAGACAAAACAATTAAAATCCATTTGACTGCCTTTGTACTATTAACACTAACATTAAAAAAATAAAAATAATAATAATAATAATTTTAAGGAACGTTCGATAAACTATATGCCTACAAAACATATTTTGAATGCTTTAGCTTCACAAGAAAGATTTTGACAATGCTTAATAAAGGCTTGAATCCGTGGCACACACATCCTTTTGTCAAAATGTCATCTCAGGAGTCAGGATGTTTAAAATGTGATTGAGTCAATGTGTTCTTGCACATTGTCACAAAATAAATGTATACAAACAATTTGTGTTATTCGTCTCAGAGTCCAGCTAAATAACTTTAGTGACAGTAGTACGTTACTGGTTGGAAAAACTGGAGGTTGAAATGTACTGGTCTGGTATTGTTGTTGTATTAGAATGGAAAACAACAAAACTGTTGGCATTTACCTCCCTTGGATTTATTTCCTGACTGCTTGTGTGGGCAGTTGTGACGGACATGATCCCCGCTACCACAGTTGTAGCAAAGTTTCCACCGTCTTCTCTCTTGGTCTTGCTTTTGCCTTTGATGAAAACGCCATCCATCTTGCCTTCCGTGATTCCTGCACTGTTGTTGTTGCTGGAAATGCATCTGTCGTGCTGGAACCTGCTTTTGTTGAACCAGCTCCTTGTAGACTGGCGTCTGTGGTGTTGTCATTGCATGCCCCTCATAGTACATCAGTTGTGCTGTTTCCAGCTCCTTCTTCCGCGTGTATTCCTGTGTGATCGCACACCTTTCTGCATGTTCCGCATGTGACCAGACAGGGTCCAACTCCATACTCTCCCAGCCTATGCATGATGTCACGACTCTGTCATGAATTGATGGCGACAATCCATGTACCAAAACAAATTTTAATAGGTGGTTGTATGCTGCAGTATCATGGGTCAGGCCAGCATGCCTGTTGAAACATTGCTCCATCCTCGTTCTGTAGATGTCACAGCTTTCATTATGTTCCTGCTTAATGGAATGGATTTTTTTCCAATCTGTACGGACTGGGTAGGCCTCCCTTATTCTCGAGAAGAGGCCATGTGCATTCTGTAACTGTCCTGTGACAATTTCCTTCCTTGGTATATTTACATCAAAATCGCCTTTCAGGTGTAGCCATTTCAGTTTGAAAACTTTGCGAAACACTGTTTCCAACTCTGTTGCGGATGGCTGATACATCGATATTAAATCCAACACGGATGTACACCAGCGTTCCACATTTTCGGTCGGACATGGAAGATCCTCCACAATTCCACTTAATTCTTCTGGGGTCCAGTTGTGTCGGACCTGGACTGTTTTAGAGTAAGCATCACAGATTTCCTCTGCAGCTTCAGCAGGATTTGCAGGATACGACAATAATGGAAATGTCTGATGTGGCCCAGCTTGGCTGCGTGTCACAATTTTGTGGTTGGTTTGGTGCGAAGGCTCCACCTGAGGGTTGTCATGGATAAGGGGACCACCGTCGACTGTTCCCTGCTTTGTGTTGCCATCCGTGATGGGGAAGACCGCTGCTGTTGCTAACTGCAAAGCTGCTTCATATAGTGCCTTCACTTGATCGAGTTGCACTGCCCGTGGCTGGGCTGCTGGCAGTACCGGAGTGGCACTGTCTGCTTGTCGTTTGATCTCCCCCCTGGAGTGTCGTGGAGAGCTCGCCTGCCAGTCTGCAGGGCCCCTGTAGGTGTCGGAATGGTAGCCCTCCCGTGTACGGGCTCCACTGTCCTCCTCCTCTTCCTTCTGTGACTGGCTGTCGCTATTGTCACTGCCACCAACAGAAAAGGTGCTCACTGCCCGATCGGGGCTTGCTGTTCGTCTGTCACCTCCATGTAAACTGTCTCTGTGGCTGTGCGCAGCCTCTGCCTTGTCCTGCAGGTCACCCAAGTCGAGGATCAGATGTGCCTCCTTCATCAGAATTTCACTCAATTGTGTTTCTATAGCACGCATAGATTGTCTTTGTGTCCTTAATTGACTGGTCAAATCATTTTTCAGGCAACGTACCTGTTCCAGCTCCCTCTTAACAGAGCGTCGAGTGTCGCTGTCGTCTGGCCGTTGCTCTGATGTCCTCATGTCTCCGCTGTCATGAACTTCCACCTCAGCCATCGACTGTAACCATTCGGCTACTGGATCACTGACATTGGGGCCTTCCTTACAGAACATATCTAATACTGATAATTCAGTCTTGCGTTTGCGTTTCCGCTCATTCGTTTTCTGATCTGCTCTGTAATATCCATGCACAAGAACCCTTATAATGTTAATGACTTCTGCATCAAAAGTACCCTCCAGAGGCCATGGTCTGTCAATGTCCGGCCAACGCTCGTTAAATTTCTTTGAAATCTTCAAAATATCCTTGCATGAAACTGAATATTTCTCTTGGACAATGTCCACTGGGATTATCCCTGCGTCCATCATATCTACTAAATAGTAAATAATCTAGACACTAGACACTAAACTTTCACAGTCACACTGTGACACACTCATGCTGTGTCTCCTCTCACTCAGTCACAGACATGCACTCATTTGCATACTGTGAGTACAAACTCACTTCAAGACAAACTCTTCCAGCTCTATTTCCCTCCAGCTCATAAGTTTATCATGTGCACAAGGATTGGCAGTGTGTACATCTCCGTCTTCCAGTCTGGAGTTATCACAACTAACGGTCCTTGCAATTGTGTGGTTGTCTAACTTTTGTAGGGCTGTGACAAACTTCCCCAGGGTTCTACTCAACTTATCTAATTATACGACAAACACACCAACATGAGGCCTATTATAATTCATGCTGAAAACAAACTTGACGCACTATTTGTTAAACAGAGAGAAGAAAGTCCATCTTTTCTCTGTACGAACAAAGGAAACTTCTTCTCTGTATGCTGCTCATTCTAGTTTACCTCGAACTGTTCGCTTAGCTGCACGGATAAAAGTTCAAGAGTCTGTTCACTGCTGTTGTCCCGCTGACCTCGTCATCATCTCATCCTCCCCCCTCCCAACTCTGCTCACAACAGAGATGGGACGAAAAGAAAAGTAACACCGTCATCACAGACCCCACGAGCAGGTCCGTGAAGGCCCACAGCTTAGGTCAGTCGGCCACTGCTGCTCCGCGCTGCGTCTCACCGATCCCCGCCCGCAATCGCTGTCCCCGCGCCGACGTGATGAATGACCAAGGCCTCCGTGTGGCTGTCGCCGCTCCATCGACCTCTCCGCAGCCCACCCGTGACACCCGTCCGGTGGCTCGTCATCGGTCCCCGTCGCACAACACTCCTCGCGGTGGTCGCCGTCATCATCCCCGCTGCGAAACGGACAAAATCATGGTCGGGTCGGCTCAGCTCCGCTGGAGCTCCTCCGTCGCCGCTCACAAAAACTCCCCTCCACCGAATTAGACGAAAAAAAAGCCGCTGGTACTGTTTCATCTGACGTGATAAACACACCAACACGACCGGTTTCTGGCACCATCTGATGTATATAATATACCATACAGAGGAGAAATGTGCACGCAGCAGACACGAAGTGAAGTTCCATAGGTGTTTATTCAAACGGAGTACACAGCATACACAGCAACAGCAATCTCTCACGCCAGCCATGCAGAGATGCAGGCTAACGTCTCCTCCACAGGCTCGCGCCTCGACTGACTGACTTGATAGCCTTGTAGGCCACCTTTTAAACCTTCCACATTTGGTCAAGCGGGTCGACATGGTGCATATCTATTATAGTAGCAAAGTCCTTTGATTCAATCACTCTGTCCCTTTACGTCAACAGACCCCTAATTTACATAGACCGGAATTAGGCTCCTAGCTTCTCCTGAGAGGCCGACACCCCTAGGCAGCTGTCCACCACAAGGTCTACTGTATGTAAATTTACACAATTGACACGAAGGCATTGCAACACAGTATAATTATGAGATCCTAAATATTCTTCATATTCCCCCCTTGATCATCAAAAGATGATCATCTAAAAATATGGAACCATAATTATCTTACACCCCCCTTGACCCTTAGCTTAGACAATACATTCGAGAAACCAAAAAATAACAGCATTACAGTATAGAATTCCCCCAACATGGTTTTCAGACATCCATACGTATATGAATAATGGAAAAATGATTAGTACAGTTAACAGACATTAAACAATACATATGCCGCTTTCAGCTCCCTTTTACAAGAGCACTTTTTGATACGTCATAACCTACATGATTTACAAACTAAACTCTGCTGTCCAATGTTAAATACACAATGCCAGCTAAACCACTCTCGGATTTACGTCTGACCAACATCACACACTGGTGATCCAAGTAGATACACATTCCACGCCAGAGTCTAACAATAATAACACATATATCTCTTCATATCTTATAGGAAAATACCTCATTGACTCATAATTAGGCTATATGACTCAACTTATCCTGTAGAGAAAGTACTGTGGCTTCAATCTGTTTCCTTGTCCTTTGTTTCTCTTCAAACTGTCCATTTCGCTTATAACTCAACTTGCCTCCCATTGTCCTCCTAGGTATGGTTGCAAAAACATCTACTTCACCTTCATGTCTTTATTTCAGTCCTTGTGGTTGTGTCGCCGTAGTATGGTTAGTTTCCCTTTTGCTTGATTTGTCTTCCATCTTCTCGAACTGTTCCTCCAAAAATCGTCCGAAAGATTTGTTAGTCCTGAGGTTCACTTGAATGGAGTTATCCGCTTCAGCAGAGTAATCCAGTCCCATCTGGGGTGCCAAATTGTTATGGAAATCAATATATGTCCATCCGGGTGAATGTATATCTTAGAAGTTTATTCAGAAGAACAGCAACAAGCAAACAACATCTCTCAGTCCAGCAGGCCTCAGCCTGGATCCATTACATTCTCCCTCAGTTCCATCTCTCTCTCGTCGTCTTCCTCCCACCAGTCTCTAGAGCACAACCATCTTCCAGCATCTCGGATGACTCCACTCTAGAACAATACATGCATGTCAATTTTATACAGTCTTACTCAAAGGAGGAGGAGGACCTGTTGGTCACATGACCAGACAGGTAGCCTCCACATTAGACAAGTGGTCGAAGTCTAGTAAACTTGAATGGGTATGAATAAACTGTGATGAAATGAGCATGACCACACAAAAGAGGCTGGGCTGGTGTTGCTAAACAGCTGGAGTCCAGGAAACTATCTCACTGACACTTTGGTCATAACAAAAGCCTATTGATATGGGAAAACGGTTGATTAAGAGTAGGAGAGGCCTATGTAGTACTCAGTGTGAACCACACCCAGTTTGACTAGACATCAGGATAAGTAATTTACAATTAGTGGTGTGAATGCACAATTTCATATTTCCCATTACACGTTCAACACCATCTTGCCTCCCATACTGGAGCGCGGCCTCTCTGCGCTGCAGGTGCCTGACTACACCTGCAGGTGGATCACAGACTTCCTGTCCAACAGGACTCAGCGGGTGAAGATCGGGAAGTCCATCTCCGAGCTGAGGACCATCAGCACCGGCTCCCCCCAGGGCTGCGTCCTGTCTCCCCTTCTGTTTTCCCTCTACACCAACTGCTGCTCCTCCAGCCACCAGTCGGTCAAACTCCTGAAGTTTGCAGACGACACCACCCTGGTGGGGCTCATCTCCAGGGAGGACGAGTCTGCCTACAGGAGCGAGATCGACCTGCTGCTGACCTGGTGCACCCAGAACAACCTTGAGTTAAATGCTCTGAAAACGGTGGAGCTGATTGTGGACTTCAGGAGGACTCTGGCCCCTCCCCCCCCCATCATATTGGGAGGCACTCCAGTCGTCACAGTGGAGTCATGCCGCTTCCTCGGGGTGACAGTCTCCCGGGACCTGAAGTGGGGACCCAACATCGATACCCTCACAAAAAAGGCCCAGAAGAGACTGTTCTTCCTGAGACAGCTGAGGAAATTCCACCTCCCAAGGACCTTGCTGGTTAATTTCTACACTGCCATCATCGAGTCCATCATCACCCTCGCCATCACTGTTTGGTTCCCCGCTGCAGTGGCCAAGGACAAGGCCAAGCTGCAGCGGGTCATACGATCAGCAGAGAAGGTGATTGGATGCCCTTTGCCCCCCCTTGAGGCCCTGTTTAGGAGTAGGGCTTTGAGGAGGGCCGGGAAGATCATGGCTGACCCTGCACACCCAGGCCACAGTCTTTTTGCCCCGCTTCCCTCAGGTAGGAGGTTGCGGTCCCTAAAGACTACGAAGGCCCGACACTCAAACAGTTTTTTCCCCACGGCTATCCGGCTCCTCAACGCTGCTGGTGTCCCCCCCCTGATCCCCTGACCCCCCCCCCCCCCCCTTTTACCCTCCACCCCCACTCAGAGTGGTACGAAATGGACTGGTCACTTGAACACTTGAACACTTGAACACTTGATCTCTCTGCACTTTATTTTTATTCACTATGTTGTTTTTGCACTGCCTTGTCCTGTTTGCACTTGAATGTTGAATGTTGAAACTGCACTCTGCTGCCCACCAAAGCAAATTCCTAACATGTTTACATGTAATGGCAAATAAAGTCTTCTGATTCTGATTCTGATTCTGAAGTAAATAACTTAGCAACTTAGTAGCAGTGAAATATTTAGCTCAGTATAATTTTTTCAATAAAATTATCATGAATTTCAGGAGTTTTAGGAGAAAACATCTGGACCGGTAACAGCATTCTGTGAAATTAGGAGGTTTAATGCAAAAAAAACACATTTCCTTTAATAATTGGAGATTATAATTGAAAATGAAGGTAAACGGACGCATATTCTTCCAAGAACAATGATTTTTTTTTAAATCTGACATTTATCCATATACAGACAATTACAGTTTTTGTCCGTAACATAGTTGACCAAAAATGAGTTACCATCTCTGTTTTTTGATTAAATATCTAAAATCAGAACATGCCTGAGCTTGGCAATTACTGAAAACATAATCTCTAAGGAATACTCTGTAAGATAAAATAATAATATATTAGAAAAGAATAACTTTTTTTCCAGAAATTTTTAAACTCAAAAAGTCCCGCAATTTGATATTGACCCATATATTTGAAATTAAATATTGCTACCTTCCAGCACACACAAAAACGAGGCAGCCCACTTTGGTCGCTTTTGTTTGTAGAATGCAATGACTGAAGCTTCTCTGTCTTTCACTTCAGCATGGATGTCCATGGTCAATCTAAGTTCTGGCTCCCGACAGCTCTTGAGGTGCAGCTCTTGAGGGAACCTCAATTTGCTGCCAGTCTAGGAAATACACAAAAACAGTGTTTACGGTTAAACATTTCAGTGAGACATTTTCAAAAAAATCCAAACTGGTTGATAAATCCAATAAAGGGCACAATATCAGATGGACTTGCACCGCCATCTTTAGTGTAGTTAAGACATGGTTGTAATTACCCCTCTCCATTGGAAGAGGGAAATCACATAACTATTGGATTGTATCTTCAAAGGTTGAGGGTTCTAATTATCAGCAATTAACTGTAGTAGAGTTAGTAAAATGGGAATACCTTTCAATAACAGATACCTGCAATGTGGTGACAAATGAGCAACAGCCTCTACAGACCGTGAGCGCATATATATATATATATGGTTTATTTGTTTTGGTTTAATATTTATTGTGCAAGTGCAATATGTAATTCTTTGCGATATGGAAGTAAACTTATAAGTGTAATAAGTATGTGTCAGTTTGTGAGGTGTTAACTGGTACCTGGGACAGAAGGAGCAACTGTGACTGCAGGAGCAGCAGCAGTTGTGTGACTGTGATCGGGCACCGCATAACTTTCTGCAATTCTAAGAAATTACACACACGTATGCCATGATAAGCTCTCTGCTGCAATTATAACTGTTAAAACAATCAGTGAAATGCAAAGGAATGCTTAAGTCAAATGTATTCGTACCCAACTCCACAAAAGTTTGCATGCCACACAATGTCCCGTGTTGGAAATGCTTCCCCACAAATAGGACAGATCTCCTGAAAAGAGAAATTAGCATGCATTTATTTCATGATATTTACAATTCACAACGGAGACATCGCAGGTAGCAAGTAAAAAAGGAAATTACTTCAATTGGAGCCTCATCCACAACAGCAAACTCATCACCATCATCGACATTGATGACTTCATCCTCGCTTGGTGGTGGCACATCACCGATCTTTGAATAGAGTGAGACAAATTTAATTTGAATCCAAATGGCATAAGACACCATACAAGGCAGCAACCTGCACATCAGGAGCAATTAGGGGTTAAGTCTTGCTCAAGGACACTTCAACATCAACTCGCCGGGATCAAACGGGGAAGCTTGCAATTCCCATCCGGCCGCTCTAACCCCGAGTCACTGCCACCTTGGCCTACAGCCACAAGAAATTTGGCACACAGCATTTGTCGAGTAGCCCCGGACACAGACTAAGAGTCGACTCTGCCACTACACTGCTTTTTCCGTAAAGAAGCAAACATACATAATCAACTAACCTGTATTCCGTTAGTGAATAGTTTGAACGTTACTTACCTCTTCAACAAGACATTTCTTGACATGGAGGGTCAGGAACTGCAATGGCATAGACTGCCCACATGTCCTGCAGCTGGCCTTTGGCATCCTCATGGGGAAGTGGGCTGCAATTATGGATGTGAATCATCAATTAACCGGTTAGTTGATAAGTGACGTTAGAAATCTGAGAATCTTAATTTCAATCAATGTCTGAACAAGGCAATAAAGTCCTTAACAAATATTTATTTGACCATTTGATAGTCCCCCCAGGAATCCGCGATTCCGCGATCGCGGAAATTTTCACGGATGTGGAGGCCGTCCGTGGATTTCAAAGTCATCCGCGGAATACAACGTGCAGTGCAGAATATTACATTTTACATGCAGTTTTCATCCCGGCCGCTAGATGTCGCGGTCAGATAGACGGGATCTAATCACAGCCGGTCCGGTCCGGCCGGATACGGAAACACGGCGGCGTCGCATGCGTGCATATGGTGTATTGTGTGCGACGAATTCATCAGACCAGATTGTTTTGGAGAAGGCGGGCTGTGCATCAGCGGATGGTGCTGATTAATAAATAGAATAGACACCGTGTTTTGATTGACAGCGATAGCGACGGACATAATAATGGAGAGATTTGTTCGAACGAATCCCCCGACGGTAAATAAATCAAAGCTAGGAAACATTACAGCTGCTGAAAGAGCTAAATCGTATGCAGAATTGCATGAGGATGGAGGCAAGCTCTTTTGCACAAGTTGCAATAAAGTAATTGATCACCGACGAAATTCTACAATCAAAGATCACTTGTCTTCCAGTCAACATTTGAAGAGAAAAAAAGCAACTCCTGCGGACGTCGCTTTAAAAAGACAGAAAACTATCACAACAACTATCACTAAAACCGCGGCTGCTGAGGAAAGAGAAAAGGTAAGCTGTTGTATTGTAATTTTTTAAAGCAATGTATTCTTGACTTTACTGCGCCTTACTTTACCAACAGTTCTCAACCTGTGGGTCGGGACCCCCAATTATTTTGAGGGGGTCACCAGATGACAGTAAAGTGACACTTTTAATACCTAAAAAAAGGCCTCATCCTACAATTCCAAGTGGGTGGCGGGTCCCCAGTTCAAATATGATTATCTTTGGGGGTCACAGCCTGAAAAGGTTGAGAACCACTGCTATAGGCTATACAAAATACAGTCAGTAGTTTATGTCACTTCAACTTCCCTGGTGTGTGTGTGTGTGTGTGTGTGTGTGTGTGTGTGTGTGTGAGTGTGTGTGAGTGTGTGTGAGTGAGTGAGTGAGAAAGTCAGTACAACTTCTCTGGTTCTGTGTGAGAGAGAAAGTCAGTGTTTATTGTTAGATATATTTACAGTGCATTTGATAAATAATGTTCTTTAAATTACTTATTTACTGTACATGTTTTTATTGCTACTAGTATTGATTATGTCTAGGGTACTGTATATTGTCATTAAATATGTCATTAAATGTCTATGTATTAAATACACAGGACCACAATACTTTTACTTTGTACCACTGTACTATTTGAAAACTGTTAGTTATCTGTTACGGACCACGGTCCTTTTGATTATTTGTTATTTGTTTAAGTATAATTATTATTTATGGTGGCTATTTAATTAGCATAATAATTATAAGTTGTTACTTGTTATTATGTGTATGGCAGGTAACAAACTGTATCTCTCCTACTGCAGTACTCAAGTGAATTGACAGACACGGCTCTGAGTGACAGGTCCCTGATTGGACCTGCCCCTCTGTTCCTTATTGGTTCTCCCTGGCAACACCAGCTTCCTGTTGGCTGGCCACTCTTCCTGTCTCTGTATAAAAGCTCAGTTGAACTTGGCCTTCAGGAGGGGACGACAGCATTCTGCAGCAGAGACTCGATCCCTCTAGTCCTCTCTCGTGCCTGCCTTATTATTATCCTTAGTATTGTTTGTTCTTGTTCATAATGCCGTAAGTTCATTTGCCTATTTGCCAACTGTATTCTTTATTTCGTTTTGAACCTGTAAACCTAATTATTTAAGTCTTGTTAAATAAGAAGCCCGGTCCCTACCAAACACCATGTAGGAGTGCCAGGTACATTTTCTTTCGTTCGTTTATTGTAATTTTGGTTAGTTAGGGTAGTTAGGGAATTATAATTATTACTTTGTTTAAAACATTTGTTAGGGCCTTAGTTAGGGGTAAACCTTTGTTTTTTAGATATATTCGTTTTGTTAGCATAGGACCTGCACTCCGAAGCCAAAGGTGTGAATTGTGAACAAGAAAATGTACAAAAATGTCTCTGCTGTGGACTAAAAAGAACGACGACCAATAAATTGAAGTTATTTTCATCCTGTCTCCTCTCGCATTATGTTATTTGCCTTCACCCTAGACGAAGGTGCGTAACATAATATTCAATACATAAAAATGATGTACAATTAATCAATGTATTGTGTTTTACATTCTGTTTTGGCAGGTTTGCACTGAATGGATCAAGGCTTGTACAGCAACAAACACACCACTGTCCAGATCTGACAATCCCATGATGAGAAGTTTCTTGCGCAACAGAGTAGTGAATGGGGGAGCCATCCCTGGCCATACACAACTACAAGAGAGGTATCTACCAGAGGTATACAAGGTGGAGAAAGATGTCATCAAAGACCTCATCAAAGACATGCCTGTCTCTGTCATGTTTGATGAAACGCCTGATGCAGAAGGACGCTGCGTGCTCAACATAATGGTGTCTCCTCTCGTCAAGGATGAATCTGGTAAAATCCGCAGCTACCTGGTTGACACTGTTTTCCTAGACAAATGCAATCATTCTACAGTGGCAATTGCAGCAGTCAATGCTCTAAATGACTTTGGAGTGAAACAAGAGGATGTGATTTCTTTTGATACCGACAATGCTGCATATATGCTTAAAGCTTACAAGAGTGCCCTCAAAACCCTGTTTCCCAATTCCATCCATGTGACATGCCTAGCACATATCATGAATCTGATTGGAGAAGCTTTCAGGAAGCCTTTTGCGGAGGTGAACACCTTCATGAGATATTTCTCACAGGTATTTTACATGGCAGGTGCAAGGAAGAGGAGATACCTGAGCTTTCTCAGAACCTCAGACACAACATCAAGAATGGCTCCAAACCCTTGTGGCACAAGATGGAACTCATGGTACAGGGCAGCAGCTTACCATGCAGAACACTTTGCCTTGTACAAGTCCTTTATCAAAGAGGAGATGGAGACCTGCAAGCTGTCTGCCCCCAACTCACTGGAGCAACTGTATGTCATTACACAAGATGAAGATCTCTCTATGACACTGCAGATACACCTCAACATCATTGTTGAAAAGTCAAAGGTGCTTCTCCAGCTTTGTGACCTGTTTGAAAGCAACAGGCCTGTCACAATGAAGGTTTTTGACATATGGGAAGATCTGCAGGTCACATTTGCAACCAACAAAGAGCTAAAGGTGGAATCATGTGATCACTTCTTTGGTCCAAATGTCCCTTATGCCAGGAAGAAGGAGACCCTGGCCATATTTGAACAGGCCTACCAACTTGCAGAAGAGAAGTTGTCTAAGTACATGGATGGTGCCCAGCCGGCCATGCAGTTCTTAAAGGGGGAGTGTCCCGGCCCGAGATTAACATTGCTGATAAGGTACATCACGTGGTCTGAATGAAAACAGTTTCAAACGACACGTGACTATATCTCAGGCTCTGACGTGACCTAGCATCTAGCCGAGCTGAGTGGCTAGCGCACTAAAGGCTAATAGTTTTGAGGTAACCTTTTGCGTCATACTAGGTGAAAGTATAATAAAAAAAAATATTTTATTGCTCGAAAATCTTCCTTACAATGACATTGAGTTGTTGCACTGAACTGAACTGAACTGTTGCATAATCGCAATTTCGCGTGACTAGTCCGTCTGAAGCCCACCACACACCGGCTGCGAAGTCCCCCGTGTGTGCGAGAGAGAGAGAGAGATGCGTCCCTCTCTCTCTCTCTCTCTCTCTCTCTCTCACACACACACACACACACACACACGCAGAAACACACACACACACACACACACACACACACACACACACACACACACACACAACATTGTTTGAACATGTGAAATGTTTCTTTATGCATAATGAATTAATGAGAATCGCGGGCCGCGGTAAGCCTTGAACTCTGGCCGGACACAAGGCACTTCAGAACGGGGAGATTGCGAGAGGAGGTGGGGGTGGTTTTGGGTTTTTTTTCTCTCCCTCCGTATATCTCTCTCTCTCTCTCTTTAGAGGGTCTCAGAGGGAGACAACTCACCGAGTCCGAAAACTGTATTAAATTAATAGTTTGTACTTTGTAGAACTGTAACAAGCACAAAAACTATTCAATACAGTATTAAAATGTCTGCTTTGTTTGTTAATGTTTACAGATTTGCTCACGATTTATTGAAATTGAAAACGTGTTTACAGTACTTACAGTGTTTGCATAATCATTCAGGCTACAGGAATGTTTTAGCCAATAGCCACAGGTGTGAAACAGTTAGTCGCACCGTCATTGTTCTGATTGTGAGGGGGGTATTTTTATGTCTATACTCTACTTTACTTGTCCTAGATTCTAAGCCATGAAAAGATTCTGCATTCTTTTCCATTCTGCAGCAAGGGGCGATATAATGCTGTGATTCATTCCACTTTACTGACTGTTTCATTGCCTATATTATGTCAGATTGTCCGTCATGAGTGACTACTCGTCGCCATAATATAAATATGAAATGGGAATATTTAGGTCAAATTGCTGATTGATTTTGAACATGCATTAACAATAGCCCCGAGAAGATAAGAACACAAGACAACATGCATTTATTTATTCCAATTACTGCTGCTCTGTCCAATTTATTCATTACAGTCGAGCCGATCGCTCTCTGCTCTGTCCTTGGAATTGACGTAGGCAAGACTGTCTACAGAATTCACGAGTGAAAAACATTGTATGGGTAATCCGTAATTGGGTATTATGAGTCACTGTAAGTAACCGTGTCGGCCCCAATTCATGATGATTACGGATCCCCATGTCCCATTCATGCAGGTATGCATATGTCCCATATGTGCCCTCTCCCTCCGCTCATTCTGTAGCTCCAGAATGAGCAGAGGGAGAGTGCGCATTATGGGGCTAGCAGGCTAGTCTGCCCTACCAGAACAGCGGTTGTTTTTTAATGGTATAGTCACCCGCGGTCACAGTCTTAAAAATAAAAATATTTTCTCTAAAACTGCTTGGTAGGGCTATAGCTGGGAAAGCCTCCACTTCATTCAGTAGAGCATTAGACGTAACGAGCTGTCACTCATTCATTCATGCAGCCCCATGTTGCAAACACAAGGAAGGAAGGAACCTTCACTGCCTGCCCTGCAGCAGGCCAGCTAGTCTCTCTCTCTCTCTCTCTCTCTCTCTCTCTCTCTCTCTCTCTCTCTCTCTCTCACACACACACACACCGCGTCTCGCCGTCTTGCAGTTGCAATGGATGACGGATAGAGCCGATGCTCTTCTTGGTAAATAATAAACACAACTCTTCGCGTTCACAACAGCTATACACACAGGCTAAAACATACCGATAGAATCAACTTGGTGTGTGTGTGTGTGTGTGTGTGTGAGAGAGAGAGAGAGAGAGACCGCCCCTATATCGGTGTGTGTGTGTGTGTGTGTGTGTGTGTGTGTGTGTGAGAGAGAGAGAGAGAGAGAGAGAGAGTGTGTGTGTGTGTGTGAGAGAGAGAGAGAGAGAGAGGGGTGGACTCAGGTTAGGCCGGCGCAGTTTTGCTAGAGTAGTCACAGGCAGTGGTAACGTTACGTGAAGCTCCAGGGCTCCGTGAGCCCTGTTCAGCACTTAGCCGGCTGAGGGCGTGTCAGCGGGGGGGAGACAGATAGACAAGATAGGTACGATGGAACCCGTCACGCGAAATTGCGATTATGCAACAGTTTTCCCTAAAACTTACACGTCAACTCAATATCATTCTAACGAAGATTTTAGAGCAAAAAAATAATTTTTCCACCAAACTTTTACCCAGCTATGAAGCTAAAAGTGACCTCAAAACCACTAGCATGAGTTGATAGCCACCAGGAACGCTAACTTGCAGAGCCCAGAGCCGCTCTGCCATTTAGCCCAGATACAAGATCAATTTCATTGGTCAAATTGAGCTGGCCCGACCTGACGTCACAATCTAGATGCTAGTTTTAATAGCCTTAATAGCTTCCCGAGGGGCGTGTCAGTCCCGCTTTAAGAGATTGCAGGGTTTTCAATCCCAGATGTGTCATCTTGTTCAGCGAGGTTCAGGATCTGAGCAACATCCCTGGTTTCCAAGATATACCTAAGGAAGAAATCCACCTCTACTTCACAAAGTGTGGCCCAGCTGCAGTCAAGGCCCCAGTCTTTGGAGTGATTGACACAGATCTATTCTGGGACAGCATGCAAGAGCCACTACCTCAGCTGTCCAGGTTGGCAAAGAGGTACAAGGACTGTGTCACTAACTCGGCAGATGTGGAAAGGTCAAATAGCATTTACAAACTGGTGCTATCATCGAGGAGACGCTCACTGTCTGAGCCCAACATCAAAGCACTGGTGTTCCTGTACTTTAATTTGAAAGTGCAGTCTCTGGAGTGTGCTCCTGACTCAGATAGTGAGCAGGATGCTGATGAAATGCTGTAATGGCATCTGGCTCAAACTGAGGGATGGGTAGACTGTTGTGTTAAGTTGTATCGTATCTCAGATTTTTTTTTTTGTGTTTAAAAAAAGAAAAGAAACTGTGAAATGTATATAGTTTTGACTGATTGCACATTATGTCAGCATTTAATTGCTATAAATGTCTGAATGTTTACATTTTCTATCTGATGTATGCAGTAATGTTTTCCATATCCACTGGATATAGTGGATAGTTTAAACTTGGTTATTGAAACCAGTATTTTATGTACACAGCCCTGCCTGTCAGCTCCAGGCACTTGTTCGGTTCCTAAGCTAAGCTTTCACACATATTTTGGTGACACGTTTGCACTTTTTATGTCAGCATTTCATTGCTGTAACAATGTTAATTGTTTACATTTACTACTTTACTACATTACTCTGACTGCTGTATGCAGTAATGTTTACTCTGTGTCCTGTTCTGTGCTGCACAGTAGGCTACATTATTGTTATTTTCTGGTTTTACCAGTGTTCAGGGAATGAGAGAGAAAGCACTGCTGCATTTAACAATCCAAGTGCCAGCAGGTTTTTAGTTTTACTGTATCCAAATTCATTACAGTACAGCACCCATAGTTTGGTGACACGTTTGCACTTTTTATGTCAGCATTTCATTGTTGTAACTGCATGTTACTTAATTGTTTACATTTATTATCTGACTGCTGTATGCAGTAATGTTTACTCTGTGTCCTGTTCTGTGCTGCACAGTAGGCTACAATATTGTTATTTTCTGGTTTTACCAGTGTTCAGGGAATGAGAAAGAGAAAGCACTGCTGCATTTATTACAATCAAAGTGCCAGCAGGTTTTTTTGTTTTACTGTTTTCAAACTCATAACAGTATGTTTCTAACTTAGAATGACTGAACTTACTGCAAATAAATCTGCCCAAGAGGGACAAAGAACATTTTTCTGTTGATTATTTTATTTTATTAATGTTTCACAGTGTTTTGGTATTGCAATTGATTTCATAAGATAATTTTTACTTCATTATTACATGAAAAAAATTGCTTTATACCTGGTAATTTCAGGTTGTTTTTTAATGCCCGCGGAATATTTACTTTAAGCCGCGGAATATTAACGATAAGCCACGGAATCAAGAATTGCTCTCCGCGGAATCAAGAATTGCTCTCTGCGGAATCTAGACTTTTTCTCCGCGTTTTCCTGGGGGGACTAATTTGAGATACAGTGGCATGTTTGGATAAAGAAAATATTAAATATGCACTCTCAGTGTCTTGTCTGTCACATCACATGCAAAAGCAGAGCAGTTTATGTGGCCACCAAGGTGGTGTTAAATTGAAGAATTTCTTAATGGAAATGAATCGATTAACTATCAACATCCCTACCTGCAATCCAGTTCATCCTGAATTGGGACAATGAAGAGGGTGTGTCGGCCATTGTTTGTAACATTCTTCAGAAAACCTCCAGTATAGCCCACATCCTCTCCAATAACCTGGACAAGCTTCCTCTGCCCATGACCACCTAAATACAAAAAATAAATATCACTGGTATTTATTTTGAGAAATTTATAAAACATTTGGTAGCAGACATAGAACTACCATCATTAAATTATTTAAAATAATTGACATTACAGAAGAAACACTGATATAACTACAGACTGAATTAATCGTAACATAAGTTACGATTGGTTGTAAGAAATAAATGCATTAATATATTCAATACAGTACAAGTCCAGTAGGATTACCTGTCGCTTTGTGGCAAAGCCATGCTCCATTCAGCTGTGCCAATTTGGAGAACTGAAACTCCAGTAGAGCAACGATCTAAAACAGGTTTAACATAAAAAATAAAAAACAGTGTTTAGGGTCATCCACAGTTCCACACAGACTGACAACTATAAATATAACTCAATGATCAGAGCAGCAACAATGACAACACGACGCCATGTAAAGGTTGATAGATTTTGATTACTGCACATCATGGTTACCTCATCGTGGGTCGCATCCTCTGTCACCTGGGCGCTTCTTAGCTCGGACACCTCCCTGCCTCAAATATGCAAAAGAACTGTACAAAGGGAAAGCAGTGTAATCAATATTAAAATCCCAATAAGCTTTATTTTGGTACTCTAAACAGAGGGACATAGCAGAAGCTCTGAGACAACAATGCTACACATTGCAGCAGCAGTAGAGAATAGATAACAATTTTAATGTTCAAAAGACATCATTTACCAAGTCAACTCAGCAGAGTAATGATTCAGATAAAGAATAGACTCATATTTTACAGCTATAATTAATTGCAGTAATATGCATGGGGCAGGCAGCAAATACCTTTGCAGTGACTGACCAACAGTTGGCAGTGTTGGTGCAGTGTGCCTACTGCTGCCATAGGTGACAGTGGTGGCAGTCACAGCTGGGGCAGAGGGGCCGGGCCGGACGGCACTGGCGGTCACAGCGGGTGCAGTGTGCCTACTGGGGCTGACATATGGTGGGGGGCCAGGTTGTCCTCGTCCCCTTCCTCTTCCCGAGTAGTAGCGCAGGAAATCCATGTCATTTAATTCCTCCTGCCCACTGAGTTTGATCCATTTGAACACTGAATGGATTTATTGAACACTATTAAACAGCACGAGGTGCAGTCACATTTATTTTTTTCCCATAAAGAAAGGTGCAGTCATATAGGCTAAAATGATGCGTCACATTTGATTAAAAAATCATTGGGATTTCTGCCCATTGTGGTCCACCAGTGATTAGTTTGGATCCCATGCTTTTATCAAAGGATTGTATTAAAAGATTTTTACATTTTTATCGTTCATAAAAATAAATAAAAAGACCAGTGAACGTACACAATAAGCAGCATTAACATGGTGTATTGGTTGCTAGCAATAGCATACTTAATTTAAGGCAATGTCCAAATAGTAAAGTATAAAAAAAGGATAACATTATCAAGAATGAAAGATAGTAAAACAGTATTAATGTTAACAGTCTGGAGAATGCACTGGCTTCTCCTTCAGCAAACCAGGAAATCAAACCGGACAGAACTCCTCCCCCTTCTCCTTCAGATACAAAGCAGAAAGTTACGGATACGAGTAGGACACAGAAAAACAGAGGGAAGAACAGTGCCAAAAGTCACGTGTTGACTGAAATGCTGTGACAGATCTGAACCTCTGAAACACTGTGGGTGAAACACTGAAAAATATTTCTTTCAGAGATTTGAAAGGCCATTTTGGCCTATAAAAACGTATTTTAAAGATTCAGAAAGTGTTTCAGTGATTCAAATATTTTTTTCAGGCTTTTGGAGCATTTAGTTTAAGTTAGGAGTTTACAATGGAAAACAAAGGGAAAACAGTGCCAAAAGGTAAATTCTGAAGCTGTGTATGTGACAAACTTGATACTCTGAAAATGCCTGGGCGAAACACTGTAAAATGTTTTTTCAGAGATGCAGGCCTATCAAAATTTATTTCAGAGATTCAAATATTCTTTCAGAGATTCAAAACGAAAATTCAGTCTTGAAAAAAAGAGTTTCAGACATGCAAATATTTTTTTCAAGCTTTTGAACCCTTTATTTTAAGTTTGGACTTTACGAGGTTTCAAACGTGAAAAAAAAAGGGAAAACAGTGCCAAAAAGTAAATTCTGAAGCTGTGCATGTGACAAACTTGATACTCTGAAAATGCCTGGGCGAAACCCTGTAACATATTTTTTCAGAGATTCAAAAATACTTTCAGAGATTCAGAACGGATTTTTAGTGTTGCAAAACTATTTTCAGAGATTCAGAACGGATTTTTAGTGTTGCAAAACTATTTTCAGAGATTCAGAACGGATTTTTATTGTTGCAAAACTATTTTCAGAGATTCAGAACTTGAATTCAGAATAATGGCCTCTTTGCGGTACCCTACAGCCATGTCTTAAGCACACATAACAAGAAACAGTGGCAGTATGTGAGCTTGTAGATCTTAACACTTTGACACATTTTGAAAACCCTTCGATACTATTAGTTAAAGCGCTCACACCTATTTGCACTCAGACAACCAAGCGCACCACTGTGCTCCCTTTCATTTTCTTCAACAGCTGAGCTGGCCTTGTCCGATGGGCAAGGCCTTCCAAAAATAGCCATAACTCATCAACGTCCCTCTCCACGGAAGTCTTTAGTAAAAGGCGAAAGGCTTATTCGTCATGAAGAGAGACCCGAGTAATTCTACCCGCTCGCCACGGCGGCCAGCGAAGCCTCTAGCCGCGCCGGTCAAGCGCTTGACGGCGCGCGTGCACGCACACACTTGGCGTGGGGAGCCCTGCGACACAGCACGTGCGTTATTTCACAGTCCGAGGTGGCTCTGTGCTCCCGCGGCTGGGTTTAGGGCGTCTTGGGTGGGTGGCTAAGAGCGGGTGTCCGGGTCGAAAGCGGGGCCTGTCGGATCGGGGGTGTGGTTTAATGATGAAGGCGTGGCCTATGCGCTTTGGGGTGCAAAAAGTTAGTGGTGCACAATGATCCAGTGTTTTGCATCGCCCATTCATGAATGACCGTTGCTCATTCAGTATGCCGACATGAAAAAGCTTACAGCACCTGGTATTCCCAGGCGGTCTCCCATCCAAGTACTAACCAGGCCCGACCCTGCTTAGCTTCCGAGATCGGACGAGATCGGGCGTGTTCAGGGTGGTATGGCCGTAAGCAAAGGCAGCTGTGGCCGGTACGGCCCATGTACAGCAGATGGCAGCAGCCAATGCCCTAATGAAAAGCTTACAGCACCTGGTATTACATTGTGAAGGTTCCGGGGGAGGGGTGCTTAAGAGTGGGTGCCCGGGTTCGGATGGAGAGCCGGGTCGTGGGTTTAGCTGGCTTCGGGCCTGGCACCCCGGTGGGGGCCCAGGGCTTCCTGGGTCCGAGTGGAGAGCCGGGCAATTGGGGCTGTGGTTTGATCATGTGGGCGTGGCCTATGCACTTGCCCTGCTTATATTCCAAGATCGGTCGTTTCCAGGGTGGTATGGTCGTAAGCAGCAGCCCGTAGGGCTCCTCTCCAGCACTATACGCATGTTTTCAACACTTAATCAGGGGAGAGCGCGAACGCAGTCCCCCACTACCAGAAATTGTGCAGTCGAGATTCCCACATTTGGGGAATTCGCCCGGGTCAGCAAAGCACGGCGTGCAATGGCTGAGCCTCGCCGAGGGTGAACCGACCTTCGTGATCATGGTGTCTCCCCTGCCAGGTAAGTATGAATTGTACATGCTGGCCATAGAGGAAAGCACTCATCCACATACCAGTCCTCTGCCGGTCAGACAACGACTAGTCCCCTCCACGTGGGCGTAACAATGGCCTCTTTGCGGTACCCAACAGCCATGTCTTAAGCACACATAACAAGACACAGTGGCAGTATGTGAGCTAGTAGATCTTAACACTTTGACACATTTTGAAAACCTTCGATATATACTATTAGTTAAAGCGCTCACACCTATTTGCACTCAGACAACCAAGCGCACCACTGTGCTCCCTGTCATTTTCTTCAACAGCTGAGCTGGCCTTGTCCGATGGGCAAGGCCTTCCAAAAATAGCCATAACTCATCAACGTCCCTCTCCACGGAAGTCTTTAGTAAAAGGCGAAAGGCTTATTCGTCATGAAGAGAGACCCGAGTAATTCTACCCGCTCGCCACGGTGGCCAGCGAAGCCTCTAGCCGCGCCGGTCAAGCGCTTGACGGCGCGCGAGCACGCACACACTTGGCGTGGGCAGCCCCGCGACACAGCACGTGCGTTATTTCACAGTCCGAGGTGGCTCTGTGCTCCCGCGGCTGGGTTTAGGGCGTCTTGGGTGGGTGGCTAAGAGCGGGTGTCCGGGTCGAAAGCGGGGCCTGTCGGATTGGGGGTGTGGTTTAATGATGAAGGCGTGGCCTATGCGCTTTGGGGTGCAAAAAGTTAGTGGTGCACAATGATCCAGTGTTTTGCATCGCCCATTCATGAATGACCGTTGCTCATTCAGTATGCCGACATGAAAAAGCTTACAGCACCTGGTATTTCCAGGCGGTCTCCCATCCAAGTACTAACCAGGCCCGACCCTGCTTAGCTTCCGAGATCGGACGAGATCGGGCGTGTTCAGGGTGGTATGGCCGTAAGCAAAGGCAGCTGTGGCCGGTACGGCCCATGTACAGCAGATGGCAGCAGCCAATGCGCTAATGAAAAGCTTACAGCACCTGGTATTACATTGTGAAGGTTCCGGGGGAGGGGTGCTTAAGAGTGGGTGCCCGGGTTCGGATGGAGAGCCGGGTCGTGGGTTTAGCTGGCTTCGGGCCTGGCACCCCGGTGGGGGCCCAGGGCTTCCTGGGTCCGAGTGGAGAGCCGGGCAAAAGGTACCCGGGTTCGGATGGAGAGCCGGGTCGTGGGTTTAGCTGGCTGTCGGGCCTGGCACCCCGGTGGGGGCCCGAGGCTTCCTGGGTCCGAGTGGAGAGCCGGGCAATTGGGGCTGTGGTTTGATCATGTGGGCGTGGCCTATGCGCTTGCCCTGCTTATATTCCAAGATCGGTCGTTTCCAGGGTGGTATGGTCGTAAGCAGCAGCCCGTAGGACTCCTCTCCAGCACTATACGCATGTTTTCAACACTTAATCAGGGGAGAGCGCGAACGCAGTCCCCCACTACCAGAAATTGTGCAGTCGAGATTCCCACATTTGGGGAATTCGCCCGGGTCAGCAAAGCACGGCGTGCAATGGCTGAGCCTCGCCGAGGGTGAACCGACCTTCGTGATCATGGTGTCTCCCCTGCCAGGTAAGTATGAATTGTACATGCTGGCCATAGAGGAAAGCACTCATCCACATACCAGTCGCCTGCCGGTCAGACAACGACTAGTCCCCTCCACGTGGGCGTAACAATGGCCTCTTTGCGGTACCCAACAGCCATGTCTTAAGCACACATAACAAGACACAGTGGCAGTATGTGAGCTAGTAGATCTTAACACTTTGACACATTTTGAAAACCTTCGATATATACTATTAGTTAAAGCGCTCACACCTATTTGTACTCAGACAACCAAGCGCACCACTGTGCTCCCTGTCATTTTCTTCAACAGCTGAGCTGGCCTTGTCCGATGGGCAAGGCCTTCCAAAAATAGCCATAACTCATCAACGTCCCTCTCCACGGAAGTCTTTAGTAAAAGGCGAAAGGCTTATTCGTCATGAAGAGAGACCCGAGTAATTCTACCCGCTCGCCACGGCGGCCAGCGAAGCCTCTAGCCGCGCCGGTCAAGCGCTTCACGGCGCGCGTGCACGCACACACTTGGCGTGGGCAGCCCCGCGACACAGCACGTGCGTTATTTCACAGTCCGAGGTGGCTCTGTGCTCCCGCGGCTGGGTTTAGGGCGTCTTGGGTGGGTGGCTAAGAGCGGGTGTCCGGGTCGAAAGCGGGGCCTGTCGGATCGGGGGTGTGGTTTAATGATGAAGGCGTGGCCTATGCGCTTTGGGGTGCAAAAAGTTAGTGGTGCACAATGATCCAGTGTTTTGCATCGCCCATTCATGAATGACCGTTGCTCATTCAGTATGCCGACATGAAAAAGCTTACAGCACCTGGTATTCCCAGGCGGTCTCCCATCCAAGTACTAACCAGGCCCGACCCTGCTTAGCTTCCGAGATCGGACGAGATCGGGCGTGTTCAGGGTGGTATGGCCGTAAGCAAAGGCAGCTGTGGCCGGTACGGCCCATGTACAGCAGATGGCAGCAGCCAATGCCCTAATGAAAAGCTTACAGCACCTGGTATTACATTGTGAAGGTTCCGGGGGAGGGGTGCTTAAGAGTGGGTGCCCGGGTTCGGATGGAGAGCCGGGTCGTGGGTTTAGCTGGCTTCGGGCCTGGCACCCCGGTGGGGGCCCAGGGCTTCCTGGGTCCGAGTGGAGAGCCGGGCAAAAGGTACCCGGGTTCGGATGGAGAGCCGGGTCGTGGGTTTAGCTGGCTGTCGGGCCTGGCACCCCGGTGGGGGCCCGAGGCTTCCTGGGTCCGAGTGGAGAGCCGGGCAATTGGGGCTGTGGTTTGATCATGTGGGCGTGGCCTATGCGCTTGCCCTGCTTATATTCCAAGATCGGTCGTTTCCAGGGTGGTATGGTCGTAAGCAGCAGCCCGTAGGGCTCCTCTCCAGCACTATACGCATGTTTTCAACACTTAATCAGGGGAGAGCGCGAACGCAGTCCCCCACTACCAGAAATTGTGCAGTCGAGATTCCCACATTTGGGGAATTCGCCCGGGTCAGCAAAGCACGGCGTGCAATGGCTGAGCCTCGCCGAGGGTGAACCGACCTTCGTGATCATGGTGTCTCCCCTGCCAGGTAAGTATGAATTGTACATGCTGGCCATAGAGGAAAGCACTCATCCACATACCAGTACCCAGCCGGTCAGACAACGACTAGTCCCCTCCACGTGGGCGTAACAATGGCCTCTTTGCGGTACCCAACAGCCATGTCTTAAGCACACATAACAAGACACAGTGGCAGTATGTGAGCTAGTAGATCTTAACACTTTGACACATTTTGAAAACCTTCGATATATACTATTAGTTAAAGCACTCACACCTATTTGCACTCAGACAACCAAGCGCACCACTGTGCTCCCTGTCATTTTCTTCAACAGCTGAGCTGGCCTTGTCCGATGGGCAAGGCCTTCCAAAAATAGCCATAACTCATCAACGTCCCTCTCCACGGAAGTCTTTAGTAAAAGGCGAAAGGCTTATTCGTCATGAAGAGAGACCCGAGTAATTCTACCCTCTCGCCACGGCGGCCAGCGAAGCCTCTAGCCGCGCCGGTCAAGCGCTTGACGGCGCGCGTGCACGCACACACTTGGCGTGGGCAGCCCCGCGACACAGCACGTGCGTTATTTCACAGTCCGAGGTGGCTCTGTGCTCCCGCGGCTGGGTTTAGGGCGTCTTGGGTGGGTGGCTAAGAGCGGGTGTCCGGGTCGAAAGCGGGGCCTGTCGGATTGGGGGTGTGGTTTAATGATGAAGGCGTGGCCTATGCGCTTTGGGGTGCAAAAAGTTAGTGGTGCACAATGATCCAGTGTTTTGCATCGCCCATTCATGAATGACCGTTGCTCATTCAGTATGCCGACATGAAAAAGCTTACAGCACCTGGTATTCCCAGGCGGTCTCCCATCCAAGTACTAACCAGGCCCGACCCTGCTTAGCTTCCGAGATCGGACGAGATCGGGCGTGTTCAGGGTGGTATGGCCGTAAGCAAAGGCAGCTGTGGCCGGTACGGCCCATGTACAGCAGATGGCAGCAACCAATGCGCTAATGAAAAGCTTACAGCACCTGGTATTACATTGTGAAGGTTCCGGGGAGGGGTGCTTAAGAGTGGGTGCCCGGGTTCGGATGGAGAGCCGGGTCGTGGGTTTAGCTGGCTTCGGGCCTGGCACCCCGGTGGGGGCCCAGGGCTTCCTGGGTCCGAGTGGAGAGCCGGGCAAAAGGTACCCGGGTTCGGATGGAGAGCCGGGTCGTGGGTTTAGCTGGCTGTCGGGCCTGGCACCCCGGTGGGGGCCCGAGGCTTCCTGGGTCCGAGTGGAGAGCCGGGCAATTGGGGCTGTGGTTTGATCATGTGGGCGTGGCCTATGCGCTTGCCCTGCTTATATTCCAAGATCGGTCGTTTCCAGGGTGGTATGGTCGTAAGCAGCAGCCCGTAGTGCTCCTCTCCAGCACTATACGCATGTTTTCAACACTTAATCAGGGGAGAGCGCGAACGCAGTCCCCCACTACCAGAAATTGTGCAGTCGAGATTCCCACATTTGGGGAATTCGCCCGGGTCAGCAAAGCACGGCGTGCAATGGCTGAGCCTCGCCGAGGGTGAACCGACCTTCGTGATCATGGTGTCTCCCCTGCCAGGTAAGTATGAATTGTACATGCTGGCCATAGAGGAAAGCACTCATCCACATACCAGTACCCTGCCGGTCAGAAAACGACTAGTCCCCTCCACGTGGGCGTAACAATGGCCTCTTTGCGGTACCCAACAGCCATGTCTTAAGCACACATAACAAGACACAGTGGCAGTATGTGAGCTAGTAGATCTTAACACTTTGACACATTTTGAAAACCTTCGATATATACTATTAGTTAAAGCGCTCACACCTATTTGCACTCAGACAACCAAGCGCACCACTGTGCTCCCTGTCATTTTCTTCAACAGCTGAGCTGGCCTTGTCCGATGGGCAAGGCCTTCCAAAAATAGCCATAACTCATCAACGTCCCTCTCCACGGAAGTCTTTAGTAAAAGGCGAAAGGCTTATTCGTCATGAAGAGAGACCCGAGTAATTCTACCCGCTCGCCACGGCGGCCAGCGAAGCCTCTAGCCGCGCCGGTCAAGCGCTTGACGGCGCGCGTGCACGCACACACTTGGCGTGGGCAGCCCCGCGACACAGCACGTGCGTTATTTCACAGTCCGAGGTGGCTCTGTGCTCCCGCGGCTGGGTTTAGGGCGTCTTGGGTGGGTGGCTAAGAGCGGGTGTCCGGGTCGAAAGCGGGGCCTGTCGGATTGGGGGTGTGGTTTAATGATGAAGGCGTGGCCTATGCGCTTTGGGGTGCAAAAAGTTAGTGGTGCACAATGATCCAGTGTTTTGCATCGCCCATTCATGAATGACCGTTGCTCATTCAGTATGCCGACATGAAAAAGCTTACAGCACCTGGTATTCCCAGGCGGTCTCCCATCCAAGTACTAACCAGGCCCGACCCTGCTTAGCTTCCGAGATCGGGCGTGTTCAGGGTGGTATGGCCGTAAGCAAAGGCAGCTGTGGCCGGTACGGCCCATGTACAGCAGATGGCAGCAGCCAATGCGCTAATGAAAAGCTTACAGCACCTGGTATTACATTGTGAAGGTTCCGGGGGAGGGGTGCTTAAGAGTGGGTGCCCGGGTTCGGATGGAGAGCCGGGTCGTGGGTTTAGCTGGCTTCGGGCCTGGCACCCCGGTGGGGGCCCAGGGCTTCCTGGGTCCGAGTGGAGAGCCGGGCAAAAGGTACCCGGGTTCGGATGGAGAGCCGGGTCGTGGGTTTAGCTGGCTGTCGGGCCTGGCACCCCGGTGGGGGCCCGAGGCTTCCTGGGTCCGAGTGGAGAGCCGGGCAATTGGGGCTGTGGTTTGATCATGTGGGCGTGGCCTATGCGCTTGCCCTGCTTATATTCCAAGATCGGTCGTTTCCAGGGTGGTATGGTCGTAAGCAGCAGCCCGTAGGGCTCCTCTCCAGCACTATAGGCATGTTTTCAACACTTAATCAGGGGAGAGCGCGAACGCAGTCCCCCACTACCAGAAATTGTGCAGTCGAGATTCCCACATTTGGGGAATTCGCCCGGGTCAGCAAAGCACGGCGTGCAATGGCTGAGCCTCGCCGAGGGTGAACCGACCTTCGTGATCATGGTGTCTCCCCTGCCAGGTAAGTATGAATTGTACATGCTGGCCATAGAGGAAAGCACTCATCCACATACCAGTCCTCTGCCGGTCAGACAACGACTAGTCCCCTCCACGTGGGCGTAACAATGGCCTCTTTGCGGTACCCAACAGCCATGTCTTAAGCACACATAACAAGACACAGTGGCAGTATGTGAGCTAGTAGATCTTAACACTTTGACACATTTTGAAAACCTTCGATATATACTATTAGTTAAAGCGCTCACACCTATTTGCACTCAGACAACCAAGTGCACTACTGTGCTCCCTGTCATTTTCTTCAACAGCTGAGCTGGCCTTGTCCGATGGGCAAGGCCTTCCAAAAATAGCCATAACTCATCAACGTCCCTCTCCACGGAAGTCTTTAGTAAAAGGCGAAAGGCTTATTCGTCATGAAGAGAGACCCGAGAAATTCTGCCCGCTCGCCACGGCGGCCAGCGAAGCCTCTAGCCACGCCGGTCAAGCGCTTGACGGCGCGCGTGCACGCACACACTTGGCGTGGGCAGCCCCGCGACACAGCACGTGCGTTATTTCACAGTCCGAGGTGGCTCTGTGCTCCCGCGGCTGGGTTTAGGGCGTCTTGGGTGGGTGGCTAAGAGCGGGTGTCCGGGTCGAAAGCGGGGCCTGTCGGATTGGGGGTGTGGTTTAATGATGAAGGCGTGGCCTATGCGCTTTGGGGTGCAAAAAGTTAGTGGTGCACAATGATCCAGTGTTTTGCATCGCCCATTCATGAATGACCGTTGCTCATTCAGTATGCCGACATGAAAAAGCTTACAGCACCTGGTATTCCCAGGCGGTATCCCATCCAAGCCCGACCCTGCTTAGCTTCCGAGATCGGACGAGATCGGGCGTGTTCAGGGTGGTATGGCCGTAAGCAAAGGCAGCTGTGGCCGGTACGGCCCATGTACAGCAGATGGCAGAAGCCAATGCGCTAATGAAAAGCTTACAGCACCTGGTATTACATTGTGAAGGTTCCGGGGGAGGGGTGCTTAAGAGTGGGTGCCCGGGTTCGGATGGAGAGCCGGGTCGTGGGTTTAGCTGGCTTCGGGCCTGGCACCCCGGTGGGGGCCCAGGGCTTCCTGGGTCCGAGTGGAGAGCCGGGCAAAAGGTACCCGGGTTCGGATGGAGAGCCGGGTCGTGGGTTTAGCTGGCTGTCGGGCCTGGCACCCCGGTGGGGGCCCGAGGCTTCCTGGGTCCGAGTGGAGAGCCGGGCAATTGGGGCTGTGGTTTGATCATGTGGGCGTGGCCTATGCGCTTGCCCTGCTTATATTCCAAGATCGGTCGTTTCCAGGGTGGTATGGTCGTAAGCAGCAGCCCGTAGGGCTCCTCTCCAGCACTATATGCATGTTTTCAACACTTAATCAGGGGAGAGCGCGAACGCAGTCCCCCACTACCAGAAATTGTGCAGTCGAGATTCCCACATTTGGGGAGCTCGCAGAGCCGGAGTCTACGGTCGTGCAAAGAGTCTCCGCTCGGTCTCCGTTCGGGACCACGCCCACGGTCTCCGCTCGGCCCCGTCCGCTCCCGTTCTGAAGCCCCTGTCTCCGTTCAGTCTCCGCTCGCCGGGCCCTCCCCCTCGAGTCTCCGTTCGGCTCCCCTCATTGACTCCAATGCGTTCCCAGTCTCCGTTCGCCCCCTCCTCACCCCTCATCTCATTATGCAGGTTCCCGCCCCCCCTCCACAGCTCTGAGAAACTGAACGGCGGCCATTGTTGCTGCCTGTCAGTGCGGACCGGAGAAGCTGCGTTGAAAACGATAATACTTTGGGAATTAATTTACAGGCACTTTGATGAAATAATTACAGTATAGATGTGTCGGTGGGGTCCCGACAACATCCCGATTTTTATGTTTTATAAGTTTGGACGAAATTATGGACGGGCGGACGGGAAAAAAACTACAGCATCACAGCAGCAGGTTTGAGAATTAATTTACAGGCACTTTGATAAAAGAATCACGGTGTCAATGTGCAGGTCGTGCCCCGACAACATCCCGATGTTTATTTTATTTGATTACATTATGGCCTGGATTTGTATATCTGTGTCACTGCTTTTCACACAGCAGCAGCGCAGCAGAGTGAGCAGACCGAAGCATACAGCCTGCCTGGTAAAGTGCCTTTTTAATGCCAACAGAAGCCAGTAACTATTAATCACATTAACATTGCACGTTTAAATCGTCAGATGTTTATCTTGCTAACTGAATTAGCGCCTTGGCAACGCACCAGATCCTGGTAGATATGAACATTTGCGGCATAAATGTGATAAATGCTCAGTTTGTACTCACCCATTAAATAATTCCAAAGACGTGGAGTGGTCCTATATCCATGTGAAAGTTCTGGCACAAAACGTGTATTTAGTCAATTATCTCCACTTTTTCAAGAGATGCACACAGACATCTCTCTCTCCGGGCGAGGGGGGCCAACAATCGATGAACTGATTTTACAAATACGTCCTGTTTACCGCAGACGTCATCACCAATTGACCAGGGAAACACAAAAGTTTGCAGTCACACAATTGGCAGGTGGTGAGATTAATATTACCCAGCACCTATCAATTGTGTGACCGCAAACTTTTGTGTTTGTTTACAAACGGAGCATTTAGGCCACGTATGTACAAATAAAGGAGGGTGTAATTTTATTATTGAGGACATATTGTTTTAACATGGCAAAAACACTGGTAACGGTACTCCTGGTGTTCTGCCCCGGGAACAGGGTTCGAGTCCCTGCAGTGTGTGCTTAATGTTTCACATTTTGTCCTGTATATCTTTACATATAATGTTAGTTAGCAATCCGGTTCCCCACATACAAACAAGTTTGACACAAGGGCTTGAGAAAGTTCCCCCAACCACAAGGAGGTGTTTTATTAACCTTAAAGTGAAACACTTTATATTTATTAAATTGAATTATGCAGATGTTTATCAGTAAATGAAAAGTCTGGGCAAAGCTCAGTGTTTTAAAAAGAAAGAATGAATGATGCTCTGAAATAACTTTTCAAGAAACCCTACAACACAGGGTTGTGAGCTTGTAGATTGGTTTCTTGTCTTATAATGTGATTCAAATTGGATGCTGTTGTGATATCTACAATGGTTTGATTTTGAAAGACAGAAGTATCCTTAATGAAACGGCTCTATTAATGAGAACAGGTCGCTGTGAGTGACTTTAGTTAAGGCAGTCATTTGTGTTAGAAGCAGCTAAGACAGTGCATCCATTTCTTCTCTGTGTGCATTGTGATGTTTTCTCCTCACCTTATACAGAAATGTATAACAAGTTAGATTTCATATGGAAGTAATAATGTATTTATGTGTTTGTTTGTTTATGCAAGGAGACAGATTGCAGGTCACAGTCACACATCATGTCGATGCCAGTCATCCGGGTGGTGAACAGTGATGCACCTTTGAGTCGCCAAGAGGCCATTTTACATCCTTCAAGGGACTGCCAGCAGTACAAGGAGCGGGAATACCCAGCGTCCTTTCCCAAACCTCCGCCAGAGCTGCTGCTGGAGTCCACAGCCATCCCCTATGCTGTGCAACGTCTCCAGGCTGAAGGCATCACAGCACCCACGCGCCTGCAATGCCTGGGGAAGATGGTTCTTCAAGTTGGACAGTACATGCACGCCTCCTTCCACTGGCTTGTTTAGAACGACGTGGGATACATTCAGTTGTGAGTGTACATTTTATTTCAAATACAAATAAGTAAGTGCTTAGTGTCTTTCAAATTAGATTGGTTCTAGATACAATTATATGTATGGTAATCATCTTCTCTATAGAAATGTCTATGCAAAGGTAACAATAACACAGACACTACACCATACAAGCAACAGTCTGTTCAATCCAAATATGTTCCATAGATCATAATCAGTTAATCACTGATCACTTACTCATTAGAACTCCCAAATGACTCGATATTTTTATTATATTTAGCTTGGTTCATTATGTAGCAGATTGAGGGGATGAGCTGTTAGCTCAGTTTTTGTGAACTTTATTATCATCATAACTACACAGGGCTCGAAATTAACTTTTTTACTTGGTAGCACTGGTGCTCCCAAATTCAGAATGAAGGAGCACCAGAAAAAAATTAGGAGCACCCACCAAAATTTTACGAGCACCAATATGTAATCGATTTTTTACATTCATTATTATTACACTTGTAGCCTACAGCAGTGGTTCCCAACATTTTTCACGTCAAGCACCCTCAAATTGACACTCATTAGCCCACGGACCCCCATTTGAAAATATATGCCAGGGACCCCCATATGAGAAGATTTTTACGGCTCTAGCAGTGATTTTCAGTTATTTACATTTCAAGGACCCCCAGTTTGACCTGAATTAGGCTACCGTTCCCCATTTCTATCTCTGGGACCCATAAAATCAAAGTTAATTTAACTGAGTGTACAAATGTACAGTGAAATTGGTTTACCCATAGTATGTAGTACACTCTCAGAGTTTCAGACCCATAAGGGTCCATTTGGTTCCTAACTATCATTTAACCGAGGACCCCTAGGGATCCCCGGACCCCACTTTGGGAACCACTGGCCTACAAGCCAGTTGGTATGAGATGCTATTTTTGTGGCAATAAACCAGTTGAAAATATAATTAAATTCTAAATACTGTCTCTGCTATAATTTCTGAATTTGTAAATGGCTACAAAACCCTTTGTTTTATGTAGGCCTGCTTTTTGATTGAAGTAAAAAAAATTATATATATATATATATATATATATAGGCCTACTGTATATATTTATGAGAAGTTATTTTCATAACGTCATCATAAATGTGTGTGTGTGACTCCACACATTCCATTCAATTGAGCCCTTTTGTTGTCTCTCACAGCTGAGGACCTCAGGTCCAGCTGATGTTGATCACCCAATCAGTCCACGGACTGACGGGAGGTTAGAGGAAGTAGAAGAAGCCAAGGAGATATTTCTTTAAACAATCATAACTCTGGACAGGAATGGACTAGGAACTTACTTTTTTTTTTACATGCTCAGATCTTTATGCTCTACAAGTTTAAATCATCTCGCGGGAGGGAACCGGCCCGCGACACTTTCGGTCGCGATCGTTTTGGTCGCACTACAGTAATTATATGCAGTAGCACTGGTGCGCCCAGTTATATTTTGAGATCGCACAGATTAAAATTCAGGCGCATTTGCGACCAAAATGGTCGCTATTTCGAGCCCTGCTACAGTTGTTTGATTTGTTGAAAATAGCCGATCTGCAAGCTTGTAGATTGGCCTTTTCTGACCAAGGAAGCTGTGGCAAAACAGTGGATGCTGTCAATACATGTTTGTCATCCATCTGGGTGTCTGAGTTGTGTAAAGTGCTCAGTGTAACATGAATTATATTATTTATGCTGAAATGGTAAGATTGACTGTTGCAGCTCTTGTCTGTATCTGAGATGAATATTTATTTACTAGTGCTCTGGGTTCTCACATTTGGCTTTGAGTCTGTGGACTTTAGAGCTGTATCTGTCTTCATCAGTGTCTGTAGTACATCAGTGTCAGTGACTATATCTGTCTTCATCCCAAAAGAGATGATCTGCACTGTATGACATCATTCTCATATCCCCTAAAGCACTGGTTCCCAAACACTGCGTCTGTTATGGTTGTTTCCTAAATTAGCTTTTATTATTTAAAAACATTTTCCAAAAAATGAATTAAACCAAAATGCAGTGATTTGTTTGCAGTAACCTTTATGAATACATAAAAGAAAAAGCTAAGAAATAAGCTCATTAGGACTGGAGGCCAACTAGTACTAGTGGTTCTCAGATGTTTTATTTGTGAGGACCCTCAACTCTGAAGTAGTGAAATCAGCTGATCTACAAGCTCACAACGCCAATGTGAGCTTGTAGATCTGCTGTTTTCACAGCAGATGTGTGTGTGTGTGTGTGTGTGTGTGTGTGTGTGTGTATGTATATATATATATATATATATATATATATATATATATATATATATATATTTATATATATATATATATATATATATATAAAATAAAATACCTCAACTTAACTCCTACAATTCCAAGTGCTTCTCAGGGTGGACCAGTTTAAACGTGATTATTTTGGGGGTTCCAGCCTGAAAAGGTTGCACTAGGCTGTACGATAAAATAAAATAAACCTACACACAGTAGCTATGAATGACTATGGGTTAACACTTGATATTTTATCATGTTAAGTGTAGCAACAGCACGTCAGGTAAACAGTGCTCTTATTTTTATTTCACAGATCCGAGCGCAGAGTGCTATGGCCACATTCAGGTGTTTTATATTTTGTGTTGTATTCATATATGGTTGCCTCTATTTGGCCTTGAACCCCCATCTGAAAATATGTTGTTCCAGGCACCCCCCAGTTTTCAAAAACAGCAGATCTACAAGCTCCTAGCGCGGCACTATGAGCTTGTAGATCTGCTATTCTTCAATAGCTAAAATATAATATGATGCTTAAAACACCAAAAGGGGTCCAGATTGTGTTAAATGAGCATTTGTATAGCAACACAAATTGATATTAATAAAACATTACCCTCAGTTAAGTTGAAATATTCTAGTGAGGGGGGGGGGGGGGTGTGCTGGCTATGTACCTTTGCACCTCTACACCAGCATGCCTGTTAGAGCATGAACCAGACCAGACAGTATTGACATTGAGAGTTTATTCAGTCTTTGCAGATACAGGTATGGCAGTGGATAATGACGGATGAGTGATGATTTGACAGGCAAGAGAAGGAAATAAATAACAATCAATAATGGGGATAAGTCAGGCGTAATACACAGTAGGAAACATAGGCAATACAACGAGTAGGATATATAGGAAAGCAGACTTACATTAATTCATCATTCAGTATACAGGCACATAGGAGTTGTGGTGCTGCAAGCACCTCTCAGTTAGACAAATGTTTGTATGCTGCCTAGTTAGGCCTATATATCCCTCAGGTGTGCAGATTATCAGCCCTGCCCACACCACCAACAGGCAAAATACTACTGCTCCGCCCGCTTGTAGCGCGGCACTATGAGCTTGTAGATCTGCTATTTTTCAATAGTGCGGCACTATATGACCTTGTGGATCTGCTATTTTTCAATAGTGCAGCACTATGAGCTTGTGGATCTGCTATTTTTCAATAGCTAAAGTATAATTGATGCTTAAAACACCAAAAGGGGTCCAGAATAGGTTAAATGAGCATTTGTATAGCAACACAAATTTACATTAATATAACATCACCCTCAGTTAAGTATTGAATTAAAGCTGCAATGAATACACAGGCCATTCAGAAAAAGTTACATCCAACCAACTATGTTCAGAGAAACAGCAGGGACAGTTTTTAATGAGATGATAGAAAACATTAAAAGCATCTTAACACTGGTGAAATAGTGAATTTCATATTTAATGTAAACATACAGCAGTACGAAGGTGAGGCAGTCAGCAGGTTACAGCGCTGTAGGGCTTCGAACCCTATATCCAGGCAGAAGCTTGGATAGTACAATACCAGCGCTTTCTTTTGCTTTGCAACACCATGTCTTTACTTGCATGTGAATTCAGAAAGATAGCCGATGTACAATATGCTCACTATGGAACTCTCACATCCTAATAATTAACCCTATAACCTTAATCCAATTTGCTATTGTACATGGTCATTACAGGTCAATCGGTAAACAATGAAGGAAAGCTTGTGTTGGTGCTTGATCAAGTCAGGCTAGTCTTATCATATTTTATACCTTTTCACCCACAGCGCCTGGAGCATCCACTTGGACTCAAGCCGGGGTCTCATCAGCCGTGGTCGGGTCGCCTGGAGGACGGTGTTCTGTTGCGAGACGCAGAAACATCCAATGATTCAAGATTACAACATTGACAATACAGGTTTGTGCATCAGCAGATGTTTTATTTTATCATGCAAGTAAGGACGTGTTAGCATGGCCAAAACGATCACCGGTAGAAGGTACTTTCAGGTTTCTGAAATGGGGTTCAAGTCCCTGCGGTGATAGAAGGCTTAATGTTTTACAGCATGTCCTGCTTGTGTGTTTATTACATGAAATGTTATCATAAGTCATAATAGTACCCGAATGCACAAACTATTTTTAATTGCAACATATAACACTTGGTTCAGAGTTCTTTCACAGAACGCTTTGCACAATCCCAGGCGCGAACCCTGGACCTCTCGTGGATGTCAGGTTTAATGAGATGTAAATTTGAACACAGGTATGCAACTCTAGCACTACTACTGTACGGCTCAACGTCGCTCACCCGGGTCAGCAAAGCACGGCGTGCAATGGCTGAGCCTCGCCGAGGGTGAACCGACCTTCGTGATCATGGTGCCTCCCCTGCCAGGTAAGTATGAATTGTACATGCTGGCCATAGAGGAAAGCACTCATCCACATACCAGTCCCCTGCCGGTCAGACAATGACTAGTCCCCTCCACGTGGGCGTAACAATGGCCTCTTTGCGGTACCCAACAGCCATGTCTTAAGCACACATAACAAGACACAGTGGCAGTATGTGAGCTAGTAGATCTTAACACTTTGACACATTTTGAAAACCTTCGATATATACTATTAGTTAAAGCGCTCACACCTATTTTCACTCAGACAACCAAGCGCACCACTGTGCTCCCTGTCATTTTCTTCAACAGCTGAGCTGGCCTTGTCCGATGGGCAAGGCCTTCCAAAAATAGCCATAACTCATCAACGTCCTTCTCCACGGAAGTCTTTAGTAAAAGGCGAAAGGCTTATTCGTCATGAAGAGAGACCCGAGTAATTCTACCCGCTCGCCACGGCGGCCAGCGAAGCCTCTAGCCGCGCCGGTCAAGCGCTTGACGGCGCGCGTGCACGCACACACTTGGCGTGGGCAGCCCCGCGACACAGCACGTGCGTTATTTCACAGTCCGAGGTGGCTCTGTGCTCCCGCGGCTGGGTTTAGGGCGTCTTGGATGGGTGGCTAAGAGCGGGTGTCCGGGTCGAAAGCGGGGCCTGTCGGATTGGGGGTGTGGTTTAATGATGAAGGCGTGGCCTATGCGCTTTGGGGTGCAAAAAGTTAGTGGTGCACAATGATCCAGTGTTTTGCATCGCCCATTCATGAATGACCGTTGCTCATTCAGTATGCCGACATGAAAAAGCTTACAGCACCTGGTATTCCCAGGCGGTCTCTCATCCAAGTACTAACCAGGCCCGACCCTGCTTAGCTTCCGAGATCGGACGAGATCGGGCGTGTTCAGGGTGGTATGGCCGTAAGCAAAGGCAGCTGTGGCCGGTACGGCCCATGTACAGCAGATGGCAGCAGCCAATGCGCTAATGAAAAGCTTACAGCACCTGGTATTACATTGTGAAGGTTCCGGGGGAGGGGTGCTTAAGAGTGGGTGCCCGGGTTCGGATGGAGAGCCGGGTCGTGGGTTTAGCTGGCTTCGGGCCTGGCACCCCGGTGGGGGCCCAGGGCTTCCTGGGTCCGAGTGGAGAGCCGGGCAAAAGGTACCCGGGTTCGAATGGAGAGCCGGGTCGTGGGTTTAGCTGGCTGTCGGGCCTGGCACCCCGGTGGGGGCCCGAGGCTTCCTGGGTCCGAGTGGAGAGCCGGGCAATTGGGGCTGTGGTTTGATCATGTGGGCGTGGCCTATGCGCTTGCCCTGCTTATATTCCAAGATCGGTCGTTTCCAGGGTGGTATGGTCGTAAGCAGCAGCCCGTAGGGCTCCTCTCCAGCACTATACGCATGTTTTCAACACTTAATCAGGGGAGAGCGCGAACGCAGTCCCCCACTACCAGAAATTGTGCAGTCGAGATTCCCACATTTGGGGAATTCGCCCGGGTCAGCAAAGCACGGCGTGCAATGGCTGAGCCTCGCCGAAGGTGAACCGACCTTCGTGATCATGGTGTCTCCCCTGCCAGGTAAGTATGAATTGTACATGCTGGCCATAGAGGAAAGCACTCATCCACGTACCAGTCCTCTGCCGGTCAGACAACGACTAGTCCCCTCCACGTGGGCGTAACAATGGCCTCTTTGCGGTACCCAACAGCCATGTCTTAAGCACACATAACAAGACACAGTGGCAGTATGTGAGCTAGTAGATCTTAACACTTTGACACATTTTGAAAACCTTCGATATATACTATTAGTTAAAGCGCTCACACCTATTTGCACTCAGACAACCAAGCGCACCACTGTGCTCCCTGTCATTTTCTTCAACAGCTGAGCTGGCCTTGTCCGATGGGCAAGGCCTTCCAAAAATAGCCATAACTCATCAACGTCCCTCTCCACGGAAGTCTTTAGTAAAAGGCGAAAGGCTTATTCGTCATGAAGAGAGACCCGAGTAATTCTACCCGCTCGCCACGGTGGCCAGCGAAGCCTCTAGCCGCGCCGGTCAAGCGCTTGACGGCGCGCGTGCACGCACACACTTGGCGTGGGCAGCCCCGCGACACAGCACGTGCGTTATTTCACAGTCCGAGGTGGCTCTGTGCTCCCGCGGCTGGGTTTAGGGCGTCTTGGGTGGGTGGCTAAGAGCGGGTGTCCGGGTCGAAAGCGGGGCCTGTTGGATTGGGGGTGTGGTTTAATGATGAAGGCGTGGCCTATGCGCTTTGGGGTGCAAAAAGTTAGTGGTGCACAATGATCCAGTGTTTTGCATCGCCCATTCATGAATGACCGTTGCTCATTCAGTATGCCGACATGAAAAAGCTTACAGCACCTGGTATTCCCAGGCGGTCTCCCATCCAAGTACTAACCAGGCCCGACCCTGCTTAGCTTCCGAGATCGGACGAGATCGGGCGTGTTCAGGGTGGTATGGCCGTAAGCAAAGGCAGCTGTGGCCGGTACGGCCCATGTACAGCAGATGGCAGCAGCCAATGCGCTAATGAAAAGCTTACAGCACCTGGTATTACATTGTGAAGGTTCCGGGGGAGGGGTGCTTAAGAGTGGGTGCCCGGGTTCGGATGGAGAGCCGGGTCGTGGGTTTAGCTGGCTTCGGGCCTGGCACCCCGGTGGGGGCCCAGGGCTTCCTGGGTCCGAGTGGAGAGCCGGGCAAAAGGTACCCGGGTTCGGATGGAGAACCGGGTCGTGGGTTTAGCTGGCTGTCGGGCCTGGCACCCCGGTGGGGGCCCGAGGCTTCCTGGGTCCGAGTGGAGAGCCGGGCAATTGGGGCTGTGGTTTGATCATGTGGGCGTGGCCTATGCGCTTGCCCTGCTTATATTCCAAGATCGGTCGTTTCCAGGGTGGTATGGTCGTAAGCAGCAGCCCGTAGGGCTCCTCTCCAGCACTATACGCATGTTTTCAACACTTAATCAGAGGAGAGCGCGAACACAGTCCCCCACTACCAGAAATTGTGCAGTCGAGATTCCCACATTTGGGGAATTCGCCCGGGTCAGCAAAGCACGGCGTGCAATGGCTGAGCCTCGCCGAGGGTGAACCGACCTTCGTGATCATGGTGTCTCCCCTGCCAGGTAAGTATGAATTGTACATGCTGGCCATAGAGGAAAGCACTCATCCACATACCAGTCCTCTGCCGGTCAGACAACGACTAGTCCCCTCCACGTGGGCGTAACAATGGCCTCTTTGCGGTACCCAACAGCCATGTCTTAAAAGCACACATAACAAGACACAGTGGCAGTATGTGAGCTAGTAGATCTTAACACTTTGACACATTTTGAAAACCTTCGATATATAATATTAGTTAAAGCGCTCACACCTATTTGCACTCAGACAACCAAGCGCACCACTGTGCTCCCTGTCATTTTCTTCAACAGCTGAGCTGGCCTTGTCCGATGGGCAAGGCCTTCCAAAAATAGCCATAACTCATCAACGTCCCTCTCCAAGGAAGTCTTTAGTAAAGGGCGAAAGGCTTATTCGTCATGAAGAGAGACCCGAGTAATTCTACCCGCTCGCCACGGCGGCCAGCGAAGCCTCTAGCCGCGCCGGTCAAGCGCTTGACGGCGCGCGTGCACGCACACACTTGGCGTGGGCAGCCCCGCGACACAGCACGTGCGTTATTTCACAGTCCGAGGTGGCTCTGTGCTCCCGCGGCTGGGTTTAGGGCGTCTTGGGTGGGTGGCTAAGAGCGGGTGTCCGGGTCGAAAGCGGGGCCTGTCGGATTGGGGGTGTGGTTTAATGATGAAGGCGTGGCCTATGCGCTTTGGGGTGCAAAAAGTTAGTGGTGCACAATGATCCAGTGTTTTGCATCGCCCATTCATGAATGACCGTTGCTCATTCAGTATGCCGACATGAAAAAGCTTACAGCACCTGGTATTCCCAGGCGGTCTCCCATCCAAGTACTAACCAGGCCCGACCCTGCTTAGCTTCCGAGATCGGACGAGATCGGGCGTGTTCAGGGTGGTATGGCCGTAAGCAAAGGCAGCTGTGGCCGGTACGGCCCATGTACAGCAGATGGCAGCAGCCAATGCGCTAATGAAAAGCTTACAGCACCTGGTATTACATTGTGAAGGTTCCGGGGGAGGGGTGCTTAAGAGTGGGTGCCCGGGTTCGGATGGAGAGCCGGGTCGTGGGTTTAGCTGGCTTCGGGCCTGGCACCCCGGTGGGGGCCCAGGGCTTCCTGGGTCCGAGTGGAGAGCCGGGCAAAAGGTACCCGGGTTCGGATGGAGAGCAGGGTCGTGGGTTTAGCTGGCTGTCGGGCCTGGCACCCCGGTGGGGGCCTGAGGCTTCCTGGGTCCGAGTGGAGAGCCGGGCAATTGGGGCTGTGGTTTGATCATGTGGGCGTGGCCTATGCGCTTGCCCTGCTTATATTCCAAGATCGGTCGTTTCCAGGGTGGTATGGTCGTAAGCAGCAGCCCGTAGGGCTCCTCTCCAGCACTATACGCATGTTTTCAACACTTAATCAGGGGAGAGCGCGAACGCAGTCCCCCACTACCAGAAATTGTGCAGTCGAGATTCCCACATTTGGGGAATTCGCCCGGGTCAGCAAAGCACGGCGTGCAATGGCTGAGCCTCGCCGAGGGTGAACCGACCTTCGTGATCATGGTGTCTCCCCTGCCAGGTAAGTATGAATTGTACATGCTGGCCATAGAGGAAAGCACTCATCCACATACCAGTCCTCTGCCGGTCAGACAACGACTAGTCCCCTCCACGTGGGCGTAACAATGGCCTCTTTGCGGTACCCAACAGCCATGTCTTAAGCACACATAACAAGACACAGTGGCAGTATGTGAGCTAGTAGATCTTAACACTTTGACACATTTTGAAAACCTTCGATATATACTATTAGTTAAAGCGCTCACACCTATTTGCACTCAGACAACCAAGCACACCACTGTGCTCCCTGTCATTTTCTTCAACAGCTGAGCTGGCCTTGTCCGATGGGCAAGGCCTTCCAAAAATAGCCATAACTCATCAACGTCCCTCTCCACGGAAGTCTTTAGTAAAAGGCGAAAGGCTTATTCGTCATGAAGAGAGACCCGAGTAATTCTACCCACTCGCCACGGCGGCCAGCGAAGCCTCTAGCCGCGCCGGTCAAGCGCTTGACGGCGCGCGTGCACGCACACACTTGGCGTGGGCAGCCCCGCGACACAGCACGTGCGTTATTTCACAGTCCGAGGTGGCTCTGTGCTCCCGCGGCTGGGTTTAGGGCGTCATGGGTGGGTGGCTAAGAGCGGGTGTCCGGGTCGAAAGCGGGGCCTGTCGGATTGGGGGTGTGGTTTAATGATGAAGGCGTGGCCTATGCGCTTTGGGGTGCAAAAAGTTAGTGGTGCACAATGATCCAGTGTTTTGCATCGCCCATTCATGAATGACCGTTGCTCATTCAGTATGCCGACATGAAAAAGCTTACAGCACCTGGTATGCCCAGGCGGTCTCCCATCCAAGTACTAACCAGGCCCGACCCTGCTTAGCTTCCGAGATCGGACGAGATCGGGCGTGTTCAGGGTGGTATGGCCGTAAGCAAAAGCAGCTGTGGCCGGTACGGCCCATGTACAGCAGATGGCAGCAGCCAATGCGCTAATGAAAAGCTTACAGCACCTGGTATTACATTGTGAAGGTTCCGGGGGAGGGGTGCTTAAGAGTGGGTGCCCGGGTTCGGATGGAGAGCCGGGTCGTGGGTTTAGCTGGCTTCGGGCCTGGCACCCCGGTGGGGGCCCAGGGCTTCCTGGGTCCGAGTGGAGAGCGGTTCGGATGGAGAGCCGGGTCGTGGGTTTAGCTGGCTCTCGGGCCTGGCACCCCGGTGGGGGCCCGAGGCTTCCTGGGTCCGAGTGGAGAGCCGGGCAATTGGGGCTGTGGTTTGATCATGTGGGCGTGGCCTATGCGCTTGCCCTGCTTATATTCCAAGATCGGTCGTTTCCAGGGTGGTATGGTCGTAAGCAGCAGCCCGTAGGGCTCCTCTCCAGCACTATACGCATGTTTTCAACACTTAATCAGGGGAGAGCGCGAACGCAGTCACCCCACTACCAGAAATTGTGCAGTCGAGATTCCCACATTTGGGGAATTCGCCCGGGTCAGCAAAGCACGGCGTGCAATGGCTGAGCCTCGCCGCGGGTGAACCGACCTTCGTGATCATGGTGTCTCCCCTGCCAGGTAAGTATGAATTGTACATGCTGGCCATAGAGGAAAGCACTCATCCACATACCAGTCCTCTGCCGGTCAGACAACGACTAGTCCCCTCCACGTGGGCGTAACAATGGCCTCTTTGCGGTACCCAACAGCCATGTCTTAAGCACACATAACAAGACACAGTGGCAGTATGTGAGCTAGTAGATCTTAACACTTTGACACATTTTGAAAACCTTCGATATATACTATTAGTTAAAGCGCTCACACCTATTTGCACTCAGACAACCAAGCGCACCACTGTGCTCCCTGTCATTTTCTTCAACAGCTGAGCTGGCCTTGTCCGATGGGCAAGGCCTTCCAAAAATAGCCATAACTCATCAACGTCCCTCTCCACGGAAGTCTTTAGTAAAAGGCGAAAGGCTTATTCGTCATGAAGAGAGACCCGAGTAATTCTACCCGCTTGCCACGGCGGCCAGCGAAGCCTCTAGCCGCGCCGGTCAAGCGCTTGACGGCGCGCGTGCACGCACACACTTGGCGTGGGCAGCCCCGCGACACAGCACGTGCGTTATTTCACAGTCCGAGGTGGCTCTGTGCTCCCGCGGCTGGGTTTAGGGCGTCTTGGGTGGGTGGCTAAGAGCGGGTGTCCGGGTCGAAAGCGGGGCCTGTCGGATTGGGGGTGTGGTTTAATGATGAAGGCGTGGCCTATGCGCTTTGGGGTGCAAAAAGTTAGTGGTGCACAATGATCCAGTGTTTTGCATCGCCCATTCATGAATGACCGTTGCTCATTCAGTATGCCGACATGAAAAAGCTTACAGCACCTGGTATTCCCAGGCGGTCTCCCATCCAAGTACTAACCAGGCCCGACCCTGCTTAGCTTCCGAGATCGGACGAGATCGGGCGTGTTCAGGGTGGTATGGCCGTAAGCAAAGGCAGCTGTGGCCGGTACGGCCCATGTACAGCAGATGGCAGCAGCCAATGCGCTAATGAAAAGCTTACAGCACCTGGTATTACATTGTGAAGGTTCCGGGGGAGGGGTGCTTAAGAGTGGGTGCCCGGGTTCGGATGGAGAGCCGGGTCGTGGGTTTAGCTGGCTTCGGGCCTGGCACCCCGGTGGGGGCCCAGGGCTTCCTGGGTCCGAGTGGAGAGCCGGGCAAAAGGTACCCGGGTTCGGATGGAGAGCCGGGTCGTGGGTTTAGCTGGCTGTCGGGCCTGGCACCCCGGTGGGGGCCCGAGGCTTCCTGGGTCCGAGTGGAGAGCCGGGCAATTGGGGCTGTGGTTTGATCATGTGGGCGTGGCCTATGCGCTTGCCCTGCTTATATTCCAAGATCGGTCGTTTCCAGGGTGGTATGGTCGTAAGCAGCAGCCCGTAGGGCTCCTCTCCAGCACTATACGCATGTTTTCAACACTTAATCAGAGGAGAGCGCGAACACAGTCCCCCACTACCAGAAATTGTGCAGTCGAGATTCCCACATTTGGGGAATTCGCCCGGGTCAGCAAAGCACGGCGTGCAATGGCTGAGCCTCGCCGAGGGTGAACCGACCTTCGTGATCATGGTGTCTCCCCTGCCAGGTAAGTATGAATTGTACATGCTGGCCATAGAGGAAAGCACTCATCCACATACCAGTCCTCTGCCGGTCAGACAACGACTAGTCCCCTCCACGTGGGCGTAACAATGGCCTCTTTGCGGTACCCAACAGCCATGTCTTAAAAGCACACATAACAAGACACAGTGGCAGTATGTGAGCTAGTAGATCTTAACACTTTGACACATTTTGAAAACCTTCGATATATAATATTAGTTAAAGCGCTCACACCTATTTGCACTCAGACAACCAAGCGCACCACTGTGCTCCCTGTCATTTTCTTCAACAGCTGAGCTGGCCTTGTCCGATGGGCAAGGCCTTCCAAAAATAGCCATAACTCATCAACGTCCCTCTCCAAGGAAGTCTTTAGTAAAGGGCGAAAGGCTTATTCGTCATGAAGAGAGACCCGAGTAATTCTACCCGCTCGCCACGGCGGCCAGCGAAGCCTCTAGCCGCGCCGGTCAAGCGCTTGACGGCGCGCGTGCACGCACACACTTGGCGTGGGCAGCCCCGCGACACAGCACGTGCGTTATTTCACAGTCCGAGGTGGCTCTGTGCTCCCGCGGCTGGGTTTAGGGCGTCTTGGGTGGGTGGCTAAGAGCGGGTGTCCGGGTCGAAAGCGGGGCCTGTCGGATTGGGGGTGTGGTTTAATGATGAAGGCGTGGCCTATGCGCTTTGGGGTGCAAAAAGTTAGTGGTGCACAATGATCCAGTGTTTTGCATCGCCCATTCATGAATGACCGTTGCTCATTCAGTATGCCGACATGAAAAAGCTTACAGCACCTGGTATTCCCAGGCGGTCTCCCATCCAAGTACTAACCAGGCCCGACCCTGCTTAGCTTCCGAGATCGGACGAGATCGGGCGTGTTCAGGGTGGTATGGCCGTAAGCAAAGGCAGCTGTGGCCGGTACGGCCCATGTACAGCAGATGGCAGCAGCCAATGCGCTAATGAAAAGCTTACAGCACCTGGTATTACATTGTGAAGGTTCCGGGGGAGGGGTGCTTAAGAGTGGGTGCCCGGGTTCGGATGGAGAGCCGGGTCGTGGGTTTAGCTGGCTTCGGGCCTGGCACCCCGGTGGGGGCCCAGGGCTTCCTGGGTCCGAGTGGAGAGCCGGGCAAAAGGTACCCGGGTTCGGATGGAGAGCAGGGTCGTGGGTTTAGCTGGCTGTCGGGCCTGGCACCCCGGTGGGGGCCTGAGGCTTCCTGGGTCCGAGTGGAGAGCCGGGCAATTGGGGCTGTGGTTTGATCATGTGGGCGTGGCCTATGCGCTTGCCCTGCTTATATTCCAAGATCGGTCGTTTCCAGGGTGGTATGGTCGTAAGCAGCAGCCCGTAGGGCTCCTCTCCAGCACTATACGCATGTTTTCAACACTTAATCAGGGGAGAGCGCGAACGCAGTCCCCCACTACCAGAAATTGTGCAGTCGAGATTCCCACATTTGGGGAATTCGCCCGGGTCAGCAAAGCACGGCGTGCAATGGCTGAGCCTCGCCGAGGGTGAACCGACCTTCGTGATCATGGTGTCTCCCCTGCCAGGTAAGTATGAATTGTACATGCTGGCCATAGAGGAAAGCACTCATCCACATACCAGTCCTCTGCCGGTCAGACAACGACTAGTCCCCTCCACGTGGGCGTAACAATGGCCTCTTTGCGGTACCCAACAGCCATGTCTTAAGCACACATAACAAGACACAGTGGCAGTATGTGAGCTAGTAGATCTTAACACTTTGACACATTTTGAAAACCTTCGATATATACTATTAGTTAAAGCGCTCACACCTATTTGCACTCAGACAACCAAGCACACCACTGTGCTCCCTGTCATTTTCTTCAACAGCTGAGCTGGCCTTGTCCGATGGGCAAGGCCTTCCAAAAATAGCCATAACTCATCAACGTCCCTCTCCACGGAAGTCTTTAGTAAAAGGCGAAAGGCTTATTCGTCATGAAGAGAGACCCGAGTAATTCTACCCACTCGCCACGGCGGCCAGCGAAGCCTCTAGCCGCGCCGGTCAAGCGCTTGACGGCGCGCGTGCACGCACACACTTGGCGTGGGCAGCCCCGCGACACAGCACGTGCGTTATTTCACAGTCCGAGGTGGCTCTGTGCTCCCGCGGCTGGGTTTAGGGCGTCATGGGTGGGTGGCTAAGAGCGGGTGTCCGGGTCGAAAGCGGGGCCTGTCGGATTGGGGGTGTGGTTTAATGATGAAGGCGTGGCCTATGCGCTTTGGGGTGCAAAAAGTTAGTGGTGCACAATGATCCAGTGTTTTGCATCGCCCATTCATGAATGACCGTTGCTCATTCAGTATGCCGACATGAAAAAGCTTACAGCACCTGGTATGCCCAGGCGGTCTCCCATCCAAGTACTAACCAGGCCCGACCCTGCTTAGCTTCCGAGATCGGACGAGATCGGGCGTGTTCAGGGTGGTATGGCCGTAAGCAAAAGCAGCTGTGGCCGGTACGGCCCATGTACAGCAGATGGCAGCAGCCAATGCGCTAATGAAAAGCTTACAGCACCTGGTATTACATTGTGAAGGTTCCGGGGGAGGGGTGCTTAAGAGTGGGTGCCCGGGTTCGGATGGAGAGCCGGGTCGTGGGTTTAGCTGGCTTCGGGCCTGGCACCCCGGTGGGGGCCCAGGGCTTCCTGGGTCCGAGTGGAGAGCGGTTCGGATGGAGAGCCGGGTCGTGGGTTTAGCTGGCTCTCGGGCCTGGCACCCCGGTGGGGGCCCGAGGCTTCCTGGGTCCGAGTGGAGAGCCGGGCAATTGGGGCTGTGGTTTGATCATGTGGGCGTGGCCTATGCGCTTGCCCTGCTTATATTCCAAGATCGGTCGTTTCCAGGGTGGTATGGTCGTAAGCAGCAGCCCGTAGGGCTCCTCTCCAGCACTATACGCATGTTTTCAACACTTAATCAGGGGAGAGCGCGAACGCAGTCACCCCACTACCAGAAATTGTGCAGTCGAGATTCCCACATTTGGGGAATTCGCCCGGGTCAGCAAAGCACGGCGTGCAATGGCTGAGCCTCGCCGCGGGTGAACCGACCTTCGTGATCATGGTGTCTCCCCTGCCAGGTAAGTATGAATTGTACATGCTGGCCATAGAGGAAAGCACTCATCCACATACCAGTCCTCTGCCGGTCAGACAACGACTAGTCCCCTCCACGTGGGCGTAACAATGGCCTCTTTGCGGTACCCAACAGCCATGTCTTAAGCACACATAACAAGACACAGTGGCAGTATGTGAGCTAGTAGATCTTAACACTTTGACACATTTTGAAAACCTTCGATATATACTATTAGTTAAAGCGCTCACACCTATTTGCACTCAGACAACCAAGCGCACCACTGTGCTCCCTGTCATTTTCTTCAACAGCTGAGCTGGCCTTGTCCGATGGGCAAGGCCTTCCAAAAATAGCCATAACTCATCAACGTCCCTCTCCACGGAAGTCTTTAGTAAAAGGCGAAAGGCTTATTCGTCATGAAGAGAGACCCGAGTAATTCTACCCGCTTGCCACGGCGGCCAGCGAAGCCTCTAGCCGCGCCGGTCAAGCGCTTGACGGCGCGCGTGCACGCACACACTTGGCGTGGGCAGCCCCGCGACACAGCACGTGCGTTATTTCACAGTCCGAGGTGGCTCTGTGCTCCCGCGGCTGGGTTTAGGGCGTCTTGGGTGGGTGGCTAAGAGCGGGTGTCCGGGTCGAAAGCGGGGCCTGTCGGATTGGGGGTGTGGTTTAATGATGAAGGCGTGGCCTATGCGCTTTGGGGTGCAAAAAGTTAGTGGTGCACAATGATCCAGTGTTTTGCATCGCCCATTCATGAATGACCGTTGCTCATTCAGTATGCCGACATGAAAAAGCTTACAGCACCTGGTATTCCCAGGCGGTCTCCCATCCAAGTACTAACCAGGCCCGACCCTGCTTAGCTTCCGAGATCGGACGAGATCGGGCGTGTTCAGGGTGGTATGGCCGTAAGCAAAGGCAGCTGTGGCCGGTACGGCCCATGTACAGCAGATGGCAGCAGCCAATGCGCTAATGAAAAGCTTACAGCACCTGGTATTACATTGTGAAGGTTCCGGGGGAGGGGTGCTTAAGAGTGGGTGCCCGGGTTCGGATGGAGAGCCGGGTCGTGGGTTTAGCTGGCTTCGGGCCTGGCACCCCGGTGGGGGCCCAGGGCTTCCTGGGTCCGAGTGGAGAGCCGGGCAAAAGGTACCCGGGTTCGGATGGAGAGCCGGGTCGTGGGTTTAGCTGGCTGTCGGGCCTGGCACCCCGGTGGGGGCCCGAGGCTTCCTGGGTCCGAGTGGAGAGCCGGGCAATTGGGGCTGTGGTTTGATCATGTGGGCGTGGCCTATGCGCTTGCCCTGCTTATATTCCAAGATCGGTCGTTTCCAGGGTGGTATGGTCGTAAGCAGCAGCCCGTAGGGCTCCTCTCCAGCACTATACGCATGTTTTCAACACTTAATCAGAGGAGAGCGCGAACACAGTCCCCCACTACCAGAAATTGTGCAGTCGAGATTCCCACATTTGGGGAATTCGCCCGGGTCAGCAAAGCACGGCGTGCAATGGCTGAGCCTCGCCGAGGGTGAACCGACCTTCGTGATCATGGTGTCTCCCCTGCCAGGTAAGTATGAATTGTACATGCTGGCCATAGAGGAAAGCACTCATCCACATACCAGTCCTCTGCCGGTCAGACAACGACTAGTCCCCTCCACGTGGGCGTAACAATGGCCTCTTTGCGGTACCCAACAGCCATGTCTTAAGCACACATAACAAGACACAGTGGCAGTATGTGAGCTAGTAGATCTTAACACTTTGACACATTTTGAAAACCTTCGATATATACTATTAGTTAAAGCGCTCACACCTATTTGCACTCAGACAACCAAGCGCACCACTGTGCTCCCTGTCATTTTCTTCAACAGCTGAGCTGGCCTTGTCCGATGGGCAAGGCCTTCCAAAAATAGCCATAACTCATCAACGTCCCTCTCCACGGAAGTCTTTAGTAAAAGGCGAAAGGCTTATTCGTCATGAAGAGAGACCCGAGTAATTCTACCCGCTTGCCACGGCGGCCAGCGAAGCCTCTAGCCGCGCCGGTCAAGCGCTTGACGGCGCGCGTGCACGCACACACTTGGCGTGGGCAGCCCCGCGACACAGCACGTGCGTTATTTCACAGTCCGAGGTGGCTCTGTGCTCCCGCGGCTGGGTTTAGGGCGTCTTGGGTGGGTGGCTAAGAGCGGGTGTCCGGGTCGAAAGCGGGGCCTGTCGGATTGGGGGTGTGGTTTAATGATGAAGGCGTGGCCTATGCGCTTTGGGGTGCAAAAAGTTAGTGGTGCACAATGATCCAGTGTTTTGCATCGCCCATTCATGAATGACCGTTGCTCATTCAGTATGCCGACATGAAAAAGCTTACAGCACCTGGTATTCCCAGGCGGTCTCCCATCCAAGTACTAACCAGGCCCGACCCTGCTTAGCTTCCGAGATCGGACGAGATCGGGCGTGTTCAGGGTGGTATGGCCGTAAGCAAAGGCAGCTGTGGCCGGTACGGCCCATGTACAGCAGATGGCAGCAGCCAATGCGCTAATGAAAAGCTTACAGCACCTGGTATTACATTGTGAAGGTTCCGGGGGAGGGGTGCTTAAGAGTGGGTGCCCGGGTTCGGATGGAGAGCCGGGTCGTGGGTTTAGCTGGCTTCGGGCCTGGCACCCCGGTGGGGGCCCAGGGCTTCCTGGGTCCGAGTGGAGAGCCGGGCAAAAGGTACCCGGGTTCGGATGGAGAGCCGGGTCGTGGGTTTAGCTGGCTGTCGGGCCTGGCACCCCGGTGGGGGCCCGAGGCTTCCTGGGTCCGAGTGGAGAGCCGGGCAATTGGGGCTGTGGTTTGATCATGTGGGCGTGGCCTATGCGCTTGCCCTGCTTATATTCCAAGATCGGTCGTTTCCAGGGTGGTATGGTCGTAAGCAGCAGCCCGTAGGGCTCCTCTCCAGCACTATACGCATGTTTTCAACACTTAATCAGAGGAGAGCGCGAACACAGTCCCCCACTACCAGAAATTGTGCAGTCGAGATTCCCACATTTGGGGAATTCGCCCGGGTCAGCAAAGCACGGCGTGCAATGGCTGAGCCTCGCCGAGGGTGAACCGACCTTCGTGATCATGGTGTCTCCCCTGCCAGGTAAGTATGAATTGTACATGCTGGCCATAGAGGAAAGCACTCATCCACATACCAGTCCTCTGCCGGTCAGACAACGACTAGTCCCCTCCACGTGGGCGTAACAATGGCCTCTTTGCGGTACCCAACAGCCATGTCTTAAAAGCACACATAACAAGACACAGTGGCAGTATGTGAGCTAGTAGATCTTAACACTTTGACACATTTTGAAAACCTTCGATATATAATATTAGTTAAAGCGCTCACACCTATTTGCACTCAGACAACCAAGCGCACCACTGTGCTCCCTGTCATTTTCTTCAACAGCTGAGCTGGCCTTGTCCGATGGGCAAGGCCTTCCAAAAATAGCCATAACTCATCAACGTCCCTCTCCAAGGAAGTCTTTAGTAAAGGGCGAAAGGCTTATTCGTCATGAAGAGAGACCCGAGTAATTCTACCCGCTCGCCACGGCGGCCAGCGAAGCCTCTAGCCGCGCCGGTCAAGCGCTTGACGGCGCGCGTGCACGCACACACTTGGCGTGGGCAGCCCCGCGACACAGCACGTGCGTTATTTCACAGTCCGAGGTGGCTCTGTGCTCCCGCGGCTGGGTTTAGGGCGTCTTGGGTGGGTGGCTAAGAGCGGGTGTCCGGGTCGAAAGCGGGGCCTGTCGGATTGGGGGTGTGGTTTAATGATGAAGGCGTGGCCTATGCGCTTTGGGGTGCAAAAAGTTAGTGGTGCACAATGATCCAGTGTTTTGCATCGCCCATTCATGAATGACCGTTGCTCATTCAGTATGCCGACATGAAAAAGCTTACAGCACCTGGTATTCCCAGGCGGTCTCCCATCCAAGTACTAACCAGGCCCGACCCTGCTTAGCTTCCGAGATCGGACGAGATCGGGCGTGTTCAGGGTGGTATGGCCGTAAGCAAAGGCAGCTGTGGCCGGTACGGCCCATGTACAGCAGATGGCAGCAGCCAATGCGCTAATGAAAAGCTTACAGCACCTGGTATTACATTGTGAAGGTTCCGGGGGAGGGGTGCTTAAGAGTGGGTGCCCGGGTTCGGATGGAGAGCCGGGTCGTGGGTTTAGCTGGCTTCGGGCCTGGCACCCCGGTGGGGGCCCAGGGCTTCCTGGGTCCGAGTGGAGAGCCGGGCAAAAGGTACCCGGGTTCGGATGGAGAGCAGGGTCGTGGGTTTAGCTGGCTGTCGGGCCTGGCACCCCGGTGGGGGCCTGAGGCTTCCTGGGTCCGAGTGGAGAGCCGGGCAATTGGGGCTGTGGTTTGATCATGTGGGCGTGGCCTATGCGCTTGCCCTGCTTATATTCCAAGATCGGTCGTTTCCAGGGTGGTATGGTCGTAAGCAGCAGCCCGTAGGGCTCCTCTCCAGCACTATACGCATGTTTTCAACACTTAATCAGGGGAGAGCGCGAACGCAGTCCCCCACTACCAGAAATTGTGCAGTCGAGATTCCCACATTTGGGGAATTCGCCCGGGTCAGCAAAGCACGGCGTGCAATGGCTGAGCCTCGCCGAGGGTGAACCGACCTTCGTGATCATGGTGTCTCCCCTGCCAGGTAAGTATGAATTGTACATGCTGGCCATAGAGGAAAGCACTCATCCACATACCAGTCCTCTGCCGGTCAGACAACGACTAGTCCCCTCCACGTGGGCGTAACAATGGCCTCTTTGCGGTACCCAACAGCCATGTCTTAAGCACACATAACAAGACACAGTGGCAGTATGTGAGCTAGTAGATCTTAACACTTTGACACATTTTGAAAACCTTCGATATATACTATTAGTTAAAGCGCTCACACCTATTTGCACTCAGACAACCAAGCACACCACTGTGCTCCCTGTCATTTTCTTCAACAGCTGAGCTGGCCTTGTCCGATGGGCAAGGCCTTCCAAAAATAGCCATAACTCATCAACGTCCCTCTCCACGGAAGTCTTTAGTAAAAGGCGAAAGACTTATTCGTCATGAAGAGAGACCCGAGTAATTCTACCCACTCGCCACGGCGGCCAGCGAAGCCTCTAGCCGCGCCGGTCAAGCGCTTGACGGCGCGCGTGCACGCACACACTTGGCGTGGGCAGCCCCGCGACACAGCACGTGCGTTATTTCACAGTCCGAGGTGGCTCTGTGCTCCCGCGGCTGGGTTTAGGGCGTCATGGGTGGGTGGCTAAGAGCGGGTGTCCGGGTCGAAAGCGGGGCCTGTCGGATTGGGGGTGTGGTTTAATGATGAAGGCGTGGCCTATGCGCTTTGGGGTGCAAAAAGTTAGTGGTGCACAATGATCCAGTGTTTTGCATCGCCCATTCATGAATGACCGTTGCTCATTCAGTATGCCGACATGAAAAAGCTTACAGCACCTGGTATGCCCAGGCGGTCTCCCATCCAAGTACTAACCAGGCCCGACCCTGCTTAGCTTCCGAGATCGGACGAGATCGGGCGTGTTCAGGGTGGTATGGCCGTAAGCAAAAGCAGCTGTGGCCGGTACGGCCCATGTACAGCAGATGGCAGCAGCCAATGCGCTAATGAAAAGCTTACAGCACCTGGTATTACATTGTGAAGGTTCCGGGGGAGGGGTGCTTAAGAGTGGGTGCCCGGGTTCGGATGGAGAGCCGGGTCGTGGGTTTAGCTGGCTTCGGGCCTGGCACCCCGGTGGGGGCCCAGGGCTTCCTGGGTCCGAGTGGAGAGCGGTTCGGATGGAGAGCCGGGTCGTGGGTTTAGCTGGCTCTCGGGCCTGGCACCCCGGTGGGGGCCCGAGGCTTCCTGGGTCCGAGTGGAGAGCCGGGCAATTGGGGCTGTGGTTTGATCATGTGGGCGTGGCCTATGCGCTTGCCCTGCTTATATTCCAAGATCGGTCGTTTCCAGGGTGGTATGGTCGTAAGCAGCAGCCCGTAGGGCTCCTCTCCAGCACTATACGCATGTTTTCAACACTTAATCAGGGGAGAGCGCGAACGCAGTCACCCCACTACCAGAAATTGTGCAGTCGAGATTCCCACATTTGGGGAATTCGCCCGGGTCAGCAAAGCACGGCGTGCAATGGCTGAGCCTCGCCGAGGGTGAACCGACCTTCGTGATCATGGTGTCTCCCCTGCCAGGTAAGTATGAATTGTACATGCTGGCCATAGAGGAAAGCACTCATCCACATACCAGTCCTCTGCCGGTCAGACAACGACTAGTCCCCTCCACGTGGGCGTAACAATGGCCTCTTTGCGGTACCCAACAGCCATGTCTTAAGCACACATAACAAGACACAGTGGCAGTATGTGAGCTAGTAGATCTTAACACTTTGACACATTTTGAAAACCTTCGATATATACTATTAGTTAAAGCGCTCACACCTATTTGCACTCAGACAACCAAGCGCACCACTGTGCTCCCTGTCATTTTCTTCAACAGCTGAGCTGGCCTTGTCCGATGGGCAAGGCCTTCCAAAAATAGCCATAACTCATCAACGTCCCTCTCCACGGAAGTCTTTAGTAAAAGGCGAAAGGCTTATTCGTCATGAAGAGAGACCCGAGTAATTCTACCCGCTTGCCACGGCGGCCAGCGAAGCCTCTAGCCGCGCCGGTCAAGCGCTTGACGGCGCGCGTGCACGCACACACTTGGCGTGGGCAGCCCCGCGACACAGCACGTGCGTTATTTCACAGTCCGAGGTGGCTCTGTGCTCCCGCGGCTGGGTTTAGGGCGTCTTGGGTGGGTGGCTAAGAGCGGGTGTCCGGGTCGAAAGCGGGGCCTGTCGGATTGGGGGTGTGGTTTAATGATGAAGGCGTGGCCTATGCGCTTTGGGGTGCAAAAAGTTAGTGGTGCACAATGATCCAGTGTTTTGCATCGCCCATTCATGAATGACCGTTGCTCATTCAGTATGCCGACATGAAAAAGCTTACAGCACCTGGTATTCCCAGGCGGTCTCCCATCCAAGTACTAACCAGGCCCGACCCTGCTTAGCTTCCGAGATCGGACGAGATCGGGCGTGTTCAGGGTGGTATGGCCGTAAGCAAAGGCAGCTGTGGCCGGTACGGCCCATGTACAGCAGATGGCAGCAGCCAATGCGCTAATGAAAAGCTTACAGCACCTGGTATTACATTGTGAAGGTTCCGGGGGAGGGGTGCTTAAGAGTGGGTGCCCGGGTTCGGATGGAGAGCCGGGTCGTGGGTTTAGCTGGCTTCGGGCCTGGCACCCCGGTGGGGGCCCAGGGCTTCCTGGGTCCGAGTGGAGAGCCGGGCAAAAGGTACCCGGGTTCGGATGGAGAGCCGGGTCGTGGGTTTAGCTGGCTGTCGGGCCTGGCACCCCGGTGGGGGCCCGAGGCTTCCTGGGTCCGAGTGGAGAGCCGGGCAATTGGGGCTGTGGTTTGATCATGTGGGCGTGGCCTATGCGCTTGCCCTGCTTATATTCCAAGATCGGTCGTTTCCAGGGTGGTATGGTCGTAAGCAGCAGCCCGTAGGGCTCCTCTCCAGCACTATACGCATGTTTTCAACACTTAATCAGGGGAGAGCGCGAACGCAGTCCCCCACTACCAGAAATTGTGCAGTCGAGATTCCCACATTTGGGGAATTCGCCCGGGTCAGCAAAGCACGGCGTGCAATGGCTGAGCCTCGCCGAGGGTGAACCGACCTTCGTGATCATGGTGTCTCCCCTGCCAGGTAAGTATGAATTGTACATGCTGGCCATAGAGGAAAGCACTCATCCACATACCAGTCCCCTGCCGGTCAGACAACGACTAGTCCCCTCCACGTGGGCGTAACAATGGCCTCTTTGCGGTACCCAACAGCCATGTCTTAAGCACACATAACAAGACACAGTGGCAGTATGTGAGCTAGTAGATCTTAACACTTTGACACATTTTGAAAACCTTCGATATATACTATTAGTTAAAGCGCTCACACCTATTTGCACTCAGACAACCAAGCGCACCACTGTGCTCCCTGTCATTTTCTTCAACAGCTGAGCTGGCCTTGTCCGATGGGCAAGGCCTTCCAAAAATAGCCATAACTCATCAACGTCCCTCTCCACGGAAGTCTTTAGTAAAAGGCGAAAGGCTTATTCGTCATGAAGAGAGACACGAGTAATTCTACCCGCTCGCCACGGCGGCCAGCGAAGCCTCTAGCCGCGCCGGTCAAGCGTTTGACGGCGCGCGTGCACGCACACACTTGGCGTGGGCAGCCCCGCGACAGAGCACGTGCGTTATTTCACAGTCCGAGGTGGCTCTGTGCTCCCGCGGCTGGGTTTAGGGCGTCTTGGGTGGGTGGCTAAGAGCGGGTGTCCGGGTCGAAAGCGGGGCCTGTCGGATTGGGGGTGTGGTTTAATGATGAAGGCGTGGCCTATGCGCTTTGGGGTGCAAAAAGTTAGTGGTGCACAATGATCCAGTGTTTTGCATCGCCCATTCATGAATGACCGTTGCTCATTCAGTATGCCGACATGAAAAAGCTTACAGCACCTGGTATTCCCAGGCGGTCTCCCATCCAAGTACTAACCAGGCCCGACCCTGCTTAGCTTCCGAGATCGGACGAGATCGGGCGTGTTCAGGGTGGTATGGCCGTAAGCAAAGGCAGCTGTGGCCGGTACGGCCCATGTACAGCAGATGGCAGAAGCCAATGCGCTAATGAAAAGCTTACAGCACCTGGTATTACATTGTGAAGGTTCCGGGGGAGGGGTGCTTAAGAGTGGGTGCCCGGGTTCGGATGGAGAGCCGGGTCGTGGGTTTAGCTGGCTTCGGGCCTGGCACCCCGGTGGGGGTCCAGGGCTTCCTGGGTCCGAGTGGAGAGCCGGGCAAAAGGTACCCGGGTTCGGATGGAGAGCCGGGTCGTGGGTTTAGCTGGCTGTCGGGCCTGGCACCCCGGTGGGGGCCCGAGGCTTCCTGGGTCCGAGTGGAGAGCCGGGCAATTGGGGCTGTGGTTTGATCATGTGGGCGTGGCCTATGCGCTTGCCCTGCTTATATTCCAAGATCGGTCGTTTCCAGGGTGGTATGGTCGTAAGCAGCAGCCCGTAGGGCTCCTCTCCAGCACTATACGCATGTTTTCAACACTTAATCAGGGGAGAGCGCGAACGCAGTCCCCCACTACCAGAAATTGTGCAGTCGAGATTCCCACATTTGGGGAATTCGCCCGGGTCAGCAAAGCACGGCGTGCAATGGCTGAGCCTCGCCGAGGGTGAACCGACCTTCGTGATCATGGTGTCTCCCCTGCCAGGTAAGTATGAATTGTACATGCTGGCCATAGAGGAAAGCACTCATCCACATACCAGTCCTCTGCCGGTCAGACAACGACTAGTCCCCTCCACGTGGGCGTAACAATGGCCTCTTTGCGGTACCCAACAGCCATGTCTTAAGCACACATAACAAGACACAGTGGCAGTATGTGAGCTAGTAGATCTTAACACTTTGACACATTTTGAAAACCTTCGATATATACTATTAGTTAAAGCGCTCACACCTATTTGCACTCAGACAACCAAGCGCACCACTGTGCTCCCTGTCATTTTCTTCAACAGCTGAGCTGGCCTTGTCCGATGGGCAAGGCCTTCCAAAAATAGCCATAACTCATCAACGTCCCTCTCCACGGAAGTCTTTAGTAAAAGGCGAAAGGCTTATTCGTCATGAAGAGAGACCCGAGTAATTCTACCCGCTCGCCACGGCGGCCAGCGAAGCCTCTAGCCGCGCCGGTCAAGCGCTTGACGGCGCGCGTGCACGCACACACTTGGCGTGGGCAGCCCCGCGACACAGCACGTGCGTTATTTCACAGTCCGAGGTGGCTCTGTGCTCCCGCGGCTGGGTTTAGGGCGTCTTGGGTGGGTGGCTAAGAGCGGGTCTCCGGGTCGAAAGCGGGGCCTGTCGGATTGGGGGTGTGGTTTAATGATGAAGGCGTGGCCTATGCGCTTTGGGGTGCAAAAAGTTAGTGGTGCACAATGATCCAGTGTTTTGCATCGCCCATTCATGAATGACCGTTGCTCATTCAGTATGCCGACATGAAAAAGCTTACAGCACCTGGTATTCCCAGGCGGTCTCCCATCCAAGTACTAACCAGGCCCGACCCTGCTTAGCTTCCGAGATCGGACGAGATCGGGCGTGTTCAGGGTGGTATGGCCGTAAGCAAAGGCAGCTGTGGCCGGTACGGCCCATGTACAGCAGATGGCAGCAGCCAATGCGCTAATGAAAAGCTTACAGCACCTGGTATTACATTGTGAAGGTTCCGGGGGAGGGGTGCTTAAGAGTGGGTGCCCGGGTTCGGATGGAGAGCCGGGTCGTGGGTTTAGCTGGCTTCGGGCCTGGCACCCCGGTGGGGGCCCAGGGCTTCCTGGGTCCGAGTGGAGAGCCGGGCAAAAGGTACCCGGGTTCGGATGGAGAGCAGGGTCATGGGTTTAGCTGGCTGTCGGGCCTGGCACCCCGGTGGGGGCCCGAGGCTTCCTGGGTCCGAGTGGAGAGCCGGGCAATTGGGGCTGTGGTTTGATCATGTGGGCGTGGCCTATGCGCTTGCCCTGCTTATATTCCAAGATCGGTCGTTTCCAGGGTGGTATGGTCGTAAGCAGCAGCCCGTAGGGCTCCTCTCCAGCACTATACGCATGTTTTCAACACTTAATCAGGGGAGAGCGCGAACGCAGTCCCCCACTACCAGAAATTGTGCAGTCGAGATTCCCACATTTGGGGAATTCGCCCGGGTCAGCAAAGCACGGCGTGCAATGGCTGAGCCTCGCCGAGGGTGAACCGACCTTCGTGATCATGGTGTCTCCCCTGCCAGGTAAGTATGAATTGTACATGCTGGCCATAGAGGAAAGCACTCATCCACATACCAGTCCTCTGCCGGTCAGACAACGACTAGTCCCCTCCACGTGGGCGTAACAATGGCCTCTTTGCGGTACCCAACAGCCATGTCTTAGGCCTGGGCTACACGACTCTGGGTGTTTTTGCAAACGCACATTTCTATGTGCGTTTGGGCCTTTCAGCCAGACGCAAACGGCGTTTTCGGCCACTCAAACGGAGGTTTTTGGCAACGGATAAATAAGTGGAGATTTTCGAAAAGATCCGGATGGTGGAGCTGTGTAGTCATGCAAAACGGAGTTTTTGAGGAAGCATGACGTCACCTCCCTAGTCGCGCATGTTCGTTGTTGCTTTTAACACTGAGCATGCGCATCAGTTCATGGATTGAAAAACGAACAACTTCCAGGGTCAACGCGAGGTTACCATAGAAACGACAACAAACACGATGACAGCTGTATACCGAGTCATGTATCTTTGGTGGGCACTTTTGGGACTTTTACAAGTCAATTTAGAATTAGCACACCAACTGCACCACTCCACGACACAAAGACGTCTGATGCGCGCAATAATAATGGATGGTCCGCAGCGTCCGCGGTTCAAAGTCCGCAAGAGACGCCGATTTTGGGTCAGACCTGGTCGAACCAGTGAGTGGTGGGATAAATTCGAGGCAGGGGTTGTGGTTGAGGAGGAGTGGAAGGAAAACTTCAGAATGTCGAGAGCATCACTGGTGTCACTGGCTGAGCGTCTTCGTCCTCACATAGAGGTACGATGATTTCCTTTTTTGCATGATGTTCTGATGAAAATAGTATTCAGTGCCATTTGTGTCCCACTCCCCAGGTAGGCTACAGCATATCTTGTGTAAAAATAAACACTAATTCTAAAAGGTTTATACAATTAAAGCTTTTCTAGTATGTGTACCTCAGAGTGAAATGAATATAAAACAATCCCTTTGATTTTAGTACAGGTATAGGCTATGCTACAATTTCATGTCCCTATGATGTTTATTCAGCTTCAGTTACAATTATATGTAACTAGCTAATCAAGTTCAAAAATAAAAATAAAAAATGAATTCTTATTGTATAGTATAGTTGTCATGCTTCTCATCAAATGTTATTAATTGTGATATTTTTAATGCTTAAAATATTGAAATCAATGTTTGTCCATGACTATACTGTCCCCCTGTTACACTGATGCAAATCCACCTGTAAATGTCCCCTGACTTTCTAGCCACATGACTTCAGAAAGTACTAAGTAGCATATATTTGAGGGTTGCCAGCCCCTCCTAATTCAATGGTTGTTTTGTCTCAATGTTTGTTTTACATCATGTTGTAAGATAATAAGATCGCCCCTCACTTCACAGGGATGTGATTCTTTTTTTGTTTTAGGTTGTGTTACTGTTGTGTAAACATGTCTCCCCTGGCCCTGTTGTGCTTAAATATCAAGACAATTTATACATTTTCATACATCTGAAAATATGATTCAACATATTAAAATCTTACTGTGTTCGCAATGTGATACCATATTCTTCATTACATGAATTACATTTTTAGAATGAAATTTCCCCCCCTGTTATGTCCAAAATGTGTCCCCCTGTTCCAGTGTAAATGTATACTCAAGACTAGGTTAAAAACCTTTCTCTACGACAAAGCCTATAGCTAGACTTGTCTCCAGTACTCGCTCACCCGACAAAGTCATAAGGGTGAGAACTGAGTAAGGGGAACCTCCTGCCAAAACCTGCACCTGTGTTGTGTGTCTGCTAAATACCATAGTCGTACATTGTTTGTGTGGGTTTGTCTCCCAGCAGTGCTTGTAATATACACTATATAGGTTCCAGTAAGGCCTGCCACTAACCCAACATCCGGGGAATCCCTCCCCGGAGTCTCTTTTCGTCCTCCACTTCGCAGTTCCATGGACCCCTAATATTAACCCCCAATTGACTGCCGAGTGTGACTGTGGACCAGGCCTCTTCATGGAGCCCATCAGAAGTGTGACCGTGGACCCGGCCTCTTCATGGAGGCCACCCTGTCTCTCTCTTCTATTCTTTCTTCCTATTCCCCCTCTACCCCGACACGGTCGAGGCAGATGGCCGCCCACCCTAGAGTCTTTGGGTTCTGCCTGACGTTTCTTCCTAAAGGGGAGTTTTTCGTTACCATTGTCACAATATTGCTTGCTCTGGGTGGACTTTGTTGGTTGTAAAGTGTCTTGAGACAACTTGTTGTGTTTTGACACTTTAATAAAATAGAATTGAATATTAAAAAATTGGAAGAAGCTGGACAAATGTTTTTCTGACAGTTGAACATGCCCTCTTTCAGAACAAAATTGGGGGAAAAATATTTTTTAATGGCACCAAATAGTAGTAGGAATGACCCAAAACCCTGATGTAAAAAAAGTCTAGTGCTTTTCTGGTTTTATCCTCTTTATCCTCTCAATTTTGTATTGACCTGTACTTTCATTGAACTGTACCCATTCTACAAACTGTTAATACAATTTTCTATTAAATCAATCAGGGGAAGACAACAGTGATGAGAGCTCCAGTGGAAGTGCTGAAGAAGGTAGCCATAACACTGTACTACCTCAGTGACCAAGGGAGACAGCGGAAGACGGCCAACTCCTTTGGCTTGTCAAAACAATGTGTCTCCAACATTGTCCGGGAGGTTTGTACAGCCATAACTGTCCATCTAGGCCCAGAGTACATCAGGCTGCCTTTCACAGAACCTGAAGCAGAAGAACTTGTCACCCGCTTTGAAGACTCCTATGGCATACCACAGTGTTTGGGGGCCATCGATGGCACCCACATTGAAGTGAAGCAGCCAACCACCAACTCCATGGATTACATTAACAGGAAGGGGAGATTTTCACTAAACGTCCAAGCCACGTGTGATTACAGACTTCACTTCATGGATGTTGTTGTGAAATGGCCTGGCAGTGTTCACGACGCTCGTGTCTTTGCTAATTCTAAATTAAATGTCCATTTCAAGACTGCTCGCATCCCTGCATTGGCAAAGAGGATTGTGGAGGATGAAGACCCCATCCCTATATTCCTTCTTGGAGACCCGGCATATCCATTAATGCCGTACCTAATGAAGGAGTATGCCAATGGGGGGTGCAATCCCCAACAGCAGTACTTTGGCCTGTCTCTCTGCAGAGGCCGGATGGTCATAGAGTGCGCCTTTGGGCGATTGAAGGCCAGGTTTGGGGTCCTTAAGAAGGCAATGGACATAAATATGACCGATCTCCCATTTGTCATTTATGCATGTTTTGTTCTTCATAACTATTGCGAGGTCTGTAAGGAGACTATTGATGACAGCAGTGTGAGGGAAGCGGTTCAGTTTGACAGGGACTTCCAGCCTCCCACGCAAAATAGCAGAAGAACAGACTGCAATGAAACGGAGGGAAAGAGAGTCAGAAGAGTACTGACCAAGTTTCTTGACCCTTGACATATTCAGACCGGGAGAGCATGGGCATCTGTGTACATCTTGAAAGTGTTGAATGCTTTCTGTTTTTGTTTACTATTTACTATTTACTATTTACTATTTACTATTGTTTACTATTTTCAGTAAACAAAAGTTGTTTACATTTTGAACATGCATTTTGATGCATATACTTTTTGTTTAATACATTCTCAATACAGGACGGGAAATAGGTGGGCTTGAGAATTAGATTTTAGTTTATTACAGTTTGCACAGACAGTTTATAGCAGACACAACAAGCCATTTGAGTTTTTGTTTTGTGTTATTATTTTTTCAGTGAGTGGCAAATGTGAAAATGTTGTCACTTTAACCGATGAGAACTGGGACAGCATGTGTGCTGTGATTTATGTTATGTTTAGTTAGTCCTTCCCTTGTGTTGCTACCTTGTCGTGGTGGGAAGGCTTGTGTGTCTCCGTGACTCTGAGGGCTATACCGGAGGGGGTTCATACCAATACCCCCGGCAGGTTCAACCAAGCCGGGCAGGTCTCAGGGGAGAGGCCAGACGAAAAGCAGCACCTGGTTGGGTGTGGGGGTAACCTCACCCCGTCAAAAGAACGTCGTTACAGAAACATGAAAAAGAGCCAAATGTTTGAGCAGATTCTTGTAGGTGGTCTTGAAATGTTTTGAGTGCAATGACAAACATTTCTTTACAGATTTGTAGCTTATATACTGTTCAGTTCTGGTTGTATGTCCATGGCACAAAACATTTCAAATACGATAATTGTTTTGGGTCACGGCCTGAAAAGGTTGAGAACCTGAGTTATAACAGTGAAGCAACAAAACTGTAAAGCTGAACAGAAAAGGTGAGTCAACATATTTGCTATCTAACAAAATAAACTAAATTTGGCATTACAAAACCTTTCGTTTTTTTTCCGAGTGTGTAGTTTATACTGTACATTTGTGTTCTGTACAAGAGGTAATTTAATTGAAAAGGCATAGGGTGCAATGACATAACAGTCCTAACTCAAGTACATCCATCCACATGACATGTATATCCTTTGAATGTGGTATTGTGCAAATGCCAAAAGAAAACCAAACTAAACATCCAGCCACATAGGTATTGTATACACTATACATTACATTATTTTTTAATAGCAATCCAGAAGCTTATGCCAGGCTTAAATGAAACAGGCTGGAAGAATGAATGAATGAATAAAGCTTTATTTCAAACAATGACATTAGTGCATTAATGCAATATAAAATAAATAACACCCACACACTGTCTTCAAATGCTGTGTTTGTTCCTTTTTCATTTTTGGGGCACCGTACCCTCTCCTAGGCACCAGTCGCCTGTAGGTGTGCAAAAGTTTTAATAAACAAACAAATAATAATAATAAATAAATAAATAAACAAAAAAAACAAGCCTCACTGGCCTAAAGTGCCTTCTATGCATACTTCTTTCTATGCATGATGAGGAGAGAAATTAATTAATATGTATGGTTGGAGGACAAGGTTGAGTTGCTGCTGATCAGTGTCACTTTACAATACAAAGAAATCACAAGTGGACTGGGAGAGTTGTTAAAGGCTAAACTGGTGGGGAAAATCGACCAAGCTCAAGGGCACCATGCGAAGTACCGTTGACACAGGAGTGGACAGGAGTTAGCTAGTACTGGTGTTCTTCGAGCTCTGTGGGGAGATTCTAGTGGCATAGAGTCAACAGATCAAGTTAGACCAGCACGCCGGAGCCTTATCATCTCCTCCCAGTGTGAGTCCATGGCCAAATACAGATAATTCTGGGGTGACATGAAAAAGGTTGAGCACCACTGACATAGAAACACAGAAACACACAGAAAACTCAGGATATATAAGATATTTGTAGAATCGTCCTCAGGTCAAAATGGGTTAAGCAGAATCTTCAAACAAATCCTGTCTGAAAGATAACTGGGTGATGTGTTGTGGTGTGGTATTTTGTTGTGGAGATGAGATGGTGTGTGATGGGAGAAAAATGGATGCAGGGTTGTAGGGGAACTGAGCAGGATGTGATGAGACTGTGTGAGATGGGTTATGTAGGCGCGGAGGGGTGTGCTGGGTAGGATGCTGTGGTGTGGTATGTAGTTGTGGAGATGAGATGGTGTGTGATGGGAGATGCATGGATGGGTTGTAGGGGAACTGAGCAGGATGTGATGAGACTGTGTGAGATGGGTTATGTAGGGGCGGAGGGTTGTGCATGTGTGTGTAAGTGCTACTTTGGGGTTGGGTGTAATATGGTGGCTGAGGAGGTTGCATCATTTGCATCATAAAATTAAAACCGTTGTTGATTGTGGATGTGAGCTGTGCAATATTTGATGTGATTTCATTGAGATTCTGTGTGTTCTGTGTTTCTGCTTTTTCCATCAGTTTAAGCATGTTCCTCTTCAGTTCCAGGTCTTCTTGGGCTGCATCCACCGGAGCCCTTCTCTTCAGCTTTTCATACCTGTAGCCTTGTAGTTTGGCCTTGAATAAAAGAATAGAATACTTTACTTACAAAACTTAAAAATCACAGCTGTGTGAAGTGAAGGGCGCTAATATATTAAAGTCTAACTCATGTTGCTATGATTAGGTGATGTAAAACAAACTGTGTCAAAACAATCATTAAATTATCTTTATTGTTAATGGGATTTAATTTGTTTGTTAGGGACAAAACAAACATAAATGTCTCCTCATTGTCAATGGCGTTTTTAAAACAAACATTGAACTAAAAACAAACATTAAACCTGTATATAGGAGCACCCCTCAAAAACAAGCAGACAGAATTACATTTGGCAGCTATAAACAATTATCTAGCTACTGTATACAACTGTGAAAACAACCAATACAGAGCAATATGCAATGTAGGCCATCTACAAAATAGCATATTGACATATTCTATTCCATTCTACTTTATTAAAAACATTTTACAAAATATATTTATTAACATGCTGGGGAAATTAGCCTATGTAACACTGTTCCTTGCTGCCTGCCTATCCTGTTACAGTTACGTGTACAGTACAAGTTACAACACAAATACAAGACACTGTTTCCTTAACCAAAAGTGAGGACCACAAACATACCTGAAGTAGACTCCGTCTTTCCTTCACGACCGAGGCGGACACTCCTGCACCATCATCAACGGACGCTCCGTCCGAATCGTGCCCGCCGCCGGTCCCGGTATCCACAGCCACATGATCCACAGCGGGCTGATCCGACTCGATGTCCGTTGACTCTATGCCACTAGATATGGAGGTTGTTGCTGGAGAGCCACCCCAAATCTCCCCACAGAGCTCGAAAAAGACCAGTACGACGCTACCGTGTCCACTTCGGCGTCCTGTGTCAACGGCACAACGGTATTTGGCACGGATGCCCTTGAGCTTGGTCGATATGATCAACTTTGTCGCGGACCCCTTTGCATGAGGAAAATTTTTCCCCACCAGTTTAGCCTCTTCTGTGTCCGGATACTGTTCCTCAAACTCCTCCTTGATGTCAGCATATTTTGTGTAACAACTCTCCCAGTCGACATTCTCTTGTGCCTTCTTGGTTTTGTATTGCAAAGTGACGCTGAGCAGCAACTCAACCTCGTCCTCCGTCCATACATAACTACTATCGGTTCTTTTTTTGCTCGTCATAATTTGAATATCGCGCTCTGTCTGTCTGCACGCCTTGTTTGTTTTGTTTTTAGTATTACCGGGTTACGTGGGGGGTTTATTGGGAAACCAGCTCACCGCGCATGCTCAGAACATTTTTCTATTGCGTTACATATTTCTTATCGCCACCTACTGGCATGGCATGCTTGTTGGAGTCAAAAATGATCGTTTTGGGTTGTATGTGTGGACACAGATATCTTTGTCGTATGGGCCCCTGTCCATACGACAACGGAGTACGAAAATATCCGTTTTATTAAAGATTGAGTACGTGTAGCCCAGGCCTTAAGCACACATAACAAGACACAGTGGCAGTATGTGAGCTAGTAGATCTTAACACTTTGACACATTTTGAAAACCTTCGATATATACTATTAGTTAAAGCGCTCACACCTATTTGCACTCAGACAACCAAGCGCACCACTGTGCTCCCTGTCATTTTCTTCAACAGCTGAGCTGGCCTTGTCCGATGGGCAAGGCCTTCCAAAAATAGCCATAACTCATCAACGTCCCTCTCCACGGAAGTCTTTAGTAAAAGGCGAAAGGCTTATTCGTCATGAAGAGAGACCCGAGTAATTCTACCCGCTCGCCACGGCGGCCAGCGAAGCCTCTAGCCGCGCCGGTCAAGGGCTTGACGGCGCGCGTGCACGCACACACTTGGCGTGGGCAGCCCCGCGACACAGCACGTGCGTTATTTCACAGTCCGAGGTGGCTCTGTGCTCCCGCGGCTGGGTTTAGGGCGTCTTGGGTGGGTGGCTAAGAGCGGGTGTCCGGGTCGAAAGCGGGGCCTGTCGGATTGGGGGTGTGGTTTAATGATGAAGGCATGGCCTATGCGCTTTGGGGTGCAAAAAGTTAGTGGTGCACAATGATCCAGTGTTTTGCATCGCCCATTCATGAATGACCGTTGCTCATTCAGTATGCCGACATGAAAAAGCTTACAGCACCTGGTATTCCCAGGCGGTCTCCCATCCAAGTACTAACCAGGCCCGACCCTGCTTAGCTTCCGAGATCGGGCGTGTTCAGGGTGGTATGGCCGTAAGCAAAGGCAGCTGTGGCCGGTACGGCCCATGTACAGCAGATGGCAGCAGCCAATGCGCTAATGAAAAGCTTACAGCACCTGGTATTACATTGTGAAGGTTCCGGGGGAGGGGTGCTTAAGAGTGGGTGCCCGGGTTCGGATGGAGAGCCGGGTCGTGGGTTTAGCTGGCTTCGGGCCTGGCACCCCGGTGGGGGCCCAGGGCTTCCTGGGTCCGAGTGGAGAGCCGGGCAAAAGGTACCCGGGTTCGGATGGAGAGCAGGGTCGTGGGTTTAGCTGGCTGTCGGGCCTGGCACCCCGGTGGGGGCCCGAGGCTTCCTGGGTCCGAGTGGAGAGCCGGGCAATTGGGGCTGTGGTTTGATCATGTGGGCGTGGCCTATGCGCTTGCCCTGCTTATATTCCAAGATCGGTCGTTTCCAGGGTGGTATGGTCGTAAGCAGCACCCCGTAGGGCTCCTCTCCAGCACTATACGCATGTTTTCAACACTTAATCAGGGGAGAGCGCGAACGCAGTCCCCCACTACCAGAAATTGTGCAGTCGAGATTCCCACATTTGGGGAATTCGCCCGGGTCAGCAAAGCACGGCGTGCAATGGCTGAGCCTCGCCGAGGGTGAACCGACCTTCGTGATCATGGTGTCTCCCCTGCCAGGTAAGTATGAATTGTACATGCTGGCCATAGAGGAAAGCACTCATCCACATACCAGTCCTCTGCCGGTCAGACAACGACTAGTCCCCTCCACGTGGGCGTAACAATGGCCTCTTTGCGGTACCCAACAGCCATGTCTTAAGCACACATAACAAGACACAGTGGCAGTATGTGAGCTAGTAGATCTTAACACTTTGACACATTTTGAAAACCTTCGATATATACTATTAGTTAAAGCGCTCACACCTATTTGCACTCAGACAACCAAGCGCACCACTGTGCTCCCTGTCATTTTCTTCAACAGCTGAGCTGGCCTTGTCCGATGGGCAAGGCCTTCCAAAAATAGCCATAACTCATCAACGTCCCTCTCCACGGAAGTCTTTAGTAAAAGGCGAAAGGCTTATTCGTCATGAAGAGAGACCCGAGTAATTCTACCCGCTCGCCACGGTGGCCAGCGAAGCCTCTAGCCGCGCCGGTCAAGCGCTTGACGGCGCGCGTGCACGCACACACTTGGCGTGGGCAGCCCCGCGACACAGCACGTGCGTTATTTCACAGTCCGAGGTGGCTCTGTGCTCCCGCGGCTGGGTTTAGGGCGTCTTGGGTGGGTGGCTAAGAGCGGGTGTCCGGGTCGAAAGCGGGGCCTGTCGGATTGGGGGTGTGGTTTAATGATGAAGGCGTGGCCTATGCGCTTTGGGGTGCAAAAAGTTAGTGGTGCACAATGATCCAGTGTTTTGCATCGCCCATTCATGAATGACCGTTGCTCATTCAGTATGCCGACATGAAAAAGCTTACAGCACCTGGTATTCCCAGGCGGTCTCCCATCCAAGTACTAACCAGGCCCGACCCTGCTTAGCTTCCGAGATCGGACGAGATCGGGCGTGTTCAGGGTGGTATGGCCGTAAGCAAAGGCAGCTGTGGCCGGTACGGCCCATGTACAGCAGATGGCAGAAGCCAATGCGCTAATGACAAGCTTACAGCACCTGGTATTACATTGTGAAGGTTCCGGGGGAGGGGTGCTTAAGAGTGGGTGCCCGGGTTCGGATGGAGAGCCGGGTCGTGGGTTTAGCTGGCTTCGGCCCTGGCACCCCGGTGGGGGCCCAGGGCTTCCTGGGTCCGAGTGGAGAGCCGGGCAAAAGGTACCCGGGTTCGGATGGAGAGCCGGGTCGTGGGTTTAGCTGGCTTCGGGCCTGGCACCCCGGTGGGGGCCCGAGGCTTCCTGGGTCCGAGTGGAGAGCCGGGCAATTGGGGCTGTGGTTTGATCATGTGGGCGTGGCCTATGCGCTTGCCCTGCTTATATTCCAAGATCGGTCGTTTCCAGGGTGGTATGGTCGTAAGCAGCAGCCCGTAGGGCTCCTCTTCAGCACTATACGCATGTTTTCAACACTTAATCAGGGGAGAGCGCGAACGCAGTCCCCCACTACCAGAAATTGTGCAGTCGAGATTCCCACATTTGGGGAGCCCGCAGAGCCGGAGTCTACGGTCGTGCAAAGAGTCTCCGCTCGTTCTCCGTTCGGGACCACGCCCACAGTCTCCGCTCGGCCCCATAGAGTCCCATTCTGAAGCCCCTGTCTCCGTTCAGTCTCCGCTCGCCGGGCCCTCCCCCTCGAGTCTCCGTTCGGCTCCCCTCGTTGACTCCAATGCGTTCCCAGTCTCCGTTCGCCCCCTCCTCACCCCTCATCTCATTATGCGAGGAGAGCAGGTTCCCGCCCCCCTCCACAGCTCTCAGAAAGTGAACGGCGGCCGTTGCCCTGTCAGTCCCAGACCGGAGAAGCTGCGTTTTGAACAATAATACTTTGGGAATTAATTTACAGGCACTTTGATGAAATAATTACGGTATAGATGTGTCGGCGGGGTCCCAACAACATCCCGATTTTTATGTTTTATAAGTTTGGACGAAATTATGGACGGGCGGGCGGACGGAAAAAACGACAGTATCACAGCAGCAGGTTTGAGAATTAATTTACAGGCACTTTGATAAAATAATCACGGTGTCAATGTGTAGGTCGGGCCCCGACAACATCCCGATGTTTATTTTATTTTATTTTATTACATTATGGCCTGGATTTGTATATCTGTGTCACTGCTTTTCACACAGCAGCAGCGGTGGTGGTGTGTTGGTGACAGCAGACAGCACAGCAGAGTGAGCAGACCGAAGCATACAGCCTGCCTGGTAAAGGGCCTTTTTAATGCCAACAGAAGCCAGTAACTATTAATCACATTAACATTGCACGTTTAAATCGTCAGATGTTTATCTTGCTAACTGAATTAGCGCCTTGGCAACGCACCAGATCCTGGTAGATATGAAAATTTGCAGCATAAATGTGATAAATGCTCCGTTTGTACTCACCCATTAAATAATTCCAAAGACGTGGAGTGAAATATGGTACTCTAGTTTTATATCCATGTGGCACAAAACGTGTATTTAGTCAATTATCTCCACTTTTTCAAGAGATGCACACAGACATCTCTCTCTCCGGGCGAGGGGGGCCAACAATCGATGAACTGATTTTACAAATACGTCCTGTTCACCGCAGACGTCATCACCAATTGACCAGGGAAACACAAAAGTTTGCAGTCACACAATTGGCAGGTGGTGAGATTAATTACCCAGCACCTATCAATTGTGTGACCGCAAACTTTTGTGTTTGTTGTACAAACGGAGCATTCATCACATTTAGGCCGCGTATGTTAGAGTTCTACCACAAATAAAGGAGGGTGTAATTTTATTATTGAGGACATATAATGGGCCCTATTAACCACGTCCGTTTTACAATGGGTTAATACATAAATTGGCCTATATTGGCCTCGCTCTGCGCACAATGGTATTATAGAAGTCTTATCGTCCCGTGTTGAACGCACACACGTATGGCATACGGCGTTCCTGAATATTTTAGCATTGTGGGAGTGTCCATATGTTAATTATTTTCACTTTGCGCAATTTGCTATTAAGCCCCTTGACCTGCGCATAACGATTAGACGTGGGTATGACCTCCTCATAAACGCAAAAAGCAGATAAAGCACTGTTTGATTTTACACTTGAGCGGCTCTGGGACACTGCTGGAGGAGTGTTGCCAAGTCTGTTTATTATAAGCGGCTTCTTTTTCTGTAAAGTTGCTTGTAAATATTGGTAGTTGTGGTTGCTTTTCTTGTTTCTAAAGGTTTCTCCTAATGTTGTTTAAACCAGTGATCCTCACACAGCACATTCCCATGTCAAGGATCCCCAGATGAATGCATTTGCCCAACTAAGGACGGCTAATACAAAAATGTAATTACATTTTTCCAAGATTACTTTTGAAAATAGCAGATCTACCAGCTCACAATGAATCACATTAATTAATTACAACTATGAACTCTGACTGCAGGCGGATATATAATGATCATTATAACAATGTGCAAGAAAATATTTAAAAAGATGGAAGAACTTTATATTTGTGGACAATCAAAATATGTTTTTTATTTTAATGTGGTGTCATTAAAATTAATCTGGATATGGCAGACTCACTATCTAGAAAATAAAAACATGGCACTTTATTTAAAATAGGTTACAGACCCCTGTTATATGCGCTTATTTTGGGATTATTTTTATAGACCTATTTACTTGTTTCTATGAGACATGGCAACAGCGCAGCGAAACACGCATCCACGTCTTTCTTTTTTGAAATGTTGAGATTAGAAACGACCATAATTATTTCTTTTCTCAACCTTAAAAATAAATAAAAACATCTCCATAATCCTTGGGAAGTTTGCTTTCATACGCTGTATCACACTCGATCCAAGTCTTCTTCAATAAAATGCTACGAGCGAAGACCATACCATCACGGGCATACGCACCACATATTCAACTCATTACTCATTTCAAATATAATATAATTATAATTTAAATTAAAATATAATTTTACTGGTGTTTCTCAATAGAAACAACTTATTTTGAGGCATAAAGGTGACAGCATGCAGTGCAATAGGAATAATTAACCCAAATGTGACAAAGTCATATGTCATGTCTTCTATGGTGCCAGCCTGAAGAAATGTAATATAACGATCCCCAAAGTGCGCATTCAGCTAACTGGTAAAGAAAATAGTACGGACATGTTGATTGGGTAACTCTCAAACACGCCTTAAACACTCCCATGACTAATTCAAGGCCGTTTTGCGTACTCCACGGGGTGTCGAAAGCGCTTCTTAACATGCTTAAAATTGCAATATGACATACCTCACGCCCCCAGCTCATATTACTGTAATCTTATATGTCATATTATTGGAAGTGCTTAATAGATTGTGTCAACATGGCAAAAACACTGGTAACGGTACTCCTGGTGTTCTGCCCCGGGAACAGGGTTCGAGTCCCTGCAGTGTGTGCTTAATGTTTCACATTTTGTCCTGTATGTTAACTTTACATAATGTTAGTTAGCAATCCGGTTCCCCACATACAAACAAGTTTGAGACAAGGGCTTGAGGAAGTTCCCCCAACCACAAGGAGGTGTTTTATTAACCTTAAAGTGAAACACTTTATATTTATTCTATTTCCTAATTAAAAGGATGGCTGCCCCCCCCCCCAGCTCAACCACACCCCCATCCTGTCCCAAGGTGAGTATAAGGCCAGGTACTCAGGCCAGTACCCAGTAGTGCACTACATCATTTTAAATGAAAGTCAGACACTGCAACAGCATTACTACACAGGATCTACTGCAACACCATTACTACACAGGAGGATCAAGTCTGCTTGTTAAAATCTTGACTACCATACACAGGTAAGCGCGATTTGCTGTTTAGCCTTAAGTTAAATTGTGAACAGATCCTGATTCATAATACTACATGATTTTATTTTGTCAAAACATTAGGTCATACAGTAGGCTATAATACTTGTTCTTCTACTTCTCTCCAATTGTTTAAACATTTTGTAAATTAAATTATGCAGATGTTTATCAGTAAATGAAAAGTCTGGGCAAAGCTCAGTGTTGTTTTAAAAAGAAAGAATGAATGATGCTCTGAAATAACTTTTCAAGAAACCCTACAACACAGGGTTGTGAGCTTGTAGATTGGTTTCTTGTCTTATAATGTGATTCAAATTGGATGCTGTTGTGATATCTACAATGGTTTGATTTTGAAAGACAGAAGTATCCTTAATGAAACGGCTCTATTAATGAGAACAGGTCGCTGTGAGTGACATTAGTTAAGGCAGTCATTTGTGTTAGAAGCAGCTAAGACAGTGTATCCATTTCTTCTCTGTGTGCATTGAGATGTTTTCTCCTCACCTTATACAGAAATGTATAACAAGTTAGATTTCATATGGAAGTAATAATTTATTTATGTGTTTGTTTGTTTGTTTGTTTGTTTATTGATTGATTGAAATCTTTATTAACAGTTTGCAGAATTACAGTACATTTCAAGCACAAACTCAATACAAAGACTGTTAACTGTGAGTGGACGACCCAATTAAGCCTTACACTTGTTTACAACAGGGTCCACATTGTTCAATTTATCAAAACATTTAGAGACAAACAAATAGACACTTCTATGTAGTTAAAGAACAGAACAGGAATTCATCATATAGGAAGCGAAAAGGGAATAAAATATATATACAGTGAGGGGAACAGGGGGATAAAAGAAAACGAAAGACAGAGTGTAGGGCGCCTGCACACAACACCATGCGTTGATGCCATGTGTGCATATGTGCAGGCACCCAACACCACGTCCATACAAAAACATAGTACAATCCAGATAAAAATTCAGCTTTTACAGAGGCCAGTTTCGAATTGCAGCCATCCGTAGGTGCCCTTTGAGAGCAGTTTTGAAGGAGCCAAGGGATTCACATGTCTTAATGACTGTTGGTAGGGCGTTCCACATTTTGGTCGCATAGGAGCGAAAATAATTTAGTCCCTTGTTTGTGCCGAATCTGGGTTGTACATGGTTTGTTGCACTCCCTCTGGTGTTGTGGGTGTGGACTTCGTTTACATTAAGGAAGTATTTAGACAGGTACATGGGTATCTTGGTGGTGTATCGAATCTTGTGGACCAGACCCATTGCAAGATGCTGTACTCTGTCGTCGACCCTAAGCCATCCCAGCCTGTCAAAGTGGGCAGGGGTGAGGTGGGTTCGGGGGGTGAGGCCAAGTAGGAGCCTGACCAGTTTGTTTTGGGAGGTCTGGAGCCTTGTTTTAAGGGCTTTTGAGGTGCTGTGGTACCAGGAGGTGGATGCATAGTCAAAGAAACCTTGTACGAGGGCTCCTGTTAAGGTCTTCAAGGTGTTTTTGTCGACCAGTGAGGAGATCCTGTAGAGGAATCTTGTTCTTTGATTGACTTTTTTGATTACGTTGGTGGCCATCTTATCACCGGAAAGATTGGCCTCCAGGATGGAACCTAGGTAGGTAATTTTATCCTTCCGTGTGATAATATCGTCACCCACTCTAACCAAGAAGCCATCTGCCTTTTTGAGATTACTATTTGATCCGAAGAGAATGGATTCAGTTTTTCCCAGGTGTAAGGATAGTTTGTTATCAGCGAGCCAGGTGCAGATTCTACCGAGTTCAGAGCTGAGGGTCTTTTCAACCTGCAGTTTGTTCCTGTCCGAGACCAGCAGTGCTGAGTCGTCTGCGAACAGGAACAAGTTGCAGTCACAAGCTGAAGTCATGTCGTTTACATATATTAGGAACAGTAAAGGCCCTAGTATGCTTCCTTGTGGGACGCCACAGCTCACTGGGAGGGGGGGGGGCAGTGTTCCGTTCACTTCCACCATCTGTTCTCTCCCCTCCAGGTAGGATTGCATCCAGCTCACTGATGTGCTATCAAAGCCAATAGCTTTAAGCTTGTTAACCAGTATGGAGTGGTTCACGGTGTCAAAAGCCTTTTGGAGGTCCAGCATGACCATGCCGCAGTATTTTCCAGCATCCACCTCGTGTTTGATGTGGTCGCTCAAATAGAGAAGGCATGTGTCAGTGGAGTGGGATGTTCTGAAACCAGATTGGAACTCGTACAACAATTTATTAGTGGCAAGATACTTTTCAACCTGTTCATAGACTATTTTTTCCATCACTTTCGAGATGGAGCTTAGAATAGAAATAGGGCGGTAGTTGCCGGGTTCTAATTTACTCCCTTTTTTGTACAGGGGGGTTACTTTGGCCAGTTTAAAATCTCTGGGGACCTGTCCTTGTTTGATGGAGAGGTTTACTATGTGGGTGATGACTGGAGCTATGGAAATGGCTGAGTCTCTGAGAAATTTGGAGGGAATATTGTCATGGCCAGTGGCCTTGTGGGGTTGGAGGGCACTCAGTTTCTTAAGTACCTCCTCAGTTGTTACCATTGTCATTTTAAAAACATCTTTACAAACACCTAGGTTTTTGTAGAAGCCTTTGATGTGCTCTACACCAAAACGCCCAGAGTGGGAGGGCAGTTTGTTAACCAGCATTGTTGCAATGTTTGTAAAGAAGATGTTCAAGTGATTGGCTACACCAAGCTTGTCAGTGATGAGGGTGTTATTTGATTTGATGTTTATGTTAGTAAACCTGGTTTTAAGTTTCTGACCACAGCCTAGTTGGTTGTTTAGTAGCTTCCAGAGCTCCCGAGGATTGTTTTTGATTTCCTCGGCTTTATCATTGATAAAGTTACTTTTGGCTGATTTGGTCATGGCAATTACCCCGTTTCTTAGCTTGTTACATTGGGTTTTAAGGATGCACAGTTTGGTTTGGAGATCACTGTCGAAGCGCTTGGCTAGCTTGGACTTGCATTTAAGAAGTTCAGAGCATTTGTTGTCTCTGGCTTTCATTGCAGTCAGTATGTCCGAATTCATCCATGGCTCCGAGCGGGTTTTGACCCTGACGGTTCTCAGAGGAGCCATGATGTTTAGTACTGTTGTAAATTTGGTTTTAAAGCCAAGCCATGCTTCTTCGACTAGTGAGCTCCTGAGCACATCGGACCAATCCAGTCTCTCCAGTTCTAGGTTAAAGGCCTCACTAGAGTAGGTTTTGAGGTCCCTAGATATGACTGTTTTGTGACAGTCAAAATTTAGTTTCTGTATTTTGCGGGTACAGAAAATCACAAAATGATCACTGAGCCCACATACAATAACCCCTTTCTTGGAGATTCTGGATTTGTCCGAGGTCAGAATGAGATCAATGACAGTTTGAGTAGAATCACACACTCTTGTGGGTTGGGTAATTAGCTGGCTGAAACCATGCAGATCACAGAACCGACTAAACGATTTAAACACAGGCACTTCCTTACGATGCATGTCCGTATTCCAGTCGCCAATCAGGATTTTCTCTACAGATTCCTCCCCAGCTAAGCACCCCTCAAGAATATCATAGAACCCGTGCTGATCAGGCGGTCTATAGACGGTGCCAACTAGTACTGATTACTGTAATACTACTGTAATCAGTAAATACTGTAAATACTGTAATTCAGTACGAGTAACATATTCAGTGTCTTTGTAAATATACATGCACACGCCACCACCATGCCTGTTTCTGTCGATGTTATGCAAGGAGACAGATTGCAGGTCACAGTCACACATCATGTCGATGCCAGTCATCCGGGTGGTGAATAGTGATGCACCTTTGAGTCGCCAAGAGGCCATTTTACATCCTTCAAGGGACTGCCAGCAGTACAAGGAGCGGAAAAACCCAGCATCCTTTCCCAAACCTCCGCCAGAGCTGCTGCTGGAGTCCACAGCCATCCCCTATGCTGTGCAACGTCTCCAGGCTGAAGGCATCACAGCACCCACGCGCCTGCAATGCCTGGGGAAGATGGTGCTTCAAGTTGGACAGTACATGCACGCCTCCTTCCACTGGCTTGTTGAGAACGACGTGGGATACATTCAGTTGTGAGTGTACATTTTATTTCAAATACAAATAAGTAAGTGCTTAGTGTCTTTCAAATTAGATTGGTTCTAGATACAATTATATGTATGGTAATCATCTTCTCTATAGAAATGTCTATGCAAAGGTAACAATAACACAGACACAGATCACTTACACTCATTAGAACCCCCAAATGACTCGATATTTTATTATATTTAGCTTGTAGCAGATTGAGGGGATGAGCTGTTAGCTCCGTTTTTGTGAACTATATTATCATCATAACTACAGTTGTTTGATTTGTTGAAAATAGCCGATCTGCAAGCTTGTAGATTGGCCTTTTCTGACCAAGGAAGCTGTGGCAAAACAGTGGATGCTGTCAATACATGTTTGTCATCCATCTGGGTGTCTGAGTTGAGTTCTGTAAAGTGCTCAGTGTAACATGAATTATATTATTTATGCTGAAATGGAAAGATTGACTGTTGCAGCTCTTGTCTGTATCTGAGATGAATATTTATTTACTAGTGCTCTGGGTTCTCACATTTGGCTTTGAGTCTGTGGACTTTAGAGCTGTATCTGTCTTCATCAGTGTCTGTAGTACATCAGTGTCAGTGACTATCTGTCTTCATCCCAAAAGAGATGATCTGCACTGTATGACATCATTCTCATATCCCCTAAAGCACTGGTTCCCAAACACTGCGTCTGTTATGGTTGTTTCCTAAATTAGCTTTTATTATTTAAAAACATTTTCCAAAAAATGAATTAAACCAAAATGCAGTGATTTGTTTGCAGTAACCTTTATGAATACATAAAATAAAAAGCTAAGAAATAAGCTCATTAGGACTGGAGGCCAACTAGTACTAGTGGTTCTCAGATGTTTTATTTGTGAGGACCCTCAACTCTGAAGTAGTGAAATCAGCTGATCTACAAGCTCACAACGCCAATGTGAGCTTGTAGATCTGCTGTTTCACTTATGAAACTTACCAATGATGTATTTTCCGCATTTGGTAACAGTATGCCCACAGGAGCAATATTTATAGACCTCTCCAAGGCTTTTGACATGGTGGACCACTACTTACTACTTGATAAGCTGTATGCAATTGGTCTCTCAAGACAATCCTTACTATGGTTCAATTCATATCTCCATCACAGACATCAAAGTGTATCTTATCAGGGTTCTCAGTCAGACTCCACGATCATGGAAAAGGGCTTACCCCAAGGTTCTTCCTTGGGTCCACTGCTCTTCTTAATTTTTATCAACGATCTGCCCTCAATCTGCTCCAACAGTCATATTCAACTATATGCTGATGACACAGTTATTTATTCATCTAATTTAATTATCTCTGAAATTGAGCGTACTTTACAGGCTGATTTTGACTCCGTTCAAAAATGGTTTCACTCTAACAAACTGCTGTTGAACAAAAGAAAATCTGTCAGCATGCTGTTCACTCAAAGCCCAAACCCTCATCCTCTAGTCCTTAACTTTTCCGATGGGGCAGCATTGGAGAAAGTGGAGGAGTTTAAGTACCTAGGACTCTGGCTGGATCCTCAACTCTCCTTTAAGAATCATATTAACTCTATTGTTCAGAAAATAAATTTCAGTTTGAAAACTCTATATCGATCCATCAATAGTTTTACCCTTCAGATTAGAAAAAGATTAATTTCACAGCTGCTACTACCCATAATAGACTATGCGGATGTCATATATCAGAACACCACCGATACAAACCTCTACCCCCTCAATGTCACCTATAATAACCTATGTAGATTCATACTGAGATGCCCATATAGAACTCACCATTGCTCCATGTATGAGTCTTTAAACTGGCTATCACCTAAATCACGAAGACACTCACATTGGCTACAATTTATTTTTAAATGTACTTTCTTTCCTTATCCACAGTACCTAAAACAATTTCTTGTCCCATACACACCACACTATAATTTAAGACACACGGACCATCCCTACTTTACAGTCCCCACAAGGATAAAAAAGTTAAGTGGGCGCCGTGCCTTCAAATATAAAGCTCCATCTGATTGGAATGACCTACCAAGTCCACTCAGATCAATCACTTCCCTCAACGTATTTAAAGAATCAATTTTCACACACCTTCTAACGCCGTGCTCATGCTTCTAAGCTAACATACTGGCAGTTGTCCTTGTCTTCCATAAATTTAACATACCGACCGATCTGTATGTACCTTCATATGTGTTCCCTGCTGGCTCGATGCTGCTGCTCATTATTATCACATTATGCATGCTGGAACTGCTTGTTTGCTTTTGTTTCGTTTTTGCCTAATAACATGGTCTTATTGCAAAGGGTATATATATATATATATATATATATTATTATTATTATTATTATTATTATTATTATTATTATTCTTTTTTCTTTCCCCATATGAACTCTGCTATTTAGGGTTGAAACAGTGGGGTGGGAGCTATCTTTGGGAGAGCTTTTGTTCTGTCTTGTTTGTTTTGTCCTGTCTGTGTGTATGGTTGTACTGTTGTATTGCATTGTGAACTGTATTGTACAATGTATCTGTGTTGAGGACCCCCTCTAAAATGAGATGCGACATCTCAAGGGGCTTATCCTTTCAATAAAGGTATATATATGTGTGTGTGTGTGTGTGTGTGTGTGTGTGTGTGTGTGTACAACTTAACTCCAGCCTGAAAAGGTTGAGAACCACTGCACTAGGCTGTACGATAAAATAAAATAAACCTACACACAGTAGCTATGAATGACTATGGGTTAACACTTCAGGTCAGGTAAACAGTGCTCTTATTTTTATTTCACAGATCCGAGCGCAGAGTGCTCTGGCCACATTCAGGTGTTTTATATTTTGTGTTGTATTCATATATGGTTGCGTCCCCTCTCAAAAGAGCACTCGCCCGGTTGGGCAACTGGCTGAAAGCACACTCCACCTGCCCCAAAGTGTTAGGGCACCCCTTAAGGCTCATACAATAGTCTGGATTTTCGGTGGTTAGTTTACCACCGAACTCAACATACATTAATGCATCATTCAGTATACAGGCACATAGGAGTTGTGGTGCTGCAAGCACCTCTCAGTGAGACAAATGTTTGTATGCTGCCTAGTTAGGCCTATATATATCCCTCAGGTGTACAGATTATCAGCCCCGCCCACACCACCAACAGGCAACCTGCTACTGCTCCGCCCGCTTGTAGCGGGGCACTATGAGCTTGTAGATCTGCTATTTTTCAATAGTGCGGCACTATATGACCTTGTGGATCTGCTATTTTTCAATAGTGCAGCACTATGAGCTTGTGGATCTGCTATTTTTCAATAGTGCGGCACTATGAGCTTGTGGATCTGCTATTTTTCAATAGTGCGGCACTATGGGCTTGTGGATCTGCTATTTTTCAATAGTGCGGCACTATGAGCTTGTGGATCTGCTATTTTTCAATAGTGCGGCACTATGGGCTTGTGGATCTGCTATTTTTCAATAGTGCGGCACTATGAGCTTGTGGATCTGCTATTTTTAAAAGGGGTCCAGAATGGGTTAAATGAGCATTTGTATACGTAGCAACACAAATTGACATTAATATAACATTACCCTTAAGTATTAAGCCCACAAGTTAAGTATTGAATTAAAGCTGCAATGAATACACAGGCCATTCAGAAAAAGTTACATCCAACCAACTATGTTCAGAGAAACAGCAGACAGTTTGTAAATGTGATGTATATGATAGACAACATTAAAAGCATCTTAACACTGGTGAAATAGTGAATTTCATATTTAATGTAAACATACAGCAGGACTAAGGTGAGGCAGGTCAGCAGGTTACAGCGCTGTAGGGCTTCGAACCCTATATCCAGGCAGAAGCTTGGATAGTACAATACCAGCGCTTTCTTTTGCTTTGCAACACCATGTCTTTACTTGCATGTGAATTCAGAAATATAAGATAGCCGATCTACAATATATCCTAATAATTAACCCTATAACCATAACCCAATTTGCTATTGTACATGGTCATTACAGGTCAATCGGTAAACAATGAAGGAAAGCTGTGTTGGTGCTTGATCAAGGCAGGCTAGTCTCATCATATTTTATACCTTTACACCCACAGCGCCTGGAGCATCCACTTGGACTCAAGCCGGTATCTCATCAGCCAAGGTCGAGTCGCCTGGAGGACGGTGTCCTGTTGCGAGACGCAGAAACATCCAACGATTCAAGATTACAACATTGACAGCACAGGTTTGTGCATCAGCAGATGTTTTATTTTATCATGCAAGTAAGGACATAAGGCCAAAACAATCACCGGTAGAAGGTACTTTCAGGTGTCTGAAATGGGGTTCAAGTGCGGTGATAGAAGGCTTAATGTTTTACAGCATGTCCTGCTTGTGTGTTTATTACATGAAATGTTATCATGTCATAATAGACCCGAAAAACTATTTGTAATTGCAACATATAACACTTGGTTCAGAGTTCTCTTTCACAGTACACTTTTGGACAAACTATTTTTAATTGCAACATATAACACTTGATTCAGAGTTCTCTTTCACTGTACGCTTTGCACAATCCCAGGCGCGAACTCTGGACCTCGTGGATGTCAGATGTACGCTTTGCACAATCCCAGGCTCGAACTCTGGACCTCCCGTGGATGTCAGATTTAATGAGATGTAAATTTGAACACAGGTATGCAACTCTGGTGACCTTGGACACTCCCATATGCTAATCTGGCCAACGGAGACCGAGCGGAGAACCTCCGCCAATCGCCTCGCGCGGGGAAAGCACTACTGTACGGCTCAACGTCGAGGGGATGGTTCTCTCTGTAGTGCTATTCACCTCCAGTGTGATGAGGGTGAACTTTATCCAGGCCTGTGTGGGGGTAGAGCTCTGGAGACATGGGTGTTCGCTGAATGTTTTTTCTATGCTGAATGCACTTGGGGCATGCCAGTCTAAGAAGGCTGCACGAGGGCATGTCCTATTCGTTGTGCTGGGACAATGTTCAAGTAATTCCATGATCTTTGTGAACCCTTAACATTTTTACTTGCTTAAATAAAATAAAATACATTATACTTTCTTGTAATGTCACTTGCCTTTGTTCTACAGATGAGTGTAAGGTGCACTTCCATCACCTGGATGGCCCAGGCAACCAAGCAGGGGCAATCTCCCCACTGGTGTTGCTGCCCAGTTCAGAGGTGACTAAATGATGTGGTTGAACGCTTTAATGGTTTCTCTGTGTATATATATATATATATATATATATATATATATATATATTTTTTTTTTTTAAGTTAAAAACATGTTTTTAATCTTGCTTTCTAACTGCATTTAGGCTAATTATGTTAATTAATTGCACATTTCTAATTTCAGGAGTATGACTCGTTCAAGGATCGCATGATTGCTGTGGTCATGCGCATTTTAGCAGACAACCTATGTTGCTCTGAAGGACATCAAGAGAGAGCTTGAGCGACACATCCCTCACCAGTTCTCTGCAGAGATGCGAGAGAGGAGCAATGTTGTGAGTGCTTCTATTACGTCATTGGTCCATGTTAAAACAATGCTGAATTTCACCAAGACAGATAATAAGGTTCTTTTTTTATATAGTTCTATACTTTTATTTTATATTTATATTATATTTTATCTTAATTCAATGCAATGCATCCAGTATAGGTAAATCTTGGAGTTATTGCTGCCAATCCAACCTCCAAGATTGGGGTATTAGAAATTATGGACAACCTCCAAAAATATGTGCCATCAGCCAATGGCAAACCAATTCCCCTTCTTTGTGGTGGAGATGGACTCAGCATTGAGAGAATGGAGCAATGCCACAAGGCCAGGAAAAATGGAAGGACAGGGGCTGGGAGACTGGAGGGACTCGTGCCATCCCCCCAAGAATTTCACAAAGAAATGCTTTTAATGCAGGTAATCACTTAAACTAAATGTCCATTATTAAGGAACAATGCTGAGGTACTTCAATTGAAAATATTATTAACTACTTCCCTCTATGTTTGATTTTAGGACACCATGAACACGCTCTTTTCCCAGAAGAGCGAGGCTGCCAGAGGCACACTCTATCAGCTGAAGGCATACTTCAATCACAGAGGGTTGAAGAAAGAAGTGAAAGACAATTTTCACCATGCATGGGATATGATCGAGGTACTACTTATATACGTGTGTGTGTGTGTGTGTGTGTGTGTGTGTGTGTGTGTATAAGACCTATATTCTACGAAATTATAGGATAACGCAGTATGGTGGGGTGGGCAGCCTGCAGTGTGCCAGGGACACGGGCTTCTATTTAACGAGGGACCTCAACATCAGCCCAGAAATGGAGGCACAGTGCGCGGCGCTCCTGGACCCCCCGTGCCAGGCTGTTTCCCTGGCAGATGCAGCCAACAATATCCTGCCAGGCCTGGTGACCATTACGGGCCACATTACAGCTGTAAGTCGACCATTATATTATTATCATTATTATTATTATTATATTTAATATTTTGAATGTTGAACGGTATACTACCCGTAAAAGTAGCCTTAACATAATATGTTCCAATTTTATACACGTAAAAATATACAGTAGGCCTATATAAGCGCGCATGCAACAAATGAATGAATATGGATATCATTTTAATTTTTTGCTATGCGTATGTCTCCTCATTTCTGTCACATATACAGATGGAAACTGTCCGCAGGTTTGCCGGGGAGAAGGGAGCGCCCTGCCCGGTCCAGACCATAAAAATAACGGAGGTAAGTTTTACTTAATTGTCTTTCAGTGACAGTGTTAACTTTCAACTTCGTGAAATAGTTAATATCCGTATATAAATACTAGGCCTATACTTTAAGCCCATGGCTATGTGATTCTTTCATTGCAGAAAGGACATGAGGGGACGGTGGTCCTGTGTCGGGAGGCAATCCTGTCAACATGCCTGGTAATGGGCAACATGGTCCGGTTGACGGGGATGAGGATTAAGGCCTCTGCCGCTGGAACAACGTTCCAGAGCACCAATTTCACCAACATTGAGGTAATAGGCTACTATATTGTCATTTAGAATAATAATGTTTGTAACAGTATGATGTTAGTGTAATTATATTGTCTAGATTTGAACATAATAATAGCCTATCTATCGTATGTACAGGCTGTGAAAACATTAACATTTCAACCCAAACACAAAAAAAGAGCTAACCAAACCTATATATATATATATATTGCATTTCCCCCGCTCGATAATCCCTCGATCTATCATTGCAGCTCCAACATTGGGATAGACACAGTGAAAGGTCCTATATGCATAGGATATAATGACTGAAAACAAATTTGTTTGATTTCTACAGAATGCGGTGGAGTGCAAGGAAGGGGTGGTACTCGGCGTTATGGAGACCGACCAGGGGATGGAGCTGCTCCTAGACAACAACAGCGTCGTCAACATTTCCCTGGCCAAATGCCATGACATTTCCCCCCCCGAAAACGAATTCTCCCGAAGGGCTACCTTCACATACGATCAAGGAAACGTGGACATCGCCCTGCAGGTCGAGGAGGAAGAGGACGAGGAGCTTCCTCCTTTTCAAAACTATTTTAAAAAAATATATTAATTGCAATGTTGATTTGTTTTTATTTCATGTTCAGAAATACGTTTAATTCATTTTTTTTATATTAATTGTAATTGTTATTCATTATTTCTTGTTCAGTAATAAATGTAATACTTAAATAATACTTGCTTTCTTTATCCCAACCAAGACTCACACATTGTTTCAGGGGGGAAAAGACCAACTCTTTCACTGTTTTAATAACATAATACAGACAATGAATGTCATTGCTTGATTTATTGAATATGCCTACTTTATTATAACTTCATTACCAGTTGGCCGAAAAAAGTACACTAAAGACAGTTCAATACAAGGTCTGCTAAGAGGATTTAAAACCCACGGAAGGGCTATGGCTTAATTGGTTATATATTGGAGTCCTTCCTATTCAGTTCATGGGACATTTAATGACAAATATATATACAAATATATATACAAAATACTATGCAAAAGAAAGTCATATAAACGGTTAGAAAGTTGATGCTCAATGTAAACCTTTATTATTTAGATGAATCAATGAATCAATGAAAGGGACACCCGTGGTAATGGGTCAACTGCATGTGGGTGTTGGATGAAATCCTTTGACAAGCTTATGGTAAGAATAATCAATAGATGTGTGACATTATGGGTAAATACAATGATTTAACGTGGTCCGTAGCTCTTGTCAAATGTTGATTTATGGAGTTGTGTTAGACTAAAGTCACACCGTGGGGTAGCAGCGCTAATGCTAATGCTGGCTAGCTAACGCCACGTTAACGTTTCAACTATAAACACGATACAATGTATGTCGATTGGTAAAATCTAAATGCACGTGTTTATGTGATAAAGTAGCTTATTGGATGTCAAAATGACGTTATTTCGACTAGAATAAGAGGTCATGTTGACGTCCCTTCGGGGGTCATCTCTCCATTCCGAAACCCCACCATTCCGAAACCCCACCATTCCGAAACATTGCCATTCCGAAAAATATTTTTCGGAAGGGTGATGCTTAAAAAGCACCACCATTCCGAAATTCGGAACACCACCTCCACCCACCTCTACAACCTCCACCCACCTCCACCCACCTCTACAACCTCCACCCACCTCTACAACCTCCACCCACCTCTAGACTCCGCTCCTCCACCCACCTCTACAACCTCCACCCACCTCCATCCACCTCTACCCACCTCTACAACCTCCACCCACCTCCACAACCTCCACCCACCTCTACCCACCTCTACAACCTCCACCCACCTCTACCCACCTCTACAACCTCCACCCACCTCTAGACTCCTCCACCCACATCCACCCACCTCTAGACTCCGCTCCTCCACCCACCTCTACAACCTCCACCCACCTCCATCCACCTCTACCCAACTCTACAACCTCCACCCACCTCTAGACTCCGCTCCTCCACCCACCTCTACAACCTCCACCCACCTCCATCCACCTCTACCCACCTCTAAAACCTCCACCCACCTCTAGACTCCGCTCCTCCACCCACCTCTACAACCTCCACCCACCTCTACCCACCTCTACAACCTCCACCCACCTCTACAACCTCCACCCACCTCTAGACTCCTCCACCCACATCCACCCACCTCTAGACTCCGCTCCTCCACCCACCTCTACCCACCTCTACAACCTCCACCCACCTCTAGACTCCTCCACCCACATCCACCCACCTCTAGACTCCGCTCCTCCACCCACCTCTACAACCTACACCCACCTCCAGTCACCTCCACCCACCTCTACAACCTCCACCCACCTCTAGACTCCTCCACACACATCCACCCACCTCTAGACTCCGCTCCTCCACCCACCTCTACAACCTCCACCCACCTCCTTCCACCTCTAGTCTCCTCCACCCACCTCCACCCACCTCTAGTCTCCTCCACCCACCTCCATCCACCTCTAGTCCTTTGGTTTTTTACTTGGAAAAGCAAACGATGATGTTTTCATATATCCAGTTGCTTGTTGGCAACCTGGCTGAGTGGCCCTATTGTTTGTTTGCTTGTTTTTATTTCCGTCTAAAAGCAAGCATGGCAAGTGGCAATGTTTCTATATACCAAGTTGCTTGGATGTCGAAAATGTGGCAACCTAGCGGGAATAGTATACTGTACTCCTCTGTACTGGACTGGACTCCTCTGTACTGCACTCCACTGTGCTGTACTCCACTGTACTGTACTGTACTCAACTGTGCTGTACTGTACTGTACTCCACTGTGCTGTACTGTACTGTACTCCACTGTGCTGTACTCCTCTACTGCTCTCTTCTCTTCTGTACTGTACGCTACTGTACTATTCCATACTGTACTCTGCTGTGCCTTACCATACTGTACAGTACAGTACTGTAGCATACTGTGCTGTACCGTGCTGCTGTGCCTTGTGTATGTGTGTGCGCACGTGCGTGTGTGCCGTAAAAAGGGGAGGTGCCAGGGAATGAGAAAGTTGTGATGTCATTTGCGTCACAGCTAAATGTTGCGCAATAACAGTGTGTCTGGCAAAAGTAATATTTGTACAGTAAATATGACATTGGATGCAATGTAGTGAAGCTGGATTCTGGGAGCGTGCAGATTTATTTTTGCATGGAGAGATGTGTGATAACTGTGTGGTTTTGTAGGAGCATGAATAAACAGCCATGTGCTTGTGTACCCCCTGTCCATTAGGGTAGAAGGATGTCACACACCAAGTGTGTTCAAATAAATTCACACACACACACACACATGCACACACACACACACACACACACAAGTGAGTTAAAATAAAGTCACACAGTACACACACACACACCCCCCCCGCCCCACCCCCCCCCCCCCCACACACACACACACACACACACACACACACACACACACACCACAAGTGAGTTCAAATAAAGTTTAGTTGAGAAGAATGTGGGAGAGTTATGAGAACTTCACTTTAATTGCTTTGTTATTGAATCAAATTAGATGTTCCGTTTGAAATGGATTTCAATCATATCACACTTATAGTTTACTCATCTGCTGCCCTAAATCATTAACATGGTGAAACACATCTTGATGATGTCATCAAGATGTGTTTCACCATGTTAATGCATGTTTTCATAATTACAGTATAGGTATTGTCACGCCCTTTGACCATGGAATGAACGATGAAGAGACAGTGTTCTGGATACTGGAGGCTTTTATTTTATGCCGATGTGGATGGCTTGAAGCCTACGTCAAACTGACGAAAACACAAATAAACCATGATTAACATGAGTAACAAAATTAAACACATAACGAAATAAATAATAACATACCAAACAAATGCTCAAAACAAACGCTATTTACCTCACTGGCTGCCCATAGCTTCAAAGGGCATGAGGAAGGGAACCGTATACTGCATCATAAAAAACCAGGACTGTAAAGAAACATAATAAACAAAAACGATCAATAAACCTTGTAATGTTTTGTAATGTGGAACTCAAATGTTGACAAATAATAGAATGACATGACACCAAAATAACAAAACGAACCTTGCATTGTGACACGCTCTGTACGCTAAACAGCGACTGCTCCGTCTCAAACATTAACCTGTCTGACAGGCGGAAACGCCATGATTGTTCTGAGGCTGTGAGTCTACGCTGTGAGTCTACGCCCTATATATTGACGTAACGGAAATGGGCGTCATAATGAACTTGAACTTGAAGCCTGGTCATTATAACGTACATAGTAAATAGAAAATAGTAAATAGACAATATAGAAAATATGGCAGCCAAACTCCCACCAAAATCAGAAATTTGATTTTCCAGAATAACGCATTTTTTATTTAGACCTTAGTCTGCTTCCACTAGTACCACAATCTTGTGTACTGGTCTGTCCAGAAAAACTGGTTTGTTATCGGCGTTTTCCCTGTTGATCCAAGGTTGAATCTCCGATTAGAAGTTTGACCTTCCTGACTGTGCCGTCAGGGCTAGGATAGACTTCGGTGACTCTTGCCACCTTCCAATGATTCCTGGGAGAGTTCTCCTCCTTTAAGATGACAATGTCATTGATTTTAGTGTTTCTCTTGTCCTTCTGCCATACGTGTCTTTGTTGCAAATTGAGGAGATATTCTCCTTTCCATCTTGTCCAAAACTCATTAGTCATGAACTGTACTTGGCGCCATCTTTTGCGTAGATATACGTCCTGACTGATGAATTGACCTGGAGGAGGCATGATGATACTGGATTTCATGGTGAGTATATGATTAGGGGTGAGTGGTTCGAGACTGGTCGGATCATTTAAGTGTTCTGTCGTTAATGGTCTGCTGTTTACGATTGCCATAACTTCATATAAGAAGGTCCTTAATGAAGTACAGTCGAGTCGTTGGGGTGATTTGTCAAGAATGGCTGTTAGAACACTTCTGATGGTTCGGATCTGTCTCTCCCATACGCCTCCCATGTGACTGGAAGAAGGAAAGTTCAGGATGAACTCACAGCCATATTCTTTTAACTGTTCCTTATTCAGATCCTTCATTGCATCCATGAACTCTCTTTTTGCACCAACAAAATTGGTGCCCTGATCACATCTCAATTGTCTGACATTACCACGTATGGCAATGAACGTGCGTAAAGCGTTAATAAAGGCATCTGTGGTAAGATCATCCAGCATTTCAATGTGTATGGCACGACAACACATACATGTGAACAGTAAACCGTATCTTTTTAGCTCCTTTCTCGCTTCTTTCACATGGAAAGGGCCAAAGCAATCAATGCCACAATAAGTAAAGGGCGGGGTCATTTCCATTCTTTCTTCTGGCAAATCTGCCATCTTTGGTTCCTGAGTGGTTCTTCTGTACCTTCTGCATTTTGTACATCTGTAGATGTGAGAGGCAACTGCATTGCTGCATCCAGTGATCCAGATGCCACTGGATCTTAATTCGTTCATAGTTATACCTCTTCCTTGATGCTGTACCTTCTCATGATAATGTTTGATAAGTAAAGCAGAGATATGACTTTTCTTGGGTAGAATAAAAGGATGTTTAACATGAGGATGGAGAGAGGACCTGGTCAATCGCCCTCCAACCCTGAGAACACCATATTCATCAATAAATGGAGATAATTTGTGCAACTTGTTTCCTTCTGTCTTGAGCCCTTTGCCTTGATTAACATCTTGGATTTCGGTGCTGAATCCATCCCTTTGTGCCAACTTGATTATGAACAGTTCCGCTTCTTTCCGTTGCTCGATACTTGTGGCTCCATCTGAGAGTGTGAGACCCTTGATTCTTCGAGCATGGCGTTTCAGACAGGCGATGGCTTTGACAGCTCTTTTCCAATCAGAGAACTTATTCAACCGGTCGAGCAACGTCCTTACTTCCTTTGCCTCTGTCTTATATACTTGGGCCTTGCGAAGTTCCGGATCATCAGTGATCTCTTCCAACATGGTTTCTCCTTTGGGTAGCTCTCTTTTCCACAAGAAGTCTGGGCCAGTGAACCAATCTGAAGCAATAAGCTGATCAGCAGTTAAGCCTCTAGATGCATGATCTGCAGGGTTCATTTCGGATTGGATGAAGTGCCACTGCTTTGGATCTGTAAGAGACTTGATTCTTTCGATTCTGTTGGCAACAAATACATGGAATCGTCTTGCATCATTGTTTATGTAACCAAGGACAACCTTCGAGTCTGTCCAAAAGTATTCTGTTAGACTGTCGATCTCGAGCTCATTCCTGAGCATAACACTGATCCTTGCTGAGACAACTGCAGCAGATAACTCAAGTCGTGGTATGGTGGTTATCTTGGTAGGAGCGACACGGGCTTTCCCCATAACTAGTGAGCAATGGACGTCTCCATTGGTGTTGATAGCTCTGAGGTAAGTACATTCCCCATAACCAGTTACACTGGCGTCTGAGAAGTGGTGAAGCTCATACTGCTGTACAGTGAAATCTGCTGGAACAAAGCATCTCTTGATCTTAATAGAAGACAGTGTCTTAAGGTCTTGTAGCCAACATTCCCATTGGGTTCTGAGCTCTTCTGGGAGTGGATCGTCCCAATCAAGTTTCTCTCTACACATTTGCTGTAAGATCTGTTTACCCAGGAGGATAAAAGGTGCTACAAAGCCCAAGGGATCATAAACAGAAGCTACCGTAGAAAGAATACCTCTTCTGGTCAATGGATATGTTTGGATCGTGACTCGAAACTGAAAGTCATCAGAAGACAGGCACCACTGAACGCCAAGAGCCCTCTCCATAAGTGGTTCTCCAAGGTCCATATCCAAGTCTTTGACGCTTTCTGCACATTCCTCCTTTGGGATAGATGTCAATACTTTTGTGCTGTTTGAGACAAATTTGTGCAGTCGGAGTTGACCTGTGCGACAAAGTGCTCTTGCTTCTTGTATGAGCTTGATTGCCTCTGCTTCAGTTGAGACACTCACGAGCCCATCGTCGACATAGAAGTTTCTTTGTATGAATTTCACTGTGGATGGGTCGAACTGCTCCTGACCGTTGGCTGCAAGATGCTTGAGACCAAAGTTGGCACAGCCCGGAGAAGAAGCTGCCCCGAAAAGATGAACCTTCATTTTGTAAACTGATGGTGGAGAATTAAGTTTGCCCTCCTCCCACCATAAGAATCTTAAGTAATCTTGGTCTTCAGGTTTGACATGGAACTGATGGAACATTCGTTCCACGTCACACATAAGGGCTATAGGGCCTTTGCGGAACCGACAAAGGACTCCCACCAAGGAGTTAGTAAGCTCTGGCCCAGTGAGAAGGTGGTCGTTCAAGGAGGTGTCTCTGTATCTTGCCGAGCAATCAAAAACCACACGTATTTTACCAGGCTTCTTGGGATGATATACGCCATGGTGTGGTATGTACCAGGATGGGTGATTGTCTATATGCTCCTTAGGGACCTTCTCTGCATCGCCATGAGCTATTATGTTCTCCATGAATTTTACATAGTCGTCATAGTATTTCTGATTTCTTCTGAACTTCCTTTCCAGGCTATTGAGGCGTTGAACGGCACATATTTTGTTATTCGGGAGGTTTGGACGCTCCTTCTTAAACGGTAGAGGCATTTCGTAATGACCATCTGGTTTCTGGTTTATCTCACTCTTCAATTTTGACAAGAAAAGAAGATCCTCTTGAGAGACCATCACATCGTCGTTATCTCTTTCGTTAAAATCAGATTCAAGGACCTTGAGTATGTCATTTGGAGCAATAATTTCTTTGATTTGGTTCTTACAAAGATAATGCACCTCTCTCTTAATGTTTGCTGTTGGGTGTGTGTCAGGGATTACTTCCTTTATACATATGCGATGACTCATGCCAATAGCGTCGCTGTAGTATTCCCCTGGTTCTCCATAACTTATCACACTCCACCCCAAGTCTGTTCTTTGTGCATAGGGACAATTGTCCTCACCACACACCTCTTTAGGCATGAGGGCCTGTGGGCAATTATACCCGATCAACATAGCGATTTCACAGTCTTGATATGGTGCAATCTGACCAGACAGATGCCTCAGATGTGGCCATGACATAACGGTTTCTGGGGTTGGGATATGAGACCGGTTTGCTGGAATAAATTCACGGGTGTATGTGGTGGGTACAGTGATTTTCTTGTTTGAAAAGAAACCCCTTATTTGTATGCCCTTAAGTCTCTTGCACGGTACAGTTGTCCCCTTAGAGGACATGGTGGACAACTTCAAAGTAACCGGTTCTGCAGGAGTGTTCAACATATGTGCTACCTCTTCGAGGATAAAAGAACAGTCACTTTGTGAATCGAGCATTGCATAAACCAGAACTTCCTTGGGGTCAGTCAGTGTAGATACATATACTGGCACAATTGAGGAAGTTTGAGCATTGCTCTCATGTTGCACGACATTGTTAGAGATCTTTGTAACTGTTGGGATTGATATTGCCTGTGACCTTGTCTCCTTATTGTAATTTGATTCTCTTCTGGGTTGCATACTGAAGTTGTCGTCGTGAATGCAGGTTGGGTGACGTTTATTGCATCTTTCACATGTCATTCTGTGGCCACACCCCTTTGATTGATGACCAGAGTTCAAACAGGCAAAACAAAGATTTTCATTTCGAATGTACTTGATTCTGTCAGAAAGTGGCTTTGCTATGAATGCACGACAGTTATAAAGACCATGTCCCGGTTTATTACATAGGTGGCATGTGTTAGACTGTTGGTTTTCAGTGGTAGTTGTAGTGAATATCTTTGCAGTTGGATTCTTGACCTTGCTACGGTTGTCATTGCCACGGTTGTCATTGCCGCGGTTGTCATTGCCGCGGTTGTCATATTCTCTTTGTTTCAGTGCTGTGTATGAGGTGATTGGATTGCAGGCGATGTTGGCTTCGAGGTTGAGGTAGGTGACAAAGTAGCTGAATTTGGGAAACTGTCCATGTTGTAGTTGATAAGTGGTGGCTGAGCGGTTCCATCCGGTCAGTAACCAGTCTGGCAGTTTTATGGCAAGTACTTGATTCTCCATGGGATCGTTTAATATGCGTAAGTGACTGTTGTGAATAATGGCTGTCTCACAACTCCTTAGATAGTCTACAAACTTCCTTAACTCTGTACCATCCTTCTGGTTAATCTTTGGCCAACTGTGTAATTTATCCCTGTAAGCTTTAGCAATAATAAAAGGATCCCCATATCTTTCATCCAATAAGCCCCATGCTGCAAAATAAGATTCATCAGTGTCCAACAAAAAGTACCCATCAATAGCCTCTTTGGCTGCCCCTCCAATATATTTCTGCAAAAAGAAAATCTTTTCTATTGTGGGGATATTCTTTCTGTCTATTAGAGTGTGAAATGAGGTTTTCCAAATGTTGAACTTGAGAGGATCTCCATAAAACACAGTAGGCTCTGGGATGGGAAGTCTGTTGGATGATATTGCTTGGGCTAGTCCTTGGATTATTTGGTCATTGTGATTTACATGTTGTCTTTCAGGTTGTGATGGTTGGTGCTGTGAAGACTGCCAATGCCCCTGGGTTGCGTCATGAAGATGTAGTTTGGCCTTGGTGGCATTTGCCTTCTTCAGCGCCTCCAAGTGGTCAATCTTGCCTTGTAGCTCCTCCATAGCCCGTTTCCTTGCATCATTCTCCTTTTCTAGTTTCATTAAGCTTTGCCGGTGACTTTCTTGTTCAGACATTATTTTTAGGAAAGCTTGTGTAGCTGTAAACTCTACGTTTGTTTGTACCTGGGATTTATCAGGGTATTGACGGTGAATTTCAGGTGCATAGTTTGACACTTTTTGAAAGGCTTGTGGAGCTGCAAAGTCTAGGTTGGTTTGTTCACCCGTTTGTGCATTTGAAACGGCCTGGGATTTATCAGAGTGAATTGAATGATGGCTGGTTGTTAGAGAGCCACTGATGCTGGTATCAAACACAGAGCTCACGTCGGGCCATTTTAGCCCTTCTTTCCCTTGGCCGTGAGCTATTGCATTTGCAATTACATTTGTCGTCACCTGATTGGCTTTATCCACTCTGCGACGCATGTCGCTTGGTGGCATTTCAACTGCCCGGTATTTGTTATAAATGTCATTCAATTCATCCATGTCTTTTTCCATAGCCTTTCTATACTTCTGCAAGTCATCATCAGGAATGTTATTTATCACACCTTTCTTTGTTCTTTTTGCCTGGATTTTCCAGTGCTCATAAACACATTGAGAATTATACAACCAACTATCAATTTTTTCATCTTGTAAGGCTTTTCCTTTTTCTGTAAGAGTGCGTTCTCTTCGTCCTCTACGAGGAGGATCGGGAGAACCATAAGGATCCGTTTCTGCATCCTTATACGATTTGTCTGTTACTGTTGCTTGAATGGGTTCTGGTTCTATAACTGGTTCCTCTACTGGTGCTGGTTCGAATAGTGTTTGCTCATTTGATGTGGCAGTGGCTTCCCCTTTGGCCGACATCTTAGCTCACACACGTATAACCTTACACTTAAAAACCAATTAAAAACCCATTTTCAACAGTTCCATGAATTTAATTAAACATTAATGCAGTGAAACCCAAGTCAAAAATAAAACCAACACATAAAACACAGTTCCCTCGAAACCTGTTTGTTTGTAATGTGATTTCCTTCTTCAGTTTCCTTGTGCAAAAATGTCTTTAAAGTGTCTTGTGGTTCGCACTTAGCAGCACAGTTCAATTGTCCTTAAGAACGAATAAAGTGTCATGTGTGCGTATGCGATTACCTGTCGTAGTCGACAATGATCGTGTCCTTTATCAAGCCTGGATCTTTAGTCTGTATGGATGCATTTAGCGTATTTCACCAGGCAGGCAGCAGCTGATGTGACGCCGGCCGCTTCGCGGATCTCTACGGCCCAGCGGGGCCCGCTCGCGGTGGCTGACGTCTGCTGGACCCGTCGCTTACGAGCGACCCGGGGCTGCCGTGGGTGAAGTCGTCTGTGGCTGTGGCATTGAGTTTGACTGTCACGCCCTTTGACCATGGAATGAACGATGAAGAGACAGTGTTCTGGATACTGGAGGCTTTTATTTTATGCCGATGTGGATGGCTTGAAGCCTACGTCAAACTGACGAAAACACAAATAAACCATGATTAACATGAGTAACAAAATTAAACACATAACGAAATAAATAATAACATACCAAACAAATGCTCAAAACAAACGCTATTTACCTCACTGGCTGCCCATAGCTTCAAAGGGCATGAGGAAGGGAACCGTATACTGCATCATAAAAAACCAGGACTGTAAAGAAACATAATAAACAAAAACGATCAATAAACCTTGTAATGTTTTGTAATGTGGAACTCAAATGTTGACAAATAATAGAATGACATGACACCAAAATAACAAAACGAACCTTGCATTGTGACACGCTCTGTACGCTAAACAGCGACTGCTCCGTCTCAAACATTAACCTGTCTGACAGGCGGAAACGCCATGATTGTTCTGAGGCTGTGAGTCTACGCTGTGAGTCTACGCCCTATATATTGACGTAACGGAAATGGGCGTCATAATGAACTTGAACTTGAAGCCTGGTCATTATAACGTACATAGTAAATAGAAAATAGTAAATAGACAATATAGAAAATATGGCAGCCAAAGGTATATTAATGACATAGTAAAATGTTGAAAATGAGTGGAATGCCCATTGAAACACACTGGCTTGTCTGTCATGATGAGGAGCTGTCTGTGGTGCTGAACTGACTGGCCTAAAAACGCTCCCACGCAGATTTGGTTTGATCTGGTGGGAGCTATTCTCAATCATAAACTGTCACTGTGTACCTCGGGAACTTCAAAGTACTCAATTAATCCAATCAAAAACAAAACTTGGGTACTTCGGGAACTTCAAAGTACTCAATGGTTTGATCAGCGTGGGAGCTATTGTCAATCGTAAATTACACCTGTGTACCTTGCGAACTTCAAAGTACTCAATGAATCCTTTAATTTAAAGGCCAATAAAAAAGTAGTGGTATAAAAAGGAGACTCGGTCAATCAATCAAACTGTAGGAGTAAGGAGCAAAGCAATAATGGCTTATCTGCAAGTGGCAAACAGCCGAGGGGGGAAAGCCCTTATTATAGATAATTTTCGATACCTAAGAAATAGGTCCATTGTGGGCGAGAAAATATATTGGCGTTGCACCCGGTGCCACCCGGTGGCTGGACGTCGACGCTGACCCACCAGCCGACATCGTCGTGTTGAGGCCTCCGGGGGACCACGCACACCACGGTGAGGAGGATCTGGTCGCCAGCACCGCTCTAATTGAGCGGATGCTTGAGTGTGTCGCGGCCGATCCAACCATCCCCATTAAGCGGATTTATGATGAAGTCGTGGCCCAAGCAGCAGTTGGGGAAGTGCGGCATATGCCGACTTTTAACTCTATAAAGTCGCGGCTGGAGAGGCTTCGGGCGAGCCTCATGCCCCCCATTCCGCCCACCGTCCAGGAGGTCAACGTGGACGGTGAATGGGCTCTAACCTGGGGGGGGCAGGAGTTCATGGACAAACACCACCGCCAGCATGGCTTTGTGGTGTTTGCAACCGAGGATAACTACCTCAAATTGAGCCAGTGTGACCAGGTAAGAACCAACCCCTCTCCCATAAAACATATGCATGTTAAATTACAATGTAGCCTAATAATTTATTTTAAATGACTTATTATACATTATTTATATTATTTTTCTCTTTTTTTTTATTGTTGTAGATATATATGGATGGTACATTTAAGACCTGCCCAAGGCCTTTTTACCAGTTTGTTTCGATACATGGCCTATATTTGGGCAGGGTCGTACCATTTGTAATGACCCTTATGTCTGGAAAAACGACCGACATGTATCGCGCTGTCCTCCGCCGTGTGAAGAGGAGGGTCGCGCGCATTACTGGAGAACCGTAAGTGTGTGTGTGTGTGTGTGTGTGTGCACTCACTGTATGTCACTGCAACTGTAATAGAAATATTTTGTGGAAACTAGAATAATCGTTTTTTCTCATCTATCATCTGTCTGTCTGTCTGTTCGCATGCGTCCATCCCTACATGTACATGTACTGTACAGATGGAGCCCTACTAGAGTCCTCACAGACTTCGAAATGGGGCTCATTAATGCGTTCAGGGAGGAGCTACCCGCAACACGGACCACTGGCTGCTATTTCCACCTCTGCCAGAGCATGTGGCGCAAAATCCAAGAGGTTGGGTTAGCAGGTTAGTGATGGTGTATTTACACAACCAACAAAGAGTCATTATTATTATTATTATTATAGTTTTCTTGGTTGCATGCATGCAGACCTTTTGCATGCATGCAACCAATTAGGTTATATCGTACCATATTTTTTAATAGGGCTTACATCGCCACATTCTTAATTATTATTAACTTATAATATTACCATTCATTCATTCTTGGGGTTGAAGCTTTTTTGTTCTTTTGTAAATATATATATAATTTATATATTAGTATTGAGCACTGAGTGCTTATGAAATTAGTAGTAAATTAGATTTTAGTAAGTAAACATATTCTTCACTCGTCTTCACACGTTTACAGGTCCATGTAGGCAAGACGCGGTCCTCAAGGATTGGGTGAGGAAGGCTATGGCCACAGGCTACCTCCCCGCTGACCGTCTGGTCAGAAAATTCAGGGCCTTTTGCAGGAGGAGAGAGACCCGCCAGCTGGTCCGCCAATACCCCCCACTAGGTGACTTCATTCAGTACATGGAGGTCACCTATGTGGGGGAACAGGCATTGTTCCCACCTGCGGTCTGGAGCGTGTACGATCGGCGCTCCGACAACAGGAGCAATAACTGGGTGGAAGGTAACGCCTTATATGCTATTATTGTTGTTGTTGTTGCTGTTGTTGTTTTCATTATAATTATTGGTATAGATTTCTTATTCCAAATCTGTTCCGTTTTCTTCGATAACACTGAGCAATGAGGGAATGAAATGTCAATGTGCCATGATATGTGTGCTTACTGCTTATGAATCTACAATTATTTCAGCTTGGCATCACAGATGGAACTCCCGGGTGGAGAGGCGCCGACCCTCCCTCTGGGTGTTCATCCGGAAATTAAAAGATGAGCAGAGGATGGTGGAGACCATATGTGGCCATGCCGACCGCGGGGATCCAGCACCCATCCAGCGGAGAAAATGGCGGCAACTGGAGGCCAGGTTTGAGAGTTTTTTATATATGAGAATACTAATTACATAATAAATGGCTGTACGGGTCCAGGGAGCAGGTGGAGGCTTTTATTAGATGGATTGATCCTTTGAAGAGCATCCACATTCATGAATTACTCATATTAATTAAGCTACATCTGCTTTTATCAAACAGGCTTCGGAGGATCAAGAGGCAGTATCGCCGTCAAGCGAGAACACTGGACCAATATTGGGAAGCAGTGAAATTCTGCGTCCACAATTTCTTGTAGGCCTGCTGCATTCGCCGTGAGATCAGGCCTTTCTCCTTTTTTTTTTCTATGGATCGATCTCGAGTGGACTTTTATTTTTTGTTTTTTATAATAGGCCTACGTTGATTTTTGTACTGTTCTGACCTTTTTGTATTATTATTATTATTATTATTATTATTTTACTGATTTGCAATAAATGGCAGCTGTGGAAGGTCACTTTTTAAGTCTGGACTTTGTTTAATGTATTGGAAAAAAAAAGGAGCCTACTAATTTGGTTTGGAAAAAATGCTTTATTTGTCATTGTTGCATAAAACAAGTTTAAGAACAACGAAATTGGAGCAAAGCCCTAAAGTGCGTTTAGACAAGAAAATAAGTTTAGATAAAGATATAAAAAGCATAGAATATGAAGTTATAAAAGTAAAAAGTAAAGTGGCCCATGTCATAGCTAATATTAGTGCATTGGTTATAATTTCAAGATGACTGTAACGGTTATTGTTGGAATAAGGCAAGGTGGTAAAATGCTAAAGGTGTTTATTACTCGTTGTGGCATACAGAATAATGGGAAACGATATATTTACATATGTATTCAATATGAATTACATTGGTTTTTACCAAAAGACAAATGGAAATAATCAATTCTAAAAATAACCTCTTGAGTTTTAAATGCTAACCTAATAACGAAAATAAAGTGCCCTACTATTGCCTATAATCTAAGCTATAACAAACTGTACAAAAAGCAGGCTTCCGTGGCCCGGTGCTCAGAATATAGAATGACTGCATGGTTACAGCAATAAACGGGTTGATGTTCCTACTACTCCGTGCATGATCTCTTTGCACGGAGGGGCTACTGCATCTAGCCTGCTCCCCACCAATGGCTGCGCTGACGGATCTGCAGGGAGGGAGTAAGCAACGGGGCACGCATTGTGCGCGCCACGGCACCAATACAGACACACGGCCCAGACCCAGACAGACTATAGGCCTGCGGCCGTAACAGTGACAAAGACAAATAATTGTCCATAATGAATAAATCATAGATAAGTGCACAGGATAAATAGGGCTTTGAATAGGAGTGAAAGGCTTCAGTCGTATAGGATCAAAGGCACTTACGTTGGTTTGGACAGACGCATGCATACATATGGCATGAATGGACGGCGATCGACGAAAGTCTTTAATAGATATAGTTAGCCTACTTCTGTCATTCAACATATAGTATTTTATTAAGTGGTAATGAAATCATGGTCGATACAGAAGTATTAGTAATATACGCTTTTCCATATACACACACTGTGACACACGAATGGGAGAAATGCGAGGCCCTGCAATTACTAATATCAAAAACTATTCCCTCTATCAATAAGGCCAAACTTTATTCGAACAAATATTGATAGTATATATGAAAGCCTTTTAAAATGTTTCAGAGAGAGAGAGGGGAGAGAGAGAGAGGTAGAGGGAGAGGGAGAGAGAGAGAGCGGGGAGAGAGAGAGAGCGAGAGAGAGAGATAAAGGGAAAATAGTGGTGTTGCGTCAGCGGAGACATCAGTATGGGTGCGCACAGCCGCACGCACACACGCATTTTATGGACCGAGCAACTAGCGGAGGGAGTCTGAGGGACTCGGGGAAGCCACAAATAACAAATAATAGGCTATATTCGGAATTCGGAATGCCATTCCGAAACATGGAAGTGAACCTTCGGAATGGCGATGCGTTTTTTTTTCCGGAATGCCAGGGTGTTATAGAAAAGTATAAAACCCTGCCATTCCGAAACATGGAAGTGAACCTTCGGAATGGTGGGGTTTCGGAATGGAGGGGTGTACCCGGGCAGGCCATGAAAAGGTGATGCATTTCAAACTAAAGTTGGCAAGCCAAGATCAAAAGATTGCTTACTGTTTTAATCCAATACTAGTACCGTAATCATACCGCTAGATGTGCTCTTTTAGTTTTAACTTCCACTTTGACCGACCAATAGGTTTACATCTTGTCTCAATGATGTAGCTTGTGTTCTGTTGATTATTTGAAATTCTACATACAATGCATAATGTAGCAGTTACCAAACTTGTGTTTTAGATGAGATGCAGCCTCATTTCACAGATCTAAGTTTGTTATGACAAGCATACAGTATCATATCATATGGAAAACGGAAACGTGTATATTTATACATTTGTTCCTATCTGGTTTGGCTCACAAATGTTATCATTCCCACATCAGGCCATTTAAACATCTTTATACAAGAGCCGAGCAGCCAGAAAAGAAGAAACGGTTCTCCGCCACCACTACTTCTGTGGTGAAGTTGATAAACTTCAACATGTATGTCCTTCCGGGACCTGCTGAGTTCACCCTCAAAGGACCAGAAGAGGAACTTCAGCTTGCATTAGCTGGGCTTGGAAAAAGGCTTATTAGTCTGCCAGATAAATGTGACCATGATGAGGTATCTGTCTATTTGCTGTATAGTGGGTTGTTTTATTTTTTTGTCATACAGATGGAAACTCGAATTTTCGACGAGTTTCCCAAGCTGCAGACATTGAAAGGAGGCTGGATGTTATACAAGTCTTCAGGTAACATTGTTCACCATTGTCAATGATAAAAATCCCCAGAGAAAATCCTTCGCATGAACCATTAACATCACGCTTCAAATAGTTTTACAGTCTTATTTGCCTGATATTAATTGATGTATCATCTAGGTTTTTATGGACATGCTTTCATTTTTAAATTAGGTGGTAGCGGACGTCGGAAGTTGTCGGTCATTTTACAGGCCCCTGGCGGGTACACCACCAACGCCCTCAAGACTGTATCCAACAATGGAAAGATCACAATATATCTTTCTCCACTGCAAGAGGAGATGTCAACTGAGCCACTGCCCTACGACGCTCCTGAGTTTGCCAGGATGCCAAAGGCGAACTGCATAAAGTGTGCATGTCTATTCCCTATACATTTACACCGGCAGGGATGCACTGCCAATTAAATGTAAGCCCTTTTATTTTGATTGGGGGGGGGGGGGGGGGTTTCTGTGTGAATGACAGTCTACAGCTATAACTCTCTTGTATTTTCTTAAGGAGATCGAATGTGACCCATCTGCTGAGGAAGACTGCGAAAGCGAGCCATCGGCTGAAGACTGGACTGTCATTGAGGAGCCAGTACGTGCTGCAGCAGTCGGAGACCTTCCTACAGCTGAGCTTGAAGTCTCCACAGACTTGACAGGATCCTGTGAGGTAATCGAGGCAGTAATGAAGGCTTAATCCATCTACTAGTATAATATGACGCCACTAAGCAATATTTTGATTTTGGGTTGCCAAATCAAGTGTAATTAAAGGCTTATTCATTATCCCGCATAGGAAGTAAGGTAGCATGACTTTTCAACCCATCTTCATATTAATCATAAAAAAATGGCACATTTTTGGCAGGAGGGCTGTGGGCAGTTCAGAAACCGTCCTCCATTGACATCATTAATGGGAATACAAGCTAATAGAAACTGCAGGCTTTCTAGTCCTGAAAGGTTGCAATGCGATAATGGAAGCCATCGTTCTGACGATAATAAATCTAAACATTTTTGTAAAAAGAAATGTTGTTCAAAGAAGTGGTCCTTTAACGTTTTTTTATGGGACACACAATGTACTTATTTTGTATCTCAGAACTGTATTTACTATTGCCTTAATTTTTTCCCCCTGTTTTATAGGTTTGCCCAATCTGTCAGCAAACATTCCCGGCTGCTGTGCTTCCCTTCCATGCGAGCATTTGTGGTGAAGGTTAAGTTGACAGAAGTTATCTGGATATGTGCACACACACTTTGACAATGCAATTACTGTACTTGACAATGTTATGTACAGATTTAGTTTTTGGGACAAGTTAGTACTTATTTCGAATCGATCTGGAAAATGGCATAACTAGGCCTTGACATTTTTGATGTGTTAAAATAAATAAATTAGTCTTCCACAACAAAGCTGTGGGTGTAAACGATAAAGAATCATGTTTTGCTCGTAATTCTGTTTTTATTGTTTTCCTCAAGACTTGACACTGCATGGCACAGGGAAGCAGCCAGCCCAACAGGTGGAGAGGAACTGGCCGGACCTTCAGTCCAAAGAGCGTCTCGGGATCAATCATCACCTGGTAATTTATCCAGAACAATTACTATGGTGTAGTTTGAAACCAGTTTTCAAACTTGTTTCTAATTGGTTTAAGCAAATTAATATATCTACAAGTGATGTCAAAAAAGTGGTATATCAACATTTAACCAATTCTACAAACATATTTGAGTGATAAATAAACCTTAAAGTCATGTTTCTTCACAGTACCCGCCATTAATATGTGGCTTTAAAATGTAGTGTTAGCTAAACTTAATTTACAAACCAACTTTTACATTTTCAGCATGGCAGACTGAAGAAGACCCCAAAAAAGCCTGTCAGTTGTTCCGACGGCATCTCCTGGAGCACAACGCCAAATATCCAACCCTCTTGCTCTCAATGGACATGTTTGATTCTGAAGAAGAAAAGGACAGCACATTGATTGCATTCTATAAAAGGAACGACATTAAGTGGGCAGCTCCGTTGATGTGCAGACTGGCAGGTATGCCCCCCCACCGCTCGCGCGCACACACACACACACACACACACACACACACACACACACACACACACTGTTCAGTTACTATATTGACTTTTTTATTTTATTTTTACTTGTGTAGTTGAAGTTAAATGCATGCGACTTCTGAAAATGAATTATTCATTCATATATTCTATTTATATTTTAATCTGAGGAGATAAAGCTGTTGGTGACGGTGTCAATCGGCATGTTTTGTCACTGGCCAATGTCACTTTGTCACTTTGTAATTGTATATATGTTGGTGCACACTGACACCCTTCCAGAAAGGTTTGCGGTGTATATATACAGTACCCCGTTATTCTTCTGACTAGGGTTCTTGCCTTTTTTTCTTCTTTAGGTTCTGGTAGCCTCACGCCCCTTTTTGAAGGGGAACAAGATCACGGGTTCCTTCTGCAGCTGGTGTGCTCCGGGAATCCAAACTGTTTGCGATGGCAGGTCGGATACTTGGCCATAACTTCATCCATGGTGGTTCCGGGTTCCCAGGACTGAGTTTGGCTGTTGTGACACTGTTGACTGGGGGTGTAACTGAAACTGCAGCCGCAACTCTGACCCTAGAGGATGTTGCTGATCTTGACCATCGGGAAACTATTGGTTTGGTGGGTAACACAGTTCAATGCACCATAATCAGAATTGAGTGTCTTCTTATCCAGCAAAATTAATTGGTCAATGTTGGGAAATTTTAACAAGCTTTTTGTCTACTCTAATGATTTTGTGATGTTCTTGTTGTAGCTCAGGAAATCAGAACTGACTGCAGAAGAAATGAGCCGTGTGACTGATCTCTGCCAGCTCTGGTATCAACCCTTTCCAACCTCCACCAACCATGACTGGGTGTTCCAGTTGCTGCTTTCATATGCGGTATGTTATAATTGACCTTACAGAAGCAGTGTAGTGTTAACATGACTTTAATGTTTTGGGAGATATGAACTCATGTCTGCCTCCCTGTCAATAATTGTTGCAGGTACTTCACCATGGTATGCAGCCAATCAAACAGATCCGGAAAGGCCTGAAAGAAACCGGATTGTGGCCGCTTCTTTCAGCCAGACCAGATGTACACCCCATAGTGTTCCCAAGGGAGTCTACTGTGGAGATTTGCTCACAGGTAAGCTGGTTTGTGTCTTGATTTCTTTTTAGTTTTAGTTTGTTTTTTAGTATAGATAGATGCATAGATAGATGCAACACACAACTTGATCAACCTTTTATAATGAAATGCTCTTGTGATGCCCTGTAGACCATGATCGAGAAGATCCATTGGCCCCATGCAGCCACAACAAACGAGTGACAGTGACGATGAAGAGGACGATCCGATCCCATTGGAGAAAATCAGTGTGGTCACTGGATTTCTCAGGAAACTCATAGAGGAAGGTAACTAACTGTAATTAAAATGTGCACCTTATTTTTGTGAAGACTGGACAAAAGGTGATGGCAGTTCTGTTGCAGAATTTGAAAATATCAGATCTACAAGCAAAAACACAAGACATTTTGAGCTTTTAGATGGGCTATTTTCCAGATCATCCTGTTATAGCGACACCAGGAGAGCATATATACACATGCATATACACATGTCAACATTTCTGGCCCAAGACTACTTCAACCAGTAGAAAACCTGTGCAATTGTTGTAGTTGAAATTATCAGACACCTAAAATGCAGGTTTAGGACATTATAGATTTAAATGTTCTCTCCCATTAGGGTCACCAGAGGTGCTTCGTGAGCTCACCAAATTCTGGGTTGGGTGGGAGCAGCTTCCGATTAGCCTCCATGTCAAGATTGTAACTACTACATAACCATTGGCTCACACCTGTCTGTATGTGTGACGGGGGTCAAGTGTGCTTTTCTTTCTTTTTTTGTTGTGTTGCATAAGGGCCTTATTATTTAACTGTTGAGTAATATTGTTTTGTGTCGGGTGTATTACTGTCTGAGTGTGTTTAATAATGTTGTGTTCTTGAACGTCTCCCTTGATTGCCTGATGACTGCCAGCCACGCTGATGACTTGGGGCCGGCCTTGGGGTTCAAATAGGGACACACTCAGTTGGGAAAGGAGAGCCAAGGAAGCAGGTCTAGAAGGTAGCAGCTCTGCCCGTGCGGCAACAGGGTTGATAAGGTGGGGTACTGGACAGAGGAGAGGACAATTCCCACACCAGGCCAGGATCGTGTGGCCGTCGGTGTGAGGCAACACTGCAAGGGGACCAGCAGATGAGACGGTCGATCACACAGGTTGACCGGGGAACCTGTGTTTGAGGCGCTGAAAGAGGGGAAGCCAGACTGACTCAGCAGAGGGGCCAAGTTGCGACTAGCCCCTCTTTCCAGATAAGTACCCTCTCTGTGGCCTTGATGTTGAAGTTATGACGACGTGTGCCTTTTGGCTGCTATCATTTGTTGGAGATAAGATATTGTGAGCGGATGTACTGTCGGCCTGTCCTTGTGTGTTCGCAGTATCAACAAGAAGAATAGAAGGTTCTGAAGACTTCTCTCCTATTGACACTGTCTGCACTTTACCATATGGACTGACCCCTTCCTTTGCCAATTTGCACATTTTGATAGTAACAGATTTTAAGAGTTGATTGTTTTTGTTTATTTGGTTAATTGTTTGGTTAGGATTTAGTATTCATTTTGTATTGTATTTTAAGCAGGTGTTTTAGGAACCCATGTTATTAGGAATAACATAATAAATGTGTATACTTACCTTGAGAGCTGGTTTATGTGTCAGACTTTTTCCTGGTTTCTTTATGTTGTATTGCTCTTTTACCTGGGTAAAACATGAACCTGAGTGTCCTTTGAATTTTAAGAATATAATTGAGGACTTGCACCTCCCCAAAGCAAGTGGCGTAGTTGGCTACCTTTTAACTTTAAATAAGTCTCGCAGTATATGCACACCGCACTTTAAATAGTGCACTTTAATTAATCTACTGTGTTTCTTGTGAAAAAGTATTTTATTTAACCGCCCCCGCCACAAATTGGCGCAGTCGGCAGGACTGGGTAAAAAAGAGCAATTGAAACCAGTAAAAGACTGAACTTAATTGTATTTCTCTTTGTTTTTGATGTTTTGTCCTTTCAGAATGATGATGCCCGGGTATCTGGGGCCGGGTGCCCCATGGCTGCCTAGATTTGAGGGCACAGAAGGTAGAGAGAGATACATAGAATGGAAAGAACAGATTGGATGGTTGATGAGTACAACCATCCGATGGCTGACTGAGGCAGAGAAAGTAGTTATTGTACTAAGTACGTTAGCATGTGAGGCTAAACGGCAGGTGATGGTAGTTGAGGAGGAAGGACGCAATACGTCAGCGAAAATCTTTGCTTATTTGGACACTTTGTACAAGGAAATAATTCCGGCTTCTAAATTAAGATCACAGTTCTACAGCTGCGCCCAGCAGCCAGGAGAGAATGTTATGTCATTTAGTCTGAGGCTTAGGGAACTGGCCGGCGGGTTGCGGCAACATGGCGCAGACGACGCCCCCTCCGACGCCGTTCTGAAGGACCAACTACTGATGGGGCTATCTGAGGGCCTTCTGAGCCAAACTCTGAAGACATATGCCAGACGACATCCTGATGATGACTTTGCCAACCTACATCAAGAGGCCCTTGTGCTAGACAGTGAATGCGGAGGTTTGAGAACGACTGGTGTTACTTGCCAATGCCATGCCATTAACCTGACATGTGTTTCCAACCCAACGCAGGCCTCTGACTGGCGAGAAAGTCTAAAAAAGGAGATATTGGATCAAGTCAAAGTACTGATGCAGGAACTGATTAAAGATGTGATGCAGGAGGTTGGTTCACTTTTGAAATCCACCATTGAGGCGCGCCCTCGAGCCTCCCCTCCACCGGAGCACCGCCGCACGCCATCTCGAGACCGGTATGTGCCCTACCAGAATCAAGCAGATGCCTTGGAAGTAAGTCGCCCTGTTGCTGAGGTCCGAGAGATGGGGGTAGAGTATTCATTCATGCAATCTACTAGGGCCAATAATGCTGCTTTTGGGCAATGTGTGTCGGAAGGTGTTATGCGAAACCCTGTTGGAAATAATGACTCTCGAATTTACGTAGGAAATCTCCCCCCTAATATCAATCCGCGAGAGGTTGGGGATGTGTTCTACGGGTCTGGCACTATTCGAGACATCGACCTGAGGGACAGGAGAGGAAGACCGGCGTTCGCTTTTCTTGAGTTTGAGGACCCGAGAAGTGCAGAGGACGCTGTCCAGGGGTACGATGGATACGTCTACAATGGCCACCGCCTGCGGGTGGAGTTTCCTCGAAACGACAGGCGAGGTGGTGGAAGAGAAAGATCCCCCAGGAGAAGATATGGACCACCTTCACGGCACTCAGAACACAGAGTTGTGGTATCGGGACTCCCTCAGAGTGGCAGATGGCAGGATCTGAAGGACTGCATGCGGGAGGCAGGTGACGTGTGCTATGCCGATGTCTTCAGAGATGGAACTGGGGTGGCTGAGTTCATGCGTGAGGAGGACGCGACCCGTGCTGTAGGAGAGCTGGACGGCGCCAGGTTCCGATCACATGAGGGAGAGGTTGCCTTTATTCGTGTGGAGATGGGCAGCCCAAGTTATGGAAGCCCGCACTCCCCACAGCAGAAGCATGCCTATGACTAGTGATCGACCGATATGGATTTTGGCCGATATATCCGATCACCGATTAGTGGACAATCAAAAAGCCCGATAGCCGATATTATGACCGATTATGAATAGTAAAAAGAAAAAAAGTAAAAAAAAGTAAAAATAACATAACTTTCAACACAAGAATTCCTTTAAATGTATTGGAGAACATTTATTGCTTAGCAAGCACAAGAACAACATTGTTTTCAGTTACTTCAGTAACACTTCCCCCCCCCCCCCCCCATCAAATGCATTTTTGCATTTTTTAAACAAGTGCAATGTACTGTAGCACAGTAGCAGCATGGGACATTCAACACAGTGAGTAGTACAGTATGAACAACAACATTGTATTCAGTTACTTCAGTAACACTCCCCCTCCCCCCCCCCATCAAATGCATTTTTTAAACAAGTGCATTTTTAAACAAGTGCAATGTACTGTAGCACAGTAGCAGCATGGAACATTCAACACAGTGAGTAGTACAGTAAACTAAAGTGCAGGCTGTGTTTAGTACAGCAACAGACTCCAACAGAGGTTTTTTGGTTATTTTTTTTCACAGCAAAAAATCTCATAAATAGCTACAATTGTCTTTACACCAGTTATACAACAGTGAACATTAAATCACATAAGGTCCAATGTCGTCGTCCAATTGTCGTACGCCGTCCTGGAGGAGCCATCTACATTACAATAACAGGAGGTTGAGAGAGTCAATGTTTATTTTTTTGTAATAATAAACATTTACAAACAAGTACATAAATACTGATAATGGCCCTCTACAAGCCTCATTAAAACATTGTGAGCTTGTAGATTGGGAGCCGATTCAATGTTACATAGAAAATGTTACCCTTATATAAATGTGCTACCTGGGGTAGCACATTTATATAAGGTCACATTTTATATGCAACACTACATGGCTACGTTCTATGTAACGGTGTTACATTGAATCTCGTGACCCATACAATTGTGCTCCCTCGTCTGATTTGGGGAAAAATGGCTGCCCCCAGTACTTGTTGCACTGTTGTTGACTAGAAGCTCGACCGGCCGCACATTTCATGTATGCGTCGATAATAATCATGCGTTTATAAACAAAGCAGTTCAGTAAAGTTCTCTTACTTTGTGGAAGAAGAAGAATGTCCGTCTCCTTTCACTCCGTTGATGGCGGTGGAACTGCAGCACCGTGCCGTGGCTTCCCCTCCTGTGAGACGAGATAAAACATTCGGAAGCAAGTCAGCATGCAGTCAGTCACATAATGCTATTATATTTTACATGAGCGTTATGTAGTGTATTGGAGCCCAGACTTTAACAATAATACACATAAAATATAGAATAGTGGTAAAAGGCCACAGAGCCTTTGTCTATGTGAGACTGAGTGAGAGATGCCCTGGTTACCTAAAATATGTGGGGTGAAACCATTGGTGAACGCATCTGGGCTGCCTTAAGTGGGTATGCAGAAGAGACCATAACCACCCCCTGCCCTAGGCTTTTCCCCTTTGGAGAGAGAGAGAGAGCCTTTCATCTTTAGTATGTTATAATTGTTTGATCAAGTCATGAATACACATATAGGACACCTGTACTTACATCCACAACATAAGACCTGATTGATATGACATGTATTTCACATCTAGTAGAAATTGTCGGTTAGGTGAAGGATATAGGTATGTCACATTAAATAAGCCAAGATGTGAGAAGCTGATACTAGGGAGTTTACTGACATACGATCAGAGAGTCCGGAGGATCACTAGAACAATGACCTTTTGTTGGGTTGGTGAATTATGACACAGGCTATGTTCCAAATAGTGACCCAGGGCAGAAGGCCTATATATTTATATGGCATCTGGCCGGACGAGAGTCAAGCAGGTCAGGGAGCCAGGAGGTGAACAAAGACCTGGGGTAATACATCTGAACACAAACACACTCTGACACACACACTGACACCTATACACATGCACGCACATGCACGGGATTGTATGTGTGAGACTCAGTATATAGGAGCCTCGTGGTAGGACGAACGGGGCTTCTCAGAGAATATTGGGTCCTGTTTGGTCATGATTGTGGCAAGCTCATTGGTGTTCTAAAATAAACTCAACATGAGAAAGAAAAGGACACTGCCTGGACCCTCTCTTTTTTATACAACCTGCCTGGTATATCCTCCACCATTATGAACATTAATATACCACAAATCTGGCGAGCTAGCGACGGACGATTACAGCCTGTACTTTTTATTTTTTTGGGGGGGGAACCTGGTAAGTTGATTGATATACTTACTGCGTTTCCACAGAACAGGTTAACGGAAAGAACCTACGTTGATTTGGCGTCGGTTGCATAATGGTGGAAATATTTCCTTTGTTGCGGGCACTGAGGGTCCATGTTACTTTATTTCTAGTATTTATTGCTAGGAATAAAGTAAATTAATGTAAAGATTTAAAGCTAATTAAAAGTGAAATTAAATGAAATTAAATAAAAGTGAAATGGAATGGAATAAGATATAAAACTAAAATTGAAAATGGAAACGGTAAATGTGATGGGCCGGGCGCGGCCGTGCGTTTTTTTTCTGTATTTGGGGGAGTTAGGCCGTGCAGTCAAATTATTCCGTCGGTTATACAATCTAGTCTGGGGGGTCCGCACTTTTGCGTCGCGGGTGGAACGGTGTGATTAATTTTCTTTTGTATATGTAACATTGTCATGGACAAACAAGGCAAACGAAGAAATGCGTAACAAGACAAGCACAGAACAAAACAGGATGTTTTTGGCCAGTCTTAGTCACTCCTACGGTGTTAAGCTGAGCTGTTGAAATGGTAGTCTTAGTCACAGTTTGTGTTAAGATATTGTAGCCTACTCTTAGACACTTTTCGTGTTAAGATATTGTACCCTTAGACACTTTTTGTGTTAAGGATGATGGAATGGATAACGGTTTTGTTTTGTGTTTGAATTGGGTTTTTTTCCTAGGCATGTGTCTTGTGTGGGTTGCATGTATGAAATGATATGATGAGATGATTGGATTTAAATTGGATTGATATGGGAGAATAATTGAATTTGACTTGGTTTGATATGAGGGGATGTTTGTGTTGCATGGTGTAAATTCTGTGTAAATCTGTCTGTTACGTTGTGTGGTCTGCCTATTTTGTCTGTGTGTTTTGTGTTGTCTCTGTGTGACTGTAATTAAGTTGGGAGTGGAGTAGCCTATGTTATGTGGTTGAGGTCGTGGTGGTATGATGCGACTGTTGATCATGTTGTTGATGGTTGTTATATTGAATAGGGTCTCTTGTGTTACATGTTGGCCTATATGGGGAGTGAAAGTTTGGTCTCTCTCTCTATGCGCGTCTCGCGCGGAGGGAAAGGAGTGGAGAGGAGTGTTGTATATTAAAATACCATACAGGAGAGTTCTCAAATTACACTACAGGAGTGTATGGTCCGCATGCGCACGGCAGTGGGGAGTATAAATACTCGATTACTTGTTGCTGCATGCATGATGTGTGTGCTGCTCCACAGCTCCACCCACCCGGCCAGCTCTCCTCAGTGTTGAGGGGGGTGGGGTGGGGGTGGGGGGCCTGTCTGAATGGGAATGGGAAGGCATGACATGCAAGCGTTCTAATCCATGGGTGATGGTGCTGTGCATGGACCGTTATGCCTTTGCCTGCATGATTTAGGTTTGAGGTGGACTGTGGTTAAAACATGTTCCACATGTTTTAAAGGGGGGACGGTATATTGAAGGTATATTGAGTTGGGTTGGAACATGTATAATAATAATAATAATAGGTACTAAAGGAATAGGAGGTTAATGAATAACTGGATGAATGAACTAAATTAGATAAGGGAACTATATAAAATGGCTATTTATGTACGGTAGTGTACATATGTAGGAGTGTGGAATTATTTGAGAAATTGTGTAAACAGTTGTTTAGAGTGAGAAAGCTCCATATATGAGTTGGTTGTATGCAAATGAGTGTGTGGAATGTGGGGGTAGCTATAGTTCCCCATGTGTGAGAGAGGACACAGCACATGAGTGTGTGAGTGCATGAGTCAAGGGGGGGTCATTCTCTCCTTGTAGTACTGTGGAAGAAACATAATAGGCTACTTCTACCCTGTCCTATTGTGTGATGTGAATGTCTGCAGGCATGGAATCTTCTCAGTTAAAAAAGGCATAGCGATGGTAGACGTGTCTACTGTTGACTGTTTTTTGTTTTGGTGGTGGAATTTGATTTGGCACACCTGAAGGTGTCAGAAGTAACAGAAATGTTTGCCAGGTCATATGAAGCTTGAGTTGGGTAGACTGGCCAGGGGTTTAAATGAGAAGATCACTAGCCTGACAGTGAGTGTGAGTGAAGGCCCATGTCATTGAGGGTTATTTTTAAAGAATTGGAGAAGGGGTACTAATGACATCGTTTTTGTGTTCTTATGTCCAAAAAACAACAAAGGCCAAGGCAAGGACTCAGACAAAAGACACAGAGGCCTGGTCTGGATGGAGAGGGAAAGTAGTGAATTGTCCCATTTCTTGTTGTACAAAACAACTTCTGGGAAATAGAATAGGCAGTAGATCTGATATAACAGTTGGACAGATAAGGTCACTGCAGTTGTTTTTGTGTTAATCTGGTACTCATTTAGTGTTGAGGATGAGTTCTAAGGTAATTCTGAACCCAGTGGGAATTCTGGAGCGGGATAACCCTGCCGTTGTGGGTATTTCCGTGATTTCAAAGAAATGGAATAAACGCTGGCCTAAAATTAAACAGCCATGGCCGGTAACGGGCACTTTCAATGAGGACATTATTAGAACTATGGGGGTCCTTGTCCATACGTATAGAGCAGGACAGAAAACGGAAGCCAGAACAGTGAAGCGTAAATTTGAAATAGCAGTTTTAGATTTGTTTAGTGTCGTAGGTCAAAACTTGGAAAAAGGTCGTAAGGACCAGGAGGATATTAGGGCCAGGACAATGGCCAGGACATCACCACCCCTTGAGTCAGTACTAGTTGAGGCAGGGCAGGGGCAACGAACCGCCGACCAGACCTGCAAGGACAGCCGGCGTGATGACACCGCTGGCCAACAAAGTTGTGCTATCGATCTGGGATCAGACGACTGCAGTAGGGACTCAGTGAAGTCTGAGGTGAGCTTTGACGACGACAGTGACCAGGGGTCATTTGAGAGACAGCCAGGACATCTTGCTGTCACCCGACACTATGATATGGATGAGCGGGAACGTGTTCACAACAGGAGGGGAGAAACAATCACTGCTACACAAATGCCAGTGATAATTGAGGGTCAGAACCTGACCTATCGTCCATTTTCATACGTGGACATAACAGACATTGTGAGCAAGCTGCCGCCACTCTGTGATGGAGCCTATGCATGGATTACTACGTTCGAGGTACTCTTGGAGGGCATTCAATTGACAATGGGTGATTTTAAGAAATTAATTGGCGGGCAAGTTGTTTTTTATGCAATGGACAATGTTTTCAATTGGGCAGGACTTCAGAGATACATTGAAACAACTGTTGATGATGGGGACCTTTTTGATGCGTACAGGGGCCGACTCTGGCGTGTTATGAGGGCCCTCTTTCCGACTAATATACACCCCAGCAGTATTATTATTGATAACATGAGTGAAACTGAACACCCAAGAATTTATGTGAACAGAGTGTATCAGAGATGGAGATCAGTCACAGGAAACGATCCAGACTTAAATAAATTTGAGCAGGTGGTTTTCAGAGGCACGGTTGAACAAGGGTTGCCTGAGACAGTGCAGAGGAAGTTAAGGGAGGTTGTGGGTCTTAACAGCATGACTAAAGCGATGTATATAGACCATGTTGTACGTTATGTCGACCTGTACCGAAGAAAGTTAACTACTCAGACAGAACAAGATGCGGAGATGCAGAGGGCGTTGACTCGTGCCCAACTGGCAGGACAGAGGGTGGTTAGTTCAGATGGTCAGCAGCAGCCGCCACGGGCCAGCCAGGCTGAACCCCGGTACCTCCCATACTCTCCTCTGCCAGGGGTTAGACCACCTAGACGTCAAGGACCGGGTAGTAATTCCCATCAGAGGAACCAGAGTGCTTGTTACATATGTGGAGAATTCAGTCATTTCTGGCGTCAGTGTAACCGGGGCGACCGACTGCAACCTCCGCAGGGGTGCAGGGGTCATACTGACGGTAGACCCAAATCAGGATGTTAAAGTCACAGTATGCATATTTATGTGAGTAGGGGGGGAGCTGAACGGTGACAGCTAGAAGCCCCCACCCACGCTGGGTACTACATGTCAATTGTTCACAGGTCCGTGGGGGAGGAATGGCAGAGGACCGCTGTCATTGGAGATATTGCATTTCAACTTAGAGAATCTTTGTTTTTTATTTTGTGTGTTTCAAGCAGTTTTGTCACTTAGTTATGATTTATTATTTTGAACGTGTGGGTGTTAATGACATGTGTATGTGTTGAGTTATTGTTTGATTTTTATTTGTTTGTTTTATTATTTGTGTCATATGTTTTGAGTGTCAACTTTTCATTTGCAGGTATTTGAATTTAATCAGTATAGGAATTTAATTTGGTTTAAATAGGATTTCAGTTATATGAGGAGTTTCATTTCTGGGTTAACACATGGTTCAGTTTAAAATCTATCTACAAAGGGTTTGTCTGTTCTAATTATGATGCAATTTAGGTAATTATGGTGCAAGACGCTCCTGTGTCAAGGGGGGTCCGAAATTAAGGTGTGCCTATCACGTCAAACTATGGTTTAAAGGCAGGTGATGAATTCTGATGCTGTAATTGTTTTTATCGGCTTATACTGTCAGAAGTTTGCTTTAGTTTATGAGTAAGGTCAATGATAGTATTGTTTGAGTAATAGTTTGTTATAGTTTGTTCATTTGTGCTTAGGTTAGCTTGTGTTTTTCCTTATTTTACTGTGTAATAAGCTGTTTGTCTCTCCAGGGGGGTCAGGTGGAAATGTGGTTCATGGAACAGGGGGTTGGGAAAAAATCATTGTATTATTTAAGGGGCCAGTCATGTTAATTATTGGTTGTCTGGGCACCTCTGTAAGTCCTGGCATAAGGATGCCAGGAGGGGGGATTTCTGTAGTGTATTGGAGCCCAGACTTTAACAATAATACACATAAAATATAGAATAGTGGTAAAAGGCCACAGAGCCTTTGTCTATGTGAGACTGAGTGAGAGATGCCCTGGTTACCTAAAATATGTGGGGTGAAACCATTGGTGAACGCATCTGGGCTGCCTTAAGTGGGTATGCAGAAGAGACCATAACCACCCCCTGCCCTAGGCTTTTCCCCTTTGGAGAGAGAGAGAGAGCCTTTCATCTTTAGTATGTTATAATTGTTTGATCAAGTCATGAATACACATATAGGACACCTGTACTTACATCCACAACATAAGACCTGATTGATATGACATGTATTTCACATCTAGTAGAAATTGTCGGTTAGGTGAAGGATATAGGTATGTCACATTAAATAAGCCAAGATGTGAGAAGCTGATACTAGGGAGTTTACTGACATACGATCAGAGAGTCCGGAGGATCACTAGAACAATGACCTTTTGTTGGGTTGGTGAATTATGACACAGGCTATGTTCCAAATAGTGACCCAGGGCAGAAGGCCTATATATTTATATGGCATCTGGCCGGACGAGAGTCAAGCAGGTCAGGGAGCCAGGAGGTGAACAAAGACCTGGGGTAATACATCTGAACACAAACACACTCTGACACACACACTGACACCTATACACATGCACGCACATGCACGGGATTGTATGTGTGAGACTCAGTATATAGGAGCCTCGTGGTAGGACGAACGGGGCTTCTCAGAGAATATTGGGTCCTGTTTGGTCATGATTGTGGCAAGCTCATTGGTGTTCTAAAATAAACTCAACATGAGAAAGAAAAGGACACTGCCTGGACCCTCTCTTTTTTATACAACCTGCCTGGTATATCCTCCACCATTATGAACATTAATATACCACAGTTACATTACAACGAACGGATTACCTGAAAAACAAGCTCCGTGTTGCTTCTTGGAGAAGTTGAACTGGTGAGTGTTTAAGGCGGATTGTGATGGCTCATGGCTGGAAAGTTTTCCACATGTCTCTTTGAGAGAGAGAGAGAGAAAGCGAGACAGACAGTTAATTATTTCCAAGATAATAATAAAGTGTAAATGTATAAGCACGCTGTGAAGGGTTATATAATTGTGTCTATCTTACTTGTAAAACAGCCAGTTTCTCCACGACAAAGCGGCAGGTGAGGGTGTCCCCAGCTCTGTGCACAACATGCTGTGTTTTCTTTTTTCTGTGCTCAGTCAGCACTGCAGACGCACTCGCAGAGGATTCATTTGTTTCATTGGCTCATGATGTACGTTTTCAACCAATCGAAGGATCTTTTGGTCGGCATATTGTTAGTGAGAGAGGTTGTTGCGCCAATATTTGCGCATGAGAAAAAATAAAATAATCGGCCTCGATTATTTTTTTTTACCACCGATACCGATATTAATAAAAAACATGAATATCGAAGCCGATAATCGGCCGTGGCCGATTATCGGTCGATCACTACCTATGACAGCAGACCAGGTCTCAGTCGCTCGCGCATAGCCCATCTAGGGACCCTGCCGGCCAGCTATAGAGCAGGGTGAGGTCAGTTAACAGGGACTGCTAACGATAAAGTCAGGGGGAGTGTGACGGGGGTAAAGTGTACTTTTCTTTCTTTTTTTGTTGTGTTGCATAAGGGCCTTATTATTTAACTGTTGAGTAATATTGTTTTGTGTCGGGTGTATTACTGTCTGAGTGTGTTTAATAATGTTGTGTTCTTGAACGTCTCCCTTGATTGCCTGATGACTGCCAGCCACGCTGATGACTTGGGGCCGGCCTTGGGGTTCAAATAGGGACACACTCAGTTGGGAAAGGAGAGCCAAGGAAGCAGGTCTAGAAGGTAGCAGCTCTGCCCGTGCGGCAACAGGGTTGATAAGGTGGGGTACTGGACAGAGGAGAGGACAATTCCCACACCAGGCCAGGATCGTGTGGCCGTCGGTGTGAGGCAACACTGCAAGGGGACCAGCAGATGAGACGGTCGATCACACAGGTTGACCGGGGAACCTGTGTTTGAGGCGCTGAAAGAGGGGAAGCCAGACTGACTCAGCAGAGGGGCCAAGTTGCGACTAGCCCCTCTTTCCAGATAAGTACCCCCTCTGTGGCCTTGATGTTGAAGTTATGACGACGTGTGCCTTTTGGCTGCTATCATTTGTTGGAGATAAGATATTGTGAGCGGATGTACTGTCGGCCTGTCCTTGTGTGTTCGCAGTATCAACAAGAAGAATAGAAGGTTCTGAAGACTTCTCTCCTATTGACACTGTCTGCACTTTACCATATGGACTGACCCCTTCCTTTGCCAATTTGCACATTTTGATAGTAACAGATTTTAAGAGTTGATTGTTTTTGTTTATTTGGTTAATTGTTTGGTTAGGATTTAGTATTCATTTTGTATTGTATTTTAAGCAGGTGTTTTAGGAACCCATGTTATTAGGAATAACATAATAAATGTGTATACTTACCTTGAGAGCTGGTTTATGTGTCAGACTTTTTCCTGGTTTCTTTATGTTGTATTGCTCTTTTACCTGGGTAAAACATGAACCTGAGTGTCCTTTGAATTTTAAGAATATAATTGAGGACTTGCACCTCCCCAAAGCAAGTGGCGTAGTTGGCTACCTTTTAACTTTAAATAAGTCTCGCAGTATATGCAAACCGCACTTTAAATAGTGCACTTTAATTAATCTACTGTGTTTCTTGTGAAAAAGTATTTTATTTAACCGCCCCCGCCACAAATGCATTGGAGCTCCCTAGCCACTACAAGACCTACGAAGCCTTCCAGCAGGATATGACCATGTGCCTAAACTCTATGCAGACTGTAATTGACTAGTTTTAAATATTTTGCAGTGAGTTGGCAGCTAAATGCAGTTGTTCAGGTTGTTATATTGTTTTAAGTATAATTGTTGAGTAAAAAAGTACTCGAGGGAGAACCTTGTGTACTGTATCGTTCACAGCACTACATTGGGAACCAATTATGGTTTTATTGTTTCTGTAATGTTTCTTAGCTAAATGTCTTGCACTCATATTTAAAATAAACATTTTGTTATGTGACTTTGTCCTATATTTTCTTCCTGACCTGACAAAATTGCATTTGTTTTCATCTTAACCCTCTGTAGTACAACGTAGCCATTTTGTTTTTGCTTAATTTGTTAGCTAAACCTAACCCCTAAACTAAAATAATAAACATTATTTTGGAATTCTTAACAAAGATCATAATAATGTGCAGACGGAGTTGACATGTAAAAGCTGTGCATGACCACATTGATATCAACATTGTTTGTTTAAAATATCAAACAATTGAACGCTTGTCAGACCAGGTGCTCCACTGTTGCAACAAATATAAACGGGACTTGGAAAAGGAGTCTTCAGGCTAAATCTGTCGACAATATTTTCTGATTAATTTAAGACTTTAAAAAAAAAACATGACGGAGTTGACGGAGACGTGGGACACACATTTGATATGAGATATTTAATAGAAAATATAAATTAAAATGAACTGTGTATATTGTTTGCTATGTTGTTGACAATCTACTTTAATTTAGTATGTATATTTATGTGATTGTGACAGTATTAGACACTTTTTTGGCAGTTTGAAATTGTGGCCACTTGCTGGGGACAGGCTAAATACAGGCCTTTTTGGGTACAGGGCCTGCTTTTAACTAATTCAGATGGCATATGAAAACAATTATAATTAAATTAAGGGCATAATACACAACTGTATTACACTTAACTTAGCAAGTGCTTTTATTTTTATGAATTAATTTATTTTTAACATAAATAAGGCTCTTATGTGTGGGACATGTTTTTCCACTTTTGTCCCTTATCTCAAGAATGAGTGATATATATATTTATAGTATATATATATATATATATATATACTAGAATTTCGCAATATGGGAAGAAGGAAATTGCGGTCTATAATGGTCTATACATTCCACATAAATGTCCCCCTCTCCGCCGCTCCCGAACCAGCCTCCCCCCACACTGTCCATCTGCCGCTCCTCCCCGTCCCCCGTAGCACCTCCTCCAGGCTCCTCCTCTGTCATCGGCTCCGGTCCAGCATCCGATTCAGCCTCCAGGTTCAGGGCAAGGACCGCTTCCGGTTCCAGCTCCGCACCGTCCCCCCGTCCTCCGCTCTCGCCGGCTCCGGCCGCTCTGGCATATGCCCTCCTTGGGCAAGTCCTGTCCTCGTGTTCTTTACTCCCACAAACTCCGCAGGCCCTCGGGAATGGACACCTGTAGGACTCGTGCCCGTAGGCCGTGCAGTGGCGACACCACACAAAGCCGCAAGCGCCCTCCTTGTGGCCATGCTTCTTGCACCTCCTGCAATACGGCGGTTGCCTATTATAAAACAGGAATCCTTTGTCTCCGGCGATGCTGAATTGGGCCGGAGGGTGCGCCATCCCCTCAAAGCCACTTTGGTCGTCCCGTAGCAGTACCTGGAACTGGGTCTTGCCAGTCCAGAAGCCCAACCCATCCGCAATTTTCCGATTTCCAGCCAACACTTCCCCATACACGGACAGAAAATTTGTGATCTGTTCCCCTGTGACATACGGGTTGTACATTTGTACCGTAATGAGCTTGAAATTAGGCCTGTCCAGGTTCAAAATGTCATAGTCTGAAAATGGTTTCTCACCCTCCTTCCTCTTACAGATGTCCAACACGTCCTCAGCTACACCGGTGGAGGTGAACGTCACATCAAAACTCCTCTCCAGTGCGTTGCTCTGTAGGCAGTAGACATGCTCCACCTTTAGCTTGAGCTGGCCCAACAATATGCTCCGTCCAAACGCCGCTGCAACATTGAGTACGCTGGCTTCCTCCATCGGAACCTCACTGTGTTTCGTAATCCAGCCTTTGGCAATGTTTGCCCAGACGTGGAAGCCATCTTGGATGCGTTGGACGCTCCCGGCCCCCACGTCGATCGTTCCAATCTTCGATCGTTCCAAATAGTTCCCAACTTTGGTTTTCCGCTCAATCTTGATAATGTCTCTCAACTTGATCTTAGCCAAAAGGCCGAGAAGCGATAACCCCTAAACTGACTGCTGTGAAGTCCGCTTCCTAGGCTAACGACATACCCACACGGTCTGATACCCACTTAGTCATCACCATATGCCCACTTGGGCATTAGCATGACAAAGACCTCTGTGACCTCTCTAAGGACCCATTGGCCACACCAGTTCTCTGGTGTAGGAAATGGGCGTACAATTGAGTCTCTCCAGACCGTAATCCGCCGGCAGGCAATTTATTTTTGCCAACGGCTGATTCGGTCTGGCTTATTAGCCAGGCTACACATGGGGGGCGTGGTTTTAAAATGTGGGTGTGGCCTATCAGAGCGTAGAACAACTCTGGTCTCTCTTCATGACGGATACAAAACTATATGTTGTGTTTGGCCCTACCTCTGGTAGGGGTTTATCAATTGTCTGGGGCCATTGTCACTTGCTCCCCGAGTGGGAATCGAATTAGAGTCAGTTACATTGACCACTACGCCATTGCCCACCCTCCACCTTGAACAGATCCAGATTTTATATAAAGGGATATTAGCTGGGTATAAATAGAGCTAGAGTGTTTAAACAGCACCGCTTCGGATCATGTTAAAAACTCCGTCGTCCCCGAAGTGGATTCGAACCACCAACCTCTTGGTTTACAGCCAAGCGTACTAGTCCACAGCGCCACACAAGGCTGTTCAGTGTTGAAGCAAAAGTGTGTGTATTGAATATGGATTTGGAGTCCCAGGGGCACGGCCGCTGTGCGCCCCGCAGCCACTGGTGAAGATTCCAGGGGGGTGCTTAAGAGTGGGTACCCGGGTTCGGATGGAGAGCCGGGTTGTGGGTTTAGCTGGCTTCGGGCCTGGCACCCCGGTGGGGGCCCAAGGCCCCCAGGGGCCGCGTGGAGAGCCGGGCAAAATGCCACATTGTGTGTTTTTCACGCTGTTCATGCTTTTCAACGCTTTGAAGATTGTTCAGGGCGACAGCCACACTTCTCCCTGACAAATAGGAGGCAAACCAGTCTAATGCCAACCCGGTTAAGCCCACCCACCGCTGTAGCCGTTCGAGCAGCAGCGAGTGGTCGATCGTGTCAAATGCTGCACTGAGATCTAGGAGCAGCAGCACCGAACATTCTCCGGCATCTGCTCTCATGAGAATATCACTGGAGACTCTGAGTAGTGCTGTTTCAGTGCTATGCTTTTGACGGAAGCCAGATTGAAATTTGTCAAATGAGTTATTGTTATTGAGAAACTGCAGGAGTTGGTTACTGACAACTTTTTCTAATACTTTAGATATGAAGGTGAGTTTGGAAATTGGCCTATAATTACTGAGGGTAGATGGATCTAGACTTGGTTTTTTTAATAAAGGTTGAATAATTGCATGCTTAAAGTGGTCGGGGACGCAGCCTGAGGCTAGTGATGTATTGATGATAGACAGAATAAAGGGACTGAGGCAGCTAAAAACATCCTTTAAAAGTGTAGTCGGGATGGAATCTACAGGGCTGGAGGAGGGGTGCATATGGGATACAATGGGGGAGAGATCATCTAATGATATTGAATTACACTGGGAAAGAACAGGAACAGGAGGAGGATGGATGGCTATGTTGATGCCAGGTGGTATGATGTTTGACCTTATGGTATCAACTTTGTCTAGGAAAAATGATAAAAAAATGTTCACAGTCCTCATCAGAGAAGACAGGAACTGGTGGAGGGGCTGGGTTGACCAAGGTGTTGATGACGGAAAAAAGGGCTTTTGGTTTGTTTTTATTTATGTTGATCAAATTAGAGTAGTATGAGGTTCTTACATCCTCGATCTTCTGATTAATGAGTTCCTTCATCTGAGTGAAATGAGCAGTGTCCCTGGATTTTTTCCATTTCCGTTCTGCCTGTCTACATTCCCTTTTAAGGCTGCGGATGTCGTCATTGATCCAAGGGGAAGAATTGACAGAGCTAACACATTTATTTTTTGTTTTAAGTGGGGCAACTAAGTCTAGAGCAGATGAGCAGAGAGTATTAAAGTGAGAGACAAGGTCGTTGGTGTTGGTTGGCATTAAAGTGTCCTTAGAGAGGTCTAAGAAAACAGAGGAAAACTTAGTGGCAGAGAGATTATTTAAATGACGAGAGGAGGTTAAACGAGTGATGGGTTGGGTCTCAGCAATAGAATCAATGTTAAAAATAATATATTTGTGATCAGAAAGGAAAAACTCACCTACACTTAGGATATTGAGGTTCAGGCCTAGTGAAAAAACAAGGTCAAGTGTATGGCCTTGATTGTGAGTCGGCCCAGAAACATGCTGACTTAGATTGAGTGATTGTGTCATGCTCATGAACTCAGTAGCTGAGTTGTCATTGAGATTGTCAATATGAAAATTAAAATCACCAATCAGTGACAAATTATCCACTTTCACAACAACCGATGCTAGAAAATCTGAAAATTCAATTAAAAACTCATTTTTAGGGCCTGGTGGACGGTAACACAGTAAAACATAGAGGGATTTTGTGGAGCCAATTCTAATTAGGAGTGCTTCGAAGGTTTTGAAAGTGTCAATGTCCACAGAGCGACAGGTAAACCGCTTAGAGAATACAGCAGCTATGCCGCCTCCACGGCCGGAGGTCCTAGGGGAGTTAATGATGTTACAGGAAGTGGGACAGAGCTTGTTTACTGTGACATTATCATTTTCTTTCAGCCACGTCTCTGTTAAAAACAGAAAATCAAGGTGGTGAGAGTTAAAAAAGTCTCGTACAACAAAAGGCTTATTGCAAACTGACCTTACATTTATTAAGGCCATTTTAAGTGGAACAGACTTAGTGGGAGGAGCTAAGGGGAGGCAAGGAATGAGACTAAGGTTAGATGGAATGACTGTGCGTGGAGTGGGAATTAAATATAATGAAGTGGGTCTAGTCGTGATGAGAACGGTGATGGGCAGGGGGCAGGAGAGGGATGTGTAGTCAGGGGTCAAGAGGTCAGATGGGACGGAAAGGGAGAGAGTAATATCAGCATGATTTTCAAGATGGGGCTCGTTATTGCAAGGTATGGAGACTATAGTGGAATCATGCTGTGATAGGCATCATTTCTTGAAGGCCACATGGCGGATGAAATTCATGGTGAGCTGTCTGATTCCTGTAGTATTTGGGTGAAGACCATCCGGTTTGTATAGGTTTTTTCTAGTCCAGAAAGTATCGAAATTGTCAATGAAGCCATGACCCGTTGCAGTACAAAAAGCTCTTAGCCATTCCTGCAGACTGTGAAGCCTGCTAAAGTGCTCGGCGCTCTTGCATGGGGCAGGGATGGGACCAGAGAAAACACAAGTTTTGTTGAGGCACTCGATGTTGGTGGCAATTGCTTCTAAGTCTAGTCTGTGTTTGGCCGATTGCCGTTCCAGGACATTGTTCGTTCCGATGTGCACAAAAACAGTATGGGCCGAGGGGTAGAGGTCGATGATAATGGGTGCTAATTTAGAGACATCTGTAATTCTACCGCCCGGGAGACAAAAGGTGATGCCGCCTGGGATTACAATGTCTCTTGTGGTTGAATCGCCAATTATAATGAGCTCTGGGTTATTGTCCTTAAATAACAAGCCCTTATAGACAATAAGTTTTGGCCAGGCAAGTAACGGGTTAATGATCAGGGGGGGTGGGGGGGGCACAGGAGCTGGTTCCAGGTCAGGGATTTCCATGACTGACCCAGTGGAGGAGAGGAGTGAGTATATGGATGATTCAGGGACATGGGTACCCCTGTTACTGGTGGTGACGTCATCGCATTTCACAGCTGTTTCTAGAGTGGCTAGTGGAGATGGAAGTGGTGAAAGTGAGTCTAGGTTGGTAATGTTTGGACACGGGGGAAATTGGATGGGCAGTGGGGGTGAGCGGAGTCGTGCACGTTTGAGGATGATTCTTGGGGACAGTGATGGGCAGGAGCGCTTGCGTGTTTTTCCGGAGCGGATCTGTTGCGCAACTTGCGCCTGGACAGCAAGGGGATTTGGAGCCGTTAGCTCCACGTTAGCATTAGCTACCAGCTCGCCCGTGTCTACTGTTGGAATGTTAGCAGGAGGCGCTAAGCTAACTGGAGACTCGGAGTCGGGGTGAGCCGCGAGCGGGGAGAAAAAGTTTGGCAGCGATGGAGAGAACAGTGGGAGAGCGAGTCGAGGGACCCTTCTCCCCTTCTTCACAACGGTGGCCCAGGGAGGGGACAGTGGAGTAGATGGCCCGGCTACGGGGGTTGAACTGCTTGGACCGTTGGCAGTCAGCGCGTCCAACCGGGAGAGGACCGCAGATTTTCTGCGGAGCACGTCGCCCAGGAGTCCCACGATGGTAAGGAGCTCGGACCTCAAACTGGACAGCTCATCCCCACTCACAACCGTGGTAAGTGGTGCCATTCTAGGGGAAAATAAATGAATCGCCAGTACACAGGTCTAGAAAGCAGTGGTGTTGTTTGTTTATCAGCCGGTGGCTATGACCATTTAGGCAAAAGGCAGGCGAGAAGCAGCGGTACGTACACGCAGGGGCTCCAGATGGAGCCCGATGCGGTGATCTGGTGTAGCGATTAAGGTGAATACTCAGAGGAGGGTCCAGAACTGTACTTACGCACAAGGGCTCCGAAAGGAGCCCGTTGCGAAGATCTGGAATAGCATGAAGTGGTGTAGGCTTCAGGGTGTTGTTGGTTGAGTCGTCAACGTTCTCATCTCGTTGTCAGCAGCAGTGTTTGTTTGACAGCAGAGTTTCTTATTAGTGAACACCGGCTAACCGAGAGTCCGATGATTAAAACATCCTAATGGATGTGTAGCGGGTAGACAGTGCTGTCATATTCCAGTAACATAAAGCTCAAAAAACGAATTAAAATGAGTAAAATGCTGGGTTTTGGTAAGACATTCAACGGAGCTTTCACCGACGGTGACAGACGCCAACGCATGCGCAGAGGTGAATTGTGAATTGTGATTAAGGACATTGCACGCACGCACACACCACACAGACTGTGGGTAGTGGGGCAGACAGGTCCATATAATCATATCATATAATGTCAAAACTGTTGATGTATGCATTTACAGGATGTACAAATGAAATGATACACAAAGGGAAAACATTCCGTTGATTAACCTGTGTTTATTGCAACCTCAGTGTTTGTATGGCCTTTCCAGTACTGGCACTTTAAGAAGGGGGGAAGGTGCCAAGTACTGTGGAGGAGTAGGGGTGTTCCACAATGTCAAGTGTAAAGTATGTCTATTATCGGGGGGAAATGAATGTAACCCCATATGATGTATAATCTAAAATAGAACATCTAGGTGTGGGGTTACCTATTCAGGTTCAGCTGATAGCTGTGAGCTTGTAGATCAACTGTTTATATTTAATTGCTTCTCGGTGGGTGGTAGGATCCTCTCCTATAAAGGGGAGACTGCAGGCAGAGCTAGTCAGTTGGCCCATCGCACTGACATCACACCTCTGTAAGTGGATGGAGAAAGTTGTGGTACGTAGGCTCTCACATGTAATCGAGAAGAGAGACCTGTTTAGCTCCTACCAAAGTGGGTTCAGGAGAGGAAGATCCACAATGGATGCTCTAGTAGAGGTCACTAATGATATAGAAAAAGCACTAAAAATGAAAGAAATAATGGCAATAGTGTACTTTGACATCGAGAAAGCCTATGACTCTATGTGGAGAGAGGGGTTATTAATAAAGTTAAGCAAAATGGGCATTGGGGGCAGGATGTACAACTACGTCATGGATTTCCTGACAGGCAGGAAGTTTGGGGTTAAGGTTGGAGCAGAAATATCTAAAGACTATGGTATAGAGAATGGTATACCACAAGGGAGTGCAATCAGCCCTATACTATTTAATGTCATGATAAATGACATCTTTAACAAATTGGATGACAACATTAGTGCAGCATTGTATGCTGATGATGGGGCTATCTGGATCAGGGGGAAGAATGTGCCACATGTGTTTAAGAAGATAAGGAAAGCAATTGAGACTGTGGAGAAATGGTCATATGAGTGGGGGTTTAAAATGTCGGCGAGTAAATCCTGCTACATGGTGTTCACAAACAAACGGAACATTCAGGAGAAGTTGACATTACTCACAATGGAGAGAGTGAATGAGTTCAAGTATCTGGGACTGTGGCTAGATAGCAAGTATACCTGGAAAGTGCACATGAACAACCTAGAGACCAAGTGCAAGAAAGGAATCAACCTATTACGAGCAGTGGCCGGATGTGATTGGGGGGCAGATAAACAGTCACTAATGGGCATTTATAGGGCAATTTTGAGGTCAACAATAGACTATGGATGTATAGTGTACGGAGCGGCGGCTAAAACAGCACTGTACCGGAGTCATTAGATCAACCCCAATTAATGCAGTGTTAATAGAGGCAGGAGAAATGCCACTGGAGCTGAGGAGAGAGAAGCTTGCACTGGCATACTGGATCCGAATCAAAGGTAGTGGAGAAGGAAACCCAGTCAAGAGGACACTGAGAGATTGCTGGGAGTATGCCAGCTTCCAGGGCAGGGGGTTTGGATGGATGTGGCAAGAAAGAGCTAGGGCATATGAATTGGAGTCGGCAGAGTTCACTATGACCTCCCCAGTGAGCGATATCCCACCATGGTTATTCCCAGAGGTTAAAATAGACCTGACCATTATGGAAAATAAAAATGACTGGCAAGCAGAGGACGTAGGAGCCCACAGTGTTGGGACGTAACGTAACGTAAATAACGCGTTACAGTAACGCCGTTACGTTCGGCAGTAACGTTTGCTGTAACGCGTTATTTTTTTTAATTCAATAACTTGTTACCGTTACTACATGGTGCGTTATTCCGTTACTCTTCCGTTATTTTTCATGTAGTCTCATGAGAAGAACTGTCATGCTTGCCTTGCGGGAGAGAAGGGGGAGGAGGAGGAGTGTGTGTGCGTTTGTGTGTGTGTGTGTGTGTGTGTGTGTGTGTGTGTGCTACACGTGGTGATGCGCAAGTTTGTTTACTCTGACTAGTGTCATGGCGGCGCCCATATCGCAAATGGCTATATTCCTCCTTATTTCCTTCAGCTGCTCCAATCCAGCACAAAGTACAGTCAAAGTAAGTTGTTGAGTCCCAGCAAATTATGACGATCCCATTCCCACCGGCTATACCACCGCGTGTTTGTTTATGTCGGTCGCGCGCGTGTGTGTGTGTGTCGTGTGCGCCGTGTATGCACATCATGTGAGCGAGCGAGCGAGAGAAAAAGAGAGAGAGAGAGATAGAGAGAGAGACACTGAAAGAGGCTGCGCGTTCGTGTGTGTGTGTGTGTGTGTGAGACAGTGTGCGTAGCCTAGCTACTTTTGAGCGAGAGAGAGAGACGGACAGATACTGAAAGAGACTTTGCGCGTGTGTTTTATTATCAAATATTAATTCTGGTTTTGGTCTTACTTTGTTTAAAATTCCAGACTCAAATTAGTATTGCCACCACCACCAATAAGAGCAGCTATGAGCTATCTCAGCCTATCTGCACAGTATACAACATTCACTGGAGCAGTGGAACTGGAACCCTCATGTTGTTGGTTGTAGCCTACTTGTATTTAGTTGTTTGCTATAAATATGTATTGATAGGCCTACATAGCATCATCAAAATCACCACCAGTCCCCCCTGCTATTGGTATATTATTATCACTGTACTGAACTGAAGGCATGAATGAATGGCCTGGAAGTGGGAGCCCGTTTTTCTTTTTGAGTGGTGCAACCACTCTATTATAGATAGAACTATGTGTGTCCCTGGTTGGCTGGTTGTGTCCCTGGGTCTGAGCACGGAAATAGCATATTTTCTTCACCAAGTGTTTTGGATGTGGGGCGGCTCGCCGGAACCGGCACCGGCGAGCCGAACCGAAAAGTAACGAAAAAGTTACTTTTCGAAGTAACGCTTTACTTTTTGGTTTAAGTAACAGTAAAGTAACTAAGTTACTTTTGAAATGATGTAACTAGTAACTGTAACTAGTTACTTTTTAAAAGTAACGGTCCCAACACTGGGAGCCCAATCCAGCACGTACCTCAGAAAGGAGTACAGCAACTATTTACATGTATACACAGACGGGTCTAAGAATGAGCAGCACAGGGTGGGAATAGGAGTGTTTATACCGGAGTTTAATGTCAATATAGCAAAAAGGATACCAGATCACTTGTCAGTTTATACAGCAGAGGCGGTGGCAATCATCACTGGGTTACAATGGGTGGAGGAGGTTAGACCAGAGCGGGTGGTGGTGTGCACAGACTCACTAGCAGTGTTGAAGAGCCTACAGTCTGAGAAGTCAGTGAGAGAGGACCTAGTTATTGAAATTAACCAGTATTTGCTAGGACTACACAGAGGTGGCCTGGACATACAGTTTTGTTGGGTGCCAGCACATAAGGGGTTGGCAGGGAACGAGAGGGCGGACAAGCTTGCCAAAAGGGCAACGCAGCAGGAGGTAGCATTACGAGTGCTACTAGGAAAAGGTGAAGGGAAAGCCATGGTAAAAAAGAAAGGGATGGAAATCTGGCAGAGAAGGTGGGACGAAGATCCGAAAGGACGAGGGTACTACAAGGTACAAAAAACAGTAGCCACTAAGGAATTCAATGAAAAGAACAGAAAGGAAGAAAAGTTCATTACAAGGCTAAGGGTGGGCCACACAGGGTTAAACGGTACCCTCTTTACCATGGGTAAGGCAGAGAGCTACAAATGTGGAAGCTGTGGGAAAACAGAAAATGTTGAGCACGTGTTAATGAACTGTGACAGGTATATAGAGGAAAGAGCACAACTGAAGGACAAAGTCAATGATGCAGGACGGGAATGGGATTTGTCAGGGATCCTTGGAACAGAGGGAAAGGGTGTAGCGATGGTGAGGAAGGCACTGTTCACTTTTTTATATACTACAAACCTGAGTAGTAGGATATAGACAGCACTAGGAAAGTTACATGATGTTACATACTCTTGTACAGTAGGTGGCGGTATGCACCTCTATGTTGGTTGCGAACTGCCAAAAAACTCAGAGAAGAAGAAGAAGAAGAGCTAGTCAGTTATGCTGGGGCAGGCATCATGCTTTTTCCTATGTTGTACATTAAGTAGTTTTGAGTTCTTTGTTTTGTATTTTGGCCAGTATTATTTTTGCTGTTTGATGTTTCTGTTGTGAATATCTACACTGGAGCTGGAGGTTGGGAGCAATAAAATCCACCAAAAAGCATCGCTGACTGTTTTTGGAGCCTTGGCCCTCGGGCAACTTCACAGTCCTGTTTATTCATATGTCCATATGCAGGCTGCGTCGACCGCCTCCTATGTGTGCATTCAGGAATTGAATAGGATAGCCTATTGCGTGTTTAATAAAATGATAAACAGGCCTACATACATCTGTTCTATTCAATTGGCCTCTCTGTGCACTCCAAAGAAAGACAGCTATCAGCTATGCCATGTAGCCTACTACTTATATTTTAACTTTGAGATTAATAATTTGTAGGGGTGTTATATTTTATGTTATATTTAGCCTACTTTTAGGGATACGATTAAGCATAATAATTCATAAACCATTCTAAATAATAACATCTGCATCACTGCATGTTTTAATAGTGTACCACGACTACAACACTGTTCATGTTGCCCAACAATACCTATAGCTATACCTAGTATAGGCTACAGCCTGTTTTTCAAATCCCTTTTTATATATTAACAGGCTATAGGCTATTTTACTCCCAGCCAAGAAGGGCAGGGCAGGATATAAAGATTTCCTCACTAGCCTATAGTAGTCACTCACTAACCTGTGAAGACAAATAACTTTGAGCATTGAATTGACAAATAATAAAATTAAAATACACCTTATAACCCGTGACGGTCAAACTTCCTCACCTTACTCAAAGGCACAGCCTGCTGGGGGAAACCGTGCACCACACCTACAAAAACAATACTAATTATAGGCTATTAATCAGGGGTCTGCAACCTTTTTGACATGAAGTGCCGTGTCTTTATTTTCTTGATAGTCGGCGTGCCATATCGACATTACGTTTAATTATGACACCACATCCAAATTATATATTTCCATCCGATTTTGATTTGTAGCCTACATCTTGTGATATAAACATTACCTGTATAGAAAATAAATACATATTATAAGCAAGCCAATTTGTGTGTGTGACCATAAGGATAGATAAGTAAGAAAAGCTAATACGTCTTTGCAGATTCCTAGACACCGGTGACACCTTCACCACGATCGCCACAAGTTTTCACCTAGGGGTATAGCTACTGTGGCACAGATTGTGCGCGAAACCTGTGATGCCATCTGAGATGTCCTTAAAGACACCCTCATGCCTGTTCCAGACAGGGAGAGGTGGCTGAGCATTGCCAGGAGGTTCGAGGAGCGCTGGAACTTCCCACATTGTATCGGGGCTCTGGATGGGAAACATGCCGTTATCCAGGCCCCTCCCAACTCCGGATCCCTGTACTACAATTACAAGGGCACCTTCTCTGTAGTGTTGATGGCCATGGTCGATGCAGACTATAAGTTAATCTGTGTCGACATCGGGGGATATGGTGGCAACAGTGACGGGGGAATTTTTGCCAACTCAAAGCTGGGCAGAGATCTCCAGGTAGACCAGCTGGACATCCCTCCACCATCTCTCCTACCATCAGCAGCAGAGTTGGGACCTGTGCCATATGTGGCGGTGGGTGACGAGGCCTTCCCCATGAAGCCGTACCTCCTCCGGGCTTATTCGGGGCGCCGTCTTCCTGAAGGCTCATCGGATTGTGGAGAGCGCCTTTGGGATCCTCACCCAACGCTGGAGGGTCTACACTGGCAGACTGCAAGTCGGCCCAGAAACAGCCGCCAGTGTGTAAGGACCTTTAGACTTTAATATATTAGTGTCCCTCACTTCACACGGCCCGGGTGTGATTTTTTGTTGTATTGTCGGGGGGGGGGGGGGGGGGGGGGATATACTATAATGTGCCCTTATTGGCTATTGATGATATCTTGGGTGAGTAAAATGTACTGTGATGGGTGCAATGCGATCGAGTGATGGGAATGTATTTCTGTTTCTGTCACCGTTTGATGATATTGAACATGAGTTAGACTTATATTAGTGCCCCTCACTTCACACAGGGGTGATTTTTATCCGCAATTCCATGGCTCAGCCAATCAAATCATCACTATAAGGCATATGGGGTACACACACACACACACACACACACACACACTAGGGCATTAACATAATAATCGAATAGTCGGCTAGTCGACTAGCAAAACACTAGTCGACACTGTTAATTGACATTATGTTTTATTTTTTATTTTTTTGCTTTTCTATAGCAGACATGCAGCTGTGAGCTCGGTGGTTTTGTTGGTAGTTCGCTAGCCCTAGAACGGCTCTTGTTGTTACATACAGTATGTACAGTATTTCACATACAGAGCCATAGTACACCCTCCTTTATTTGTGGTAGAACTCTAACATATGCGGCATAAATGTGATAAATGCTCCGTTTGTACCCATTAAATAATTCCAAAGACGTGGTGTGAAAAATGGTCCTCTAGTTTTATATCCATATGAAAGTTCTGGCACAAAACGCGTATTTAGTGAATTATCTCCACTTTTTCAAGAGATGCACACGGACGCCTTTCTCTCCGGCGAGATGAACTGATTTTAGATACTTCCTGTTTACCGAAGACGTCATTACAAATTGACAGGTGCGCTGACATTTGCTCCCACCAACCAGGACGCGCGTCTGCGTATGCCGAGATAATAAAACAAGCACTTCCATTCTCAGACAGCCTCTTCCCACACCCCAAACGCACATTACATGTAGAGTCTGTGGGCCTGATTCATTAAAAAGAAATACGCCACCGTTACACTGTGGCGGAAACAGATATCGTATTTATCCGTCCGATCAAGCTACGTTGAGATGACGTGTTATTCAGAGAGCGGTGTGTACCACAGGTGCGCTGGCGTATCGCAGGTGTATGTCATACTGAATGCAGTGGGTGCAAAGTGATCGGAAAAGCACCCGACAACCTCATTTGCATTGATCCACGCCCCATATCGCACCATAAAAGGCTTCAAGCATGACTCAGCAGACAGCAGTTTGGTCTGTCAAAAAAAGAAAGAAGGCTTTGCAGCCGCAGACTATGCGGCTTCACAGCCGCGGTCAATGCATGAATATAGCCCGCACTCTATTAATATGTCCACAACGGTGCCTGCTCCGCTGCTGAAGCAATATAATTATAATTTATTTAATTAAGTTCGTGACCAAAGCGGGTGCTGCACTCACACCTTTGCAGTCAGAGGTAAAACATAGGCTATCCGATATTTAAAATATCGGATATATGTCAATGCAAAAGTCGTCTTTTGAGAGAGAGAGAGAGAGAGGGGGAGAGAGGGAGTAAAGAACAGTAGCCTACAAGCCTATACATTCATAAGTGAATAATTGGGATCCTGAGTCTTGTCTGAAGAATTCAAGAAATTATAATCCAGTTTATCCAGTGAGTTAAACTATTCTGTGTGTGGCATCCATGCATGTGATCAATATCAATACATGATTATAAAGTCTGTCCTTCATATTTGCAAGCACGGGAGCAGCGCGTGTCGGACCATCGCTTTTACCGTTGCCCCGTCGGCTAGAATGCTGTCGGAAAAAAGGCCGCCTCCCAGGCTAATGTGGTCTTCTATTTTTTATACAGGGCTATATAGCCCATTCATTTTCCAATGTGAATCGGATCGGCAGCACGCCGATCAGTGGTGCCACTCTGGATTTTCCTATCATGAATGCAATATGCACTTCTCCGTCACTGTTTTCCAGTCTTAGGTAGGACACCGATCCATAGCCACTTTCGCTGGCATCTGAAAAGTGATGTAGCTGTGAGTGTGTGATTTGACCAAAGTTCTTAGGTTTAATACATCTGTCCACTTTGAACTCCACCACTTGCTTCAGATCCGCTAGCCATCCTGTCCACTGCTGTGAGAAGACTTCGGGTATGGCTTCATCCCATCCAAGTCTCCTCCTGCAGAGCTCCTGCATCATCAGCTTGGCTGGCAGCGCAAATGGTGATAGAAATCCTAAAGGGTCATATATAGAGCCAACCACAGACAAGATGCCACGTCTAGTGTGTGGTCTTTCAGGTGCCGTATTTGTGAATTTGAACACATCTGTTTCAACACACCAGTGTAATCCTAGAGCTCTTTCCACTGGCAGATTGTCTTTGTCCAAGTCCAACTCCTTGATCTCTTTTGCCCTGTGCTCGTGTGGAATAGAAGTTAACACGGCACGGCTGTTGCTGATCCATTTAGACAAAATGAATCCACCCCTCTGGCAGAGAGCAGTCAGGTCTTTTACTAATTGTACTGCTTCTCGTTCTGTGGGCATGGATTTCAAACAATCATCAACATAAAAGTTGTTGTTTACTGTGTCTGTCACCTCAGATGGAAAGTGAGCTCGGTTGTCTTCAGCAGTCTTTCTCAAAGAGAAATTGGCACAACTTGGTGATGACACAGCTCCAAAAAGATGTACCTTCATTCTGTACTCGGCCAGATCTTGCTGCACATCACCTTCAGGCCACCATAGGAATCGCAGGTAATCAACATGTTCATCCGAGACCTTAACCTGATGGAACATGGCTTTGATGTCTGCCATCAAGGCAACTGGTTCCTGTCTGAATCTGGTGAGGACTCCAATAAGTGAGTTAGTCAGATCGGGACCCTGAAGCAGTTGAAAGTTAAGTGATGTTCCTTTAAAGACTGCTCCACAGTCAAAGACTACTCTCAAGGTGCCTTTCTTTGAGTGATGCACACCATGATGTGGGATATACCAGAGTTTTCCATCACTTCGATTCAGCTGGTCCACTGGCACCAATTCAGCGTAGCCACTGTTAATCATGTCTGTGAGGAAAGATGTGTATTCATCATGGAACTTCTCATCTTTGTTGAACTTGCGTTTCAGGCTCTGGATGCGTTGCTCTGCAATACAACGGTTATTTGGCATGATGGGATCTTCTTGTTTGAAAGGTAAGTTTAGGCAGTAATGTCCAATTTGTCCATCTTTAATTTTAGCTGAGTGGTTTATAATATCAAGGAATTTGGCCTCTTCTCTTGACATTTCCTCCGTTTCATTACTGGCTCTTTCACTGAAGTCTTGATTGTACTGTTTGACAAGTAACTCTTCCAGGTTTAGAATAGATATTCTATTGACAGCAACAGCAGGGCAGCCATTCTCATCCCTGATGGTGTCGTCTCCTCTTAGTGGATCATAGACGACCCACCCCAATAGGGTCCTCACTGCGTATGGTCCATCCGCTTGGCTATTAACCACCTCCCAGGGTTCCAGTAGTTTTGAAGCGTTTGTGCCGATGAGGAGGTCAATGCCAGAGTTTATTTCGGGTAGTGTGATATGGTTTTCACTAGGAAAGACCAAACATCAGACATGGGAACCCTTTAAGATGGTTTATTGAGAAGGGTGGAGTATGGTCATTTGCTGTCACAAATGCCAAGCACGAAGTATAAATGCAGGGTATGGTTGTCTATGGGAGCGTAGCATGCGCAGCATGGGACGCGCGGCATAAACGTTCATGGCATTACATACATGGTGGGCCAGCATGGTCGTCTATGAGTGCTCCCATGCGAAGCATGGGACGCGCAGCATAAACGGCCATGTCCTGGAATACATAGTGAAGCAGCATGGTCGTCTATAGATGCGCCGCATGCGCAGCATGGAATGCGCATCATAAACGGCCAAGGCTTAGGATACATTGTGAAGCCTGCGTGGTCGCCTAGAACGCGTCGCATGCGAGGCATGGGACGCGTGGGGTAGACGGCCAGGGCGTGGAATACATAGTGGAGCAGCATGGTCATTTATGGATGCGCCGCATGCGCGGCATGGAATGCGCATCATAAACGGCCATGGCTTAGAATACATTGTGAAGCCTGCGTGGTCGCCTAGAACGGGTCGCATGCGAGGCATGGGACGCGTGGGGTAGACGGCCAGGGCATGAATACATGGTGTGACCAGAGGTTCGAGGGGGCGGACCCAGATACTTTGGCTTAGGGGTCGAGGCGTAGGCCTGAGTGGTATAGTAGAAACCCCAAAAGTATCTTACCGCTTAGATTACGAGACCATGGATCGCTGGGCGTTGTGCAGGTCCTGGGCGTTGGTGCGGATGTAGCCGTGGTAGGCTAGGGATGACCACCGGCCGAGGATTTGGATGACGTGGTCCGGCACCCCCTTGCTTGATGCGGTGGAAGCTGCTCCGATTCTGAAGGAGTGGCCGGAGAAGTGCTCTGGGGAGAATCCCGCTTTGGTGAGGACTGAGCGGAGGTGGGAGTGGAACCAGTTTCTGGTGGCGATTGATCCTCTGTTTGTCACGAAGAGGGGATCTGAAGGCGTTGCGTGCTGTGCGCGTCGGGAAAGAGTGTAGTTAAGTAGGGGCTCATAGGGGCTGAGGAAGGTATTGAGTTTGTAGAGGAAGATGGGAGTGGTTTTACCGAACTGGTCCGTTTTGCTGTGCTTGATGGTAAAGATGAGGGAGGAAGTGCTGTGGGTGGTTAGGTCGACCAGCCTGGGGTGGAGAGCCGGGTCGAACCTGGAGTTGGAGGAGGTGAACTCTGAGCTTCTCAGGAACCCAAAAAAAGCTAATAGAAACATGGCCTCGAGCGTGGCGTCGGTGTGGGGGTCTGAGTAGCCGGTGCGGAGGACGTGGATGCAGCTGGTTAGGATTTCGGCTGTGAGGGGTTGGCGTTGGGGGGGAAGTTTTGGCTCGATCCTCTGGAAGCCTTTGAGTAGCAGGGTGATCTGGGGATGTTGGATGGATGGATGGGGGGAGCCGGTGACGAGTTTGATGAAGAAGTTGATGCCGCACAAGTAGACTCGGATGGTTGCTGACCTGGTGGCTGAGGAATGGAGGTGGCTGATGTAGGAGGAGAGGGTGATGAGGTCCGATGATGGGAAGTGGACGTGGAAGAGGGTGTGGAAGGACCGGAAGTTCTTCCAGGCTGTCCAGTAGGAGGAGAGGGTGGATGGGGCGATACCTTGCAGGACCATGTGCCGGGATTGTGTGAGGAGGTGGTGGAATGGATGGTTCAGGGGAAGGTCATCTCCGAAAAGGGTGGAACCGGGGTTGGTGTTGGGTCGGCTTCTGGCGCCAACCTCCTGAATTTCTGAAAAGAAAAACGGGAAAGGGAGTCAGCTATTGAATTTTTATGGCCGGGGATGTGTGCTGCGCGGAGGATGAAGTTTTTTGTGACTGTTATCCAGGTGAGTCTGCGGAGGAGGGCCATGATGGGGAGTGATGAGGATCTGCCTTTGTTGATGATGTGCACGGTGGTGAGGTTATCTGAGTGGATCAGGATTGACCTGCTGGCCCACTCTGACCCCCAGAGGGAAGCCGCCACGACGATGGGGTACAGTTCGTACAGTGCGGACGAGTGGACGTCGCTAGCTGACTGGGCCAGCAACGCCTGGGGCCACTCGGCGGCGAACCACCGACCACCGAAGTATCCTCCGTAGCCGATGGAAGGTGCTGCGTCGGTGAATAACTGTAGGTCTTCTGGTGATGTCACAAAGTCTTGGTAAAAGAAAGAAATGCCATTCCAGTGGGTCAGGAGCTGGTGCCACATTTTCAGCTCGGAGAGGCACTCCGGGGAGAAATGGACTTGGTGGTGGAGCGAGGGGACTGAAGATGCCAGTAGGAGGAGGTGGGAGATGAAAGAGCGGCCTTGGGGGATGATGCGGATGGCGTAGTTGAAGTGGCCGAGGAGTGAGAGAAGCTGCTGCTTGGTGCACTGCGGGGCGGCGAGGTGTTCGGAGATGAGGAGTAGGATGCGGTTGAGCTTGTCTGGGGGGAGTGAGGCTTGGAAGGTGACGGAGTTGAGAGTGATGCCGAGGAATTCTATGGTGGTGAGGGGGCCTTCAGTTTTCTCTGCTGCGAGGGGGATTCCAAGGCGGTGGAAGACGGACTTGAGGGTGGTGAGGCTTCTTGCTGGTGGTGCTGAGGGGGGGTCGACTGTGAGGAAGTCGTCGAGGAGGTGGACCAGGTAGGGGAGTTTGTAATTGTTGGTGAGTATCCAGCAGAGGAGTTCAGAGAGGTTGTCAAAAAGTTTTGGACTGCTCTTGCAACCGAAAGTCAAGCGGACGGCAAAGTAGAATGAATTGTCCCAGCGGACGCCAAACAGATGCCAGGAATCTGGGTGAAGTGGCAGAACCTTGAAGGCGGCAGTGATGTCAGCTTTGGACAGCCAGGCGTTGCGGCCGGCGAGACGGATAAGGTTTATGGCGTGTTGGACTGTGGCGTATTGGAGGGCAAATTCGTCGCTGGGGATGAGACTGTTGATGCTGGGGATGTGGGTGCCGTGGGGGGATGAAAGGTCGATGATGAGGCGTTTCTTGCCGGAGTACTTGCGGGTAGCTACCCCGATGGGGCTGATGCGGAATGTGGGGAAGGGGGGGGAGGGGAAGGGGCCGATCATGAATCCATTCTTGACCTCCTTCTGGAGGAGGGAAAGGACGGTCTCCGGATCGGTGGTGGCGGACAGGAGGTTGTCGCAGGTGTGGTTGGAGGAGGGTAGGGTGATGAGTCCGGGGGAGAAACCGTAGTTGAGGCCGTCTAGGAAGAAGCGGATGAAGGTGGGGTTGGGGTGGTTGGTGAGTTCTTGGGCTAGTTCCGGGATGATGATGGGGGTGCTGAGATGCTTGGACAGTCAACTGTGGGATGGGCGTGATGCTTGCTTGTCGGTGCAGTTGGGGCGGGAGTGGGAGCCGCCGCAGAAAGTGCAGATGTGGAGCAGGCGGCATGATGACAGCTCGCAGCCTCCGTCGTTGTAATTATTGCAAAGCATTTTGCTGCCGACAAAGACAAGCGGGCGGCCACGCCTGTCTTTCCCTTTGGAGGCGGCGGGGAAAACCTTGCTGGAGGTGGTGACGCTCAGGAGGGGGGGGGGAGTGTAGCTGGATTGATGCGCGGTGTGGGGGCGGGGTACTGGAGCTCGGAAGGTGCATTGGGTGGTGGGATGGGTGGGGCAGCTGCAAAGACTGCACGATTCTGAAGTTTTTCCGGCGAATATCCTGCAGTAGAGCTCCAGCTCGAGGGAGCCCCAGTAAGTTGTGTTATTAAATTGTTGTAATCTGGAGGCGGCCCTGGCGGAGAATTGGCGGTGATATTCATAGAAAAGGCTCCCCCCGAAGCGTGTGCAGAGGTCCATGCAGATGTAAAGGTGGTCGTCTAGTTCTTGGCGGCGGGAAGGGAAGGAGGTGCATATGATGTCCCGGAAAATGGAGAAGGCGAGGACGACCTCAGTGGGTGTGAGGACGGAGGAAGTGGATGGGGTGAGGTCACGGAGTGTGATGGAGACTCCTCCGAGGTCTACTGACCGGTGTTGGGCTGTGCTAGCAGAGGGGCGTATGAGTGATGAGAGGTCAATGTCCATACCTTGAAGGATCTGCGACCGGAGGTGTGATGGGACCATGGGGGCGTTGAGGGCGATGGCTGATGGCGGGATGGGTGCTGGCGTGGCTGTGAAGAGGGAGAAGGCAGGGGGGGGGGGGTTGGGGAACACTGGGTGGGGGGGGAAGAGAAGGCACGGTGTTGTGTGGGGCGCTGAGTGCTGCTGGGGGAAAACCTAGGGGAGGTTGAGCTTGGAAATAGTACGGGGAGGGGAGGGAGGTGGGGTGGGGGGGGTAGAGGTGGGGTGCTGCGGCCTGCTGGAAAAGGGGGGGGGGGACAGGTTGGGCATGGGGAAAAGACCCGGGTGGATAATGTGATGGGGAGATGTGTGGAGGCTGGAAAACGCTAGCAGTGTGGGGGGTAGGGAGAGCTGAGGTGGCTGGAGCTCTTTCAGAGGGGGGGTGGGGGGGAAGAGGGTGGACATCTGGGGAAAAAGGCTGCCTCTGGAAGGTCACTGTGGCAGCCTTCCTCTTGCTGCGTCGTGGCAGAGCGGCCTGCTGCGTTACGACGCCGCCTTCCGGCTGAACGGGCGCCTGCTGGGCTTCTCCTGGAGGACGACGCTTGACGTCACGTCGGTGCGACGGACCCGCGATGGCTGGCGAGGCTGGTGTTGTTGTTGTGGTGCTGTCGGAGTGTTGTGCGCTGCGGGTGGTCGTGAGGAGGTTGAATAGAATGGGTTTCCTGGCGGTCCTGCTGAACGGGATGCCTCTCGTGGTGAGCGCGCGTTGGAGACCGACGACAGTCCAGTCGGATATTAAAGTTGGTGCGGAATTGGAGCCGCGCGAGGAGGTGACGGCACGGTTCTGCTGTTATGCTGGAGAGGTGAGTGGATCCTCACGGAACTCCCGGGGTGTCCTGTTGAGGGACGCGGCGAGACGAGGAGGTGCTTGGACGGCTGCTGACCTGGAGCCTTGCTGGTCCGGTGGCGTGTCGGGCACCTCGTTAGCGTCCTGGTGGGTCGGCATGCCGAGGAAGAGGTCCTCGTCCTCCTCGGCGTGGATGTGGAGCAACCTGTTAAGGTCTGGTGTTCCTTGGTCTGACATGCTGAGAGTGTTTTTTAGCTGTTTGTGCTAGGCTGGTAGCTAGAGAAAAATGCGCGATTAATCTCTTAGTTGTAACGTAGGGTGTGCGTGTTTACAGAAACTGGCACAGTGGCATTTTTTGCACTTGAGTTTAAGTACCCACGGTGATGGGCGGCGCAGAAGTGGCCAGGTTAGTTGTAGGTGGGTGAGTGGTTGGCATGGTTGGCAAGGGTGGAGTTTTGGTTGGCAAGGGAGGAGATGGCAGGCAGGTGGGTTGTCTCATGCTTGGCCAAACCTCCCGAAGTTTAGTTGTTCCAACTCCATTAAATATGGCCAGTGAGACAAGTCTTTTTGTTTTGGAATGTTGTGTTGTGAGACAGGCATGGTTGCGTGTGTGAACACATCAGGCAGTTGAAGAAAGTCATCCGAGTCCATCCTTGCTATTTCCAAACCAGTGATATGATAGCTAGACTCAGGCTTCACTTGATTCATCGTTCGGAGGAGTATGTTTGTTTTCTGTCCTGCCATCTTGAACCTTTTCATTAGGTTTTCAGTGCAGAATGTAGAGGTGCTGCCATGATCTAAAAATGCGTAGGTTTGCAAAATTGTGTCTCCCTTGTGGCTCTTCACTTGAACAGGTACGATGGAGAAGATGGAAGTTTCATCACCGGCCCCAATATGACCACATGTGTGCGGTGAGATGACAGTCTTGCTTTCATTTGATTTCTGTGTCGGTTGTTGTTCTCCTTGTTGAATGTGAAGTATGTCAGGATGTTTCAGTTTGCATGTGTCACAAGTTAGACGACCTCTGCAAAATTTCGATAAGTGTCCTCTCTTTAAGCAGCCAAAACAGATTCCATTTTGTTTTAGGAAATCTATTTTCTCCCTGTGGCTCTTTTCCATGATTTGAGGACACCGTTCCAATGTATGGCCACTTCTTTTGCAGAACAGACATGGGTTGTGACTGATGGATGCATTCGTTTTCTCTCCATTTGACTCCACAGCTGTTATGGGTGTTACTGTTGTTGCAAAACTGCTTCTTGGACTTGACCTTTCTTTTGATTTAACAGTGGTTGAGGTTTTGACAGTTGAAGTCTGCTTAGGGTCCTGGATGTTTCCAAAAAGTGGGTCGGACATTATCATCACTTGTCTTTCGATGAAATTAACAAGATCAGGAAACATTGGCCGATGACCTCCCTCTTTTAGCTCACAGGCCCTATTCCTCCATATGTCTCTCAGTTTGTATGGCAGTTTCAAAAGAATGGTCCTCATGTTGGAAGTCACATTCATCTCGTCCATGTAGGATAGATTCTCCATAGCATTGCAGCAACCTCGGAGGAATAGACAAAATGCTTCCAACCCTTTTGCATCCTCTGATTTGATTGTTGCCCAGGCAAAAGCCTTTTCCATATATGCCGTGGCAATCTTATTCTCATTTCCAAAATGCTCTTTGAGCAAATGCTTTGCTCTTGGGTAGCCTTGTGACGGAGGCAGATGTTGGCAGCTGCGGACAAGATTTTTTGGATGCCCTCTTGTGTATTGCTCCAAAAAGTGTAGACAGTCACCATAATCATCTGTCTTTTTCTCAATTGCCCTCTCAAATGCCCTGATAAAACCTTGATATTGCAATGGATCTCCCTCATAAACCGGAATGTCTCTTTGTGGCAAAGTGGAATACAGATTCTGTTTGACCAATAGGGCCGTGATGTCATTCTGTCTTTGTAACACATTGGAAATATCACCTTGATTGACAACATTTGTAACAGTAGGTGAAGTACATACAGTTTGACCTTGAACCCCTGTTTTCATTTGACCTGGTATGTTTTTAGTTTGCACATTTCGACTGAGGAGAGGGTGTTGCAATAATGGAGTTTGCCTGGGGAGAGAGTATTGCAATAATGGAGTTGTGTAATGAGTTTTGTCAGTTTTTGTCTTTTCCTTTGGCCTTACAACCCGTGGCTGTGGGGGAGGCTTCGTTTTCATTGACACTTTTCCATTTTGTTGGGTCGTTTGATCTGGTATGAATGTGTTTGGATTTAATGAAGTTGTTAATTTCCTTGGAGTAATAGCAGCGGCCGCTCCTTGTTCCTCTGAGTGCATCCCTATTGATATTCTTGATGCTTTTCTTGATCCCTTAGTTTCCAGTACCTGGGCCTTTGCTTTGTCTCCATCTCCAGTTTCTCTTTTTGCTGGCTGAGTTGTTCTTGATGCTTTGTGAATTGCTCCTGTTGCTTTGTGAATTGCTCCTGTTGCTTTGTGAATTGCTCCTGTTGCATTCTTTGCTGTGATTCAATCTGATGTTTCTTTCCCAAGGCAGCCATCTGCTCCATCAGAGAAGCCTCTTCAGCCTGGGCAATAATGAGAGCAGATGATGTCGATGAAGATGCTTTGGATGTGGTGGATTTGCGTGTGGATTTGAATCTAGCTGTATTTGACACACTGTCATCAGGTCCAACATCATCAGAATTGACAACACTCATGTTTTCACTTTCATCAGGAATGTATGTTTTTGGTGGTTCATTTTCAACAGTGACATTTTCAACAGTAGTATGTATTTGAGATTCATTTTCAACAGTAGTGTGCATTTGAGATTCATTTTCTTGGGTGACAGGTATGTATGGCTCAGTATCAACAGTTACAGTGACATGTGGAATTGGCTGTTTCACTTCTGATAGCCATTTGTGTACATCATGCATGAAACCCTCCAGAATGTCAATATGAGGTTGAAACCACTGATTCTGCCTCTCAAATTCCTCTGCAGGTATTTGTAAACCCACCAGAGATAAATGCTCTGCTCTTGCTTCACCACATAAATGAATTAATTCATCCAAATGACCTTTTACAGCCTCCAAATTGTCATTTGAGTTCATGAGCTCCTTCATTGATTCTCTTACTTTGACAGCCTTTTTAACTGCCAATCCTCTTGCCTTTTGATACTTAGCAACCTCCATTTCCAAGCCTTTAGCTGTAAGTTTGACAACTCTTTTTTCCTTTTCAGGTTCAATGTTGCCATCTTGTGGCTGAGCATCTCCATCACCACTAGACATGTTGCTTCTGAATTCACAGCCTCAACTCACCCCAGTAGAGCTGTAGCCTGCAGGTGTGTCCAATCACCTGACAATCAGCATTGGCAGTGAAACAAACAATGTCTGTCCATTTGTGGCTCTTTTGATGTCCTTTGAAGTCCTTATCACTCTTAGTAGAGCTCGTTCTTACAGAATGTAACTGCCATTTTTCCAGTTTCCAGTCTCCTTTGCAGTTACTTCACAGGTATGGTAGTGATCCTACGCAGTACACACACAGAAAATAGCAACAGATGGATGTCCAGTCTTTGATCCAGTTTGAGTGTTATTTATTTATGAGAAGTCAAAGTGAGCAGTTGAAATCATGGACATGAACATACCGGTGATGTTACTAGTAGATGTTACAAGTTACAAGTTGCTGGTGCTACTGGTAAGAACGGTGTGCTCCCTGGTTCCCTGTGTCTCCTTCTTCCCTAGTGCCCCTGTGTCACCTTTATAAGTGCTCCTGTGTCACCTTTATAAGTGCTCCCCTTCTAATGGCTCCTACACGCACGTTGTTCCGTATTTTAATGTCGGGTCGGAGAATAAATACAGTATGAATGACGGCGGGATTTATTTGACAACTCTGTCATGCTTTCTTCACAAGAAGAGAAGAGCGCTCACAGCTGCTAATATGGTAGCAGCCCTCATAGTTGAAATGTGAACCTGGGTCTGGGAAGCTCAGAGCTGCAGCCATTGGCTCATGATACGAGCACACGACCAATGGGACAGATCATTCAGTGTTGCTAAGATACCACCCCCCCACCACACACGCACACACACCCTTGGACGATGGGGTCTATTCTCAAACTCAGAGCCACAGCGCTCTGCTCAAAATTAATTTGCATGTGACGAGCGGCACTGACATTATTCCAATGGGTCTGACACTTCGCGATCGACTGGAAACGTTCCCGCGATCGACTGGTAGCTCGCGAACCCCTGGTTGGTTACCCCTGACTTACAGTAAGAAGGACACGACACAATGAACAGAGACGCAGCCAACTCAGCGAATACATTACAGCTGTATTATGTATTACTGTAAATGTGCAAGAAACAAACAATGCACAGAAAGTAATTGTTGCTATTGGCCTTTTATTAAATGTTTTACCCAATATGTACTTTACTCTAGGTACGTCACATCTGTGATCTGTCTGGATGGTACACAGTGCTCACTGAGGTTCTGGTCTGCGGGCCCTGTAGAGCAGCAGGCAGGAGTGGCAAAGAACCTGGCGCACCGGGTCGGTGGCTGGCGTGGGATTCAGTTATTTTGTCACAACTTAGCAAGGCTCATCAAGCCGTGTTCCCTGCCATCCTGACCAGCAGGTGAGCATAATGAACACAATATGTGCATCTAACAAACATGTAAGTGGTCTCTCTAATACATCTCAACATATTGATTATCAATGTTCTTGTCTATTTACAGGCGTGGTGTGGATAAAAACGTTGTGCGTCTGCTGAGGGACCGGTCTGTAGGAAACACAATGGTGAAGGTGTGGCGGCAGGTACAGGAGTGTCACGTGGATGAGTACCTTAAACGGAAAGACATGTACACGACACTCCTTGCCAAGCTAGCCGAACCTGGAGGAATTGTGTCTGCATTAAGACTCACATTTCCGGGAGGGCTTCCGGGTCGCGAGATGGAGTAGACACGCTTTGCCACGCTGTAGCTCCCGAACTTTTCTAATCTACTATATAAGCCTCATTTTTATACACTCAGACTATCCAGACTGCATTGATTTGTTTCCGTATATATTTGCGTTTTTGTTTCTGGCTAAAACGAGCCAAAATGCCCAAAAGTAAGGACAAGAAGGAAGACCCTGTAGCTGCCACCGAAATGGCTACTGTAGCTAAGCTAATTGAGGAGATGAAAGCATCCCTTACGCTCGAGTTCAGAGCTTGCTTTTCCTTGCTTGAATCCAAACTCGACAACCTTCAGATAACCGTTGCTGACCATGGTCAGCGCCTGACCTCCTTGGAAGACGGCTTAAACCATTATAGCGACAGGCTGGAGGAGGCTGAAGCCAGATGTGCGGCAATTGAGGAGAGCTATGCTAAGCTAAAGTCCCAAACGATAGATTTATCCGCGCATAGCCGTAGGAATAACATTAGAATTATTGGGCTCGATGAATCGATCCAAAGCGACCAGCCCACAGACTTCTTTGCAGGGGTTCTGATGGACATTTTGGGCAAAGACGTCCTTCCTACACTGCCTGAATTGGATCGCTGTCACCGAGCGCTGACCGCTAAGCCAACCCACGGATCCAGGCCTAGAGCAGTGATTGCTCGCCTACACCGCTACAGAATAAAAGAAGCTATAATGCGGGAGGCTCGTAAAAAGAGAGGAAAGCTGTCCTACAAAGGCAAACCTGTCCTTATATTCGAGGATTACCCCCCCGAGGTCATGGAACAACGTTTCTCCTATCGAGAGGCCATGGGCCTGTTATGGAAGGAAGGATACAGGCCCTCGCTCCTCTACCCGTCCCGGCTCTTTATCCAGACCAGAGACGGCAAAAGAAAGCTTCTTGCATCACCTAAGGACGCTATGGTCTTCTTAAAGACCCACTCCAAAGACGCCGCAGCCTCGGTCTCGCCGGCAAGGGAGGTCGAGGCGGACGCCGTGGCGATCATCCAGGACGACGCTGAATGATGGTACTACTAGTATCCTTATTATTGTTAGCTTATCGCTAACGCTCAAACGTCATGTTTACCTCCTCGTTTAATTAGAGATTTCTGTTCACAAGGGCGAGACTGTGAAGCTGGGTTATATTCGACCACTTGGGTATCTAATTTTGTTTATATGCCCCCTTTTTAATTTATGATTATTCCGTTTTTCGCATCGGTCTTATGCTAGTAGGCGAGGCGTTGCCTCTCGTTTTTTGTTTTTTATTTTAAAAAGGGAAACTTCACATGTTGCGTGCTATGGGCGTCATTGTGAGGTTTTATTAATTTCTAGATGACTATGCGTGGTTTTGCCGAACGCCGAGATGTTTTTGTTCATGTTTTATGCAACTGTGGGGGTTTAGTTTTTATTTTTATTTCATTTATTAGCCATGTTGTTAGCTCCAGCTGGCTGCGTGACGTCACCGTCCGGTCGGCCGTTACCAACCATTGAACTCTGAACTCTGAACTGACTATGCTGACGGACGAACAGTTGTTTAGCGCCCCTTGTGGCCTGGCAGAGTAATCGCACCCCATTTTCTTGTAATTATCTCTTTTTTCTGGATGTAGTGCCTCCCTGGGCTGGGAGGAAATATTGCTCATATAGACCTGGGATTTTTTGGACAGGATTTTGATTTTGCCATGCCATTGTTGGTGGTAGTGATGTTCTTTTTAGTGGATTTGATGCTTACTTGATCTTTCTGTTTGCACAAATTATGTCATATTCAATTAAATGTAGTGTGGATGTGTTTGTGTGTGCGTTTGTTTATGTACATGTGCGTGCATGTATGTATGTATGCGTGTGTGTATGCATGTATCTGTGTGTGTGTGTGTATGCGTATGTGTATTTTTCATTCTCATTTCTTGAAATAATTGTGCAATGCGTGTATGTGTGTGCGTATGTGTATGCGTGTGTGCGTATGTGTATGCACATGCACAGACATATGTGAATATATATATATGTGTGTTTTGTTTGTTTTTCTCCGTGGATGTGCAGTGCCGGTGTGTGCATGTGCATGCGCCGGTGCTGCACATTTGTGGAGAGGAATATGTACAAGAATATATTTTTACAGTCTTTTCTTTTCTTTAAATGTGCGCTGTGGATATGTGTGTGCGTGGGCGTGTGTGTGCAGGTGTGCGTGTGTGTACATGTATATATATATTAAAAAAAAACATTTCTTATGACTATTTTGCTTGTCTATTTGAGGCACCTAATATTAATATGGGAGTGGGGCTGTTGAGAAGTGTTAATCTACGTTTGGTGGATTGTTGAGGGTTTTAAGTTGGATGTTTAGTCCCCTGTATTTTTGGGGAAAGGCCCCCCACTCGTGTTTTTTTGTCTGTCTTTTTTATTTTTTATTTGTCTTATAGCTCAGGACACACATGTTTGTTATTGGATATGAGTAAGGATAGTGTGCCTATAGGCCCTTCTAGGTCTATTCTGCAGTATCATTTGATGTTCGATGACCATGGTTAATTCCGACAATTTCAAGCTTTGCTCTTGGAACATTAGGGGCCTTCAAAAGGCGGCCAAGAGGAAGGCAGTTTTGTCATTTTTGAAGAAGAATGTTTCTGTTGCTTTTTTACAAGAGACCCATATGGAGGCTAAGGACAATGTTAGACTTCAAACCAATTGGGTGGGGCAGGTTTTTGCTACAGCTTACTCCTCATTTAGTAGGGGTGTGGCCATTTTGGTCAATAAGAATATTGCATTTAGGCCTCTTAAGTCTATTATAGACAACCAGGGCCGATATGTAATTGTTAAGGGGGTTAATAATAATAATAATAACTTTATTTGTATAGCACTTTTCAAAAACAAGTTTACAAAGTGCTTCACATACAATACACAAAGGCAATTAAAATCAACAATAAAAATTAGTCAAATACACAATACAAAAAATAAGAGATAAAAAGCAGAGACTGGGACTGTTCATTCAAACTCATTAAAAGCCTTTAAATAATAGTGGGTTTTTAAGAGTTTTTTAAAAGTGGACACTGAAGTGGTCTGTCTGAGTTCCAGGGGTAGTTGGTTCCACAGCAGTGGAGCCCTAGCAGCAAAGGCTCTGCCGCCTTGCGTCACCAGTTTTGTGTTGGGGGGGTTGAGTAAGACTTTGTCTGCTGATCTGAGGTTACGGGAAGGTATGTGCGGGGACAAGAGGTCGGAGATGTAAGTAGGTGCTAGTCCATTTAGTGATTTAAAAACAAACAAGTTAATTTTAAAATCAATTCTGTACATGACTGGTAGCCAATGCAGTGAGGCGAGAACAGGAGTAATATGGTCATATCTCCTGGTCTTTGTGAGAACTCTGGCTGCTGTGTTTTGAACTAGTTGAAGGCGATTGATGGATTTCTTTGGGAGTCCAGAAAAAAGAGAATTGCAGTAGTCCAGATGGTTTGTGACAAAGGCATGAATAAGGGTTTGTGCATCGCTGAATGAAAGAAATGATCTGATTTTTGCAATATTCCTGATTTGGTAGATGGCTGTTTTCGTGATGTTGGTGAAGTGCTTTGAGAAGTTTAAATCAGAATCAAATAAAACTCCCAGGTTTCTAGCCTCAGGGGAGCACTGTAAGCCATGTGAATTTAAAAGCTGGATTTGATTTTCTCTGTGGGATTTTGGTCCAAATACAACTATTTCGGTTTTCTGGTTATTTAACATGAGAAAGTTATTTGACATCCAAGATTTTATGGCAGTAAGGCAGTCAATCAAAGGGGAAACTGGAGAAACTGTGGCTGGGTCCGAGGGATCTATGCAAAAATAAATTTGAGTATCGTCAGCATAAAAATGGAAAGATACATTAAAATTCCGAATAACTATGCCTAAAGGAAGTAGATAAATACAAAATAAAAGTGGACCAAGGATCGACCCTTGGGGGACCCCGCACGTGATGCCAGCGGGGCCAGATGACGCATTCCCAAGTGAGACTGAGAAGGTTCTGTCACTCAGGTAGGACCTAAACCAATCGAGTGCAGTCCCAGTTACACCTACCCAGTTTTCTAACCTGTCTATTAAAATATTGTGGTCAATAGTGTCAAATGCAGCCGAAAGGTCCAGCAGCATCAATACCGTGCAGCAGCCCACATCCGAGTTCATTCTAATGTCATTCAGAACTTTCAGAAGTGCAGTTTCTGTACTGTGATTAGCTTTAAAACCGGACTGAAACATTTCAAAAAGTGAGTTATTATTCATAAAGGTTAAAAGTTGTGAGTAAACCACTTTCTCTAGTGCTTTTGAAAGGAAAGGTAGCTTAGAGATTGGTCTAAAATTGTTAAGATTGGAAATCTCAAGGTTTGATTTTTTCAACAAAGGTTGTACTAGGGCTGACTTAAAATGTGTTGGGACAATACCGGAGGAAAGTGACTTATTCAAAATGTCTAAAATGTCTGTGGATAAAAAGAGGGAAACCTCTTTAAAAAACTTGGTGGGTAGGGGATCTGCGGGGGTAGAGGAGGATTTCATGCTGTTAATTATTTTCAACAGGTCATGCTGATTAACAGGAAGAAAGGAGTTACATTTTTGACCTACCTCCCTGTGTGGTAAAGTGCACGGAGAGGGAATAATTTGGGCTCTAATACTCGATACCTTATCTATGAAGAAAGTTTGGAAGGCATCACATCTTTCAGTGGAGATGATTTCACTGGAGTCTGAGGGACGACGTATGAGAGAGTTGATGGTGCTAAATAGAAGTTTAGGGTTATGGGGATTAGAAGCGATTAGATGGGAAAAATATTTGGATCGTTCTTCTTTTACTGTGTTATTCAGCTCTTTTAAGAGTGATTTCATGGCAATGTGGTTTGAAAGAACTTTAGAGGCTTTCCATTTTCGTTCAGCTTTTCGACATGCCTTTCTTATGGACCTGACTCTGTCATTTACCCAAGGAAGAGGTTTTGCTGACAGGAGTGAGGGTTTTGAGAGCTTAAGTGGGGCTACAACATCTAGAGAAGAAGTGCAATGTTGCATGAATTTGTTAGTCAGCTCATCAACAGAACATGATGAGTTAAGCGGATCAAGCTGCCGAGAAGCATGATAGGTGTCGCAGAAGTTCACCATGGTCTGTGGAGTAATGGGTCTAAAGTAACGGGGGGCTCTAGGGGTGGAGGCCGTGGGCGCTGAGGGAATGTTGAAATGAATTGCAGCATGGTCGGAGACGTGCATGGCAATGGTCTGGAGATTTTCTGGTTGAAGTCCATAGGAAATGACTAAGTCTAGGGTATGGCCATGATCATGAGTAGGGCCGTGCACAAGCTGAATACAGTCAAAGGTGTGAATGAGTTCTAGGAAGTCAGAGGCAAATTTGTTGTCCTGAGAGTCCACGTGAATATTTAGATCGCCTAGAAATACTGCTCTATTATGATTGGTAGTGATGATGGACAGTAGTTGACCAAATTCTGACAGAAAGTCACCCTTTGAGTTTGGAGGGCGGTACAACAGACAAAAAAGGACAGTGGGATGGGAGGTCGTGAAAGTAAAAAGCTCAAAGGAGGTGAAGTTGCCGACAGTAGTAGGAGTGCATTTATGACCAGATTTATAAATAACAGCCAGCCCCCCACCACCTTTACCAGATGACCTACAGCAATTCCAGAAAGAATAGCCAGGGGGGCATGCCTCAATGAGATGAACATCAGTGTCCTGCCAGGTTTCAACCAGAAACATAAAATCTATTTTGTGGGCAACAATGAGGGTGTTCACTATAAAGGCTTTACAAGTAATAGACCGTAGATTCCAAAGACAGCCATTTAAAGTGGACTCATTTACCTTAATGAGATTTGCTTTCAGGGGGACTGTAGCTAGATTTGAGGTCGATATAGCACGCTTTAAACAATGTGAATTAAGTCTAGGAGTTATTAGCACAGAAATAAGTTGTGGGATAAAAGCTGTATGAATAAATGAAACTGTATTTGAAGTAGGTGCAATATGATCGTCTGAACGCAAGGGGGCAAGAACAGGAATATGAGTTGGGATAGGGGAGCGAATGACAGGGGAGTGAGTTATACTACTTTCACTGCGTCAAAGGGGATTTGCTTTAAAAGCGATGCAGTGAATGAAGTTTGCAATTAGCTGCTTAGTGCCTTTCAGGTTCAGATGCAGACCATCTTTTTTTTAAAGGAACTGCTTCAACCAGAAGTGGTCGAAGTTGCTAATATAATTATAGCCAGCAGCCAGACAGAAATGTTCCAACCACTGATGAAGATTAAAAACACGGCTGAAATGTTCGCTACTCTTAGAGAGGCTAGGGAAAGGACCAGATACAATGCAATGCTTTCCCAGGCTCTCAACTGTGAGACACAGGGTTTCCAGGTCTGTATGGAGTTTGGCTGAGTTTCTGGCCATAACATCATTTGTCCCAGTATGGACGATGATAGTGTGAACAGAGGGGTGACAGTCCAAGAGTATAGGGATGAGTTCAATAAAGTTGCCAACCTTCCCACCGCTTAGACAGTAAGTAATGGCGCATGGCAGTCTGGCAAATCTAACAAGAGAATCGCCAAGTATCAGTAGTTCTGGCACGGGGCTGTTCCCATCGGTGTAGACTGACAGCTTGGGGGGGAGGGGGGAGAGAACATGTGCATTTGTTGACATTCGGCCCGAGGGTGGGGCAGTGGTGGTCATGTCAACATTGGTTTCAGCTGGGTCAACGATAGCACTAGAAACTGAAGCGCTAGTAGTTGCATTGGGGGGGTGGTGGAGGGCAAGGAGCGGGGGGACGGGGGTCATTTCGACGGTGTTTTCAGCTGATTTGGCTACACTGGGCGACGCTCGGCGCCGCCGTTTGCCCCCAGGACGAGCCTTTCTTGGGGTAGAGGCGAGGATTGAAGAGCAGATGGTGGAGTCGGAGGAGGAAGTATCGTGGCCGCGGCGCTTTCTCGGACGGGACTTCAGGTCCGTTCGTGGGCATCCAGTTGGCGTGTCCGCCAGGTCCTGCAGCGATGCATAGGAATTGGAGCATGGAAATCCATCGGCCATATTCCGATCAACAGAAACATATGGACTAAAAAGTGGCATTGACTGTCTCCGGTGTGTTCCCTTGGCCACCGAGACCCAGGAGCGTGTCACTCCAGCTCCAGGAGACTGCTGCATAGCACCGCCATTTAGAGCGCCGCCGACCGGGGATTCCACAGGGGCAGCCTCGCCGAGCACCAGCGGGACAACGCCGGCACCCGGAGCGCCACCACCCGGGAGTTCCATAATGGCCAAACGGTCCTGGAGTTGTGCTTGCCGCTGTAGGAGTTCATTGAGGAGGTTAGTGAGGGAGTGGAGCTCCGTCTTCACCGAGTCAAATTCTGTCATTGTGGGAGCCATAGCAGGACTCGTAGTAGAACTTATCTTCGGCTTATCTACAGCAAACTCTGCTAAACAAGCACCATGGCTAAAGACGAGCCACCGCCAGCTAACAGAGAGCAGTTCGAAGATGTTTGTGATCAAAAAGTGCCGATTAATACAAACGCTATGTTTGCTAGACAGGCACCATGGCTAAAGGCGAGCCACCGCCAGCTAACAGAGCATAGTTCGAAACGTGTAATCAAAAGTACCGATTACCGATATCCCGTGTTAGTATGGAGGCTGTGGATCACTTGGCTGGTATCCAAAGTTTGGTGTTAAAAGAGTTAGTAGAAAGTTGTTAAAATAACGATAAAAAGTCACTCTGTGAGAGAGCTTCTCACTGACAGCCACAGACGCTCACGCATGCGCATGCGTTGATGTGTTTCCAACATCGAGGAACATCTGAAGCCTCATGGATGAGAAGAACTGTGTAGGAATTCACTCTTCGTTCTTAAAGGTAAAGGGCTACTCCGCTGATTTTTTATGTAAGATTTTTGCGGACTTTTCTGAGCTAGCTTCTGAGGATGCCTTTGTGGGCGGAGATTTCAACTGTCACCTTACCCCATCTTTAGACAAACACCCACCTAGTTTGGCCCCCCCTCGAGGCAAGCCAGGATGCTCTCCTCTCTATGTTCAGATATTGGATTCTCTGATGTTTGGAGAGCCCTATGCCCCTCTGATTTAAAGTTTACTTTTTTCAGTGCCCCTCATAAATGTTACACTAGACTCGATTATTTCTTTATTCCTTCCTCTTAAGTTATTTTTGGTCTCATCTTGTACTATGGGAAGTATTGTTTTGTCAGATCATGCCCCTGTATATCTGGTTTATTCACTTTCTGAGGAGAGAGCACGTTCAAGACGCTGGAGACTTAATTCATCCCTTCTCAAAGATGATAGATTTGTTTCGTACTTCACTTCAGAATTCAAAATGTTTTACTCAATTAACTCATCATCTACATGTAGCCGGCTGGAATTGAGCCTTTGGGGCCACCGTCTCAGCAGCCTCACACACTGCGTCAATCGTCATCACGTATTTAAATGCCCAGCCGGCAACCAAACGGCAGCTTGTTATGGTGGTGTCGGCTGTGGGTTCGACCCAGGTTTGGTTGTTCTTTTCTCTTCCCTGACCGGGTGAGTGACTGATGCATTGTGTGCGTATATAGATGTGTGTGTATATATATATATATATATATATATATATATAGCATTTTAATTATTTTTGTTATGACCCAGGTTTAAGTCACACCCACACCACACACGCGCACAGACAGAGTCACTGACACTGTGACACGCCCAAACAAGCGCCATGCTGCTAAGAAAGCCGTTTGTTTTACTTTTAATATTAAACACCTCGGAATGTAACTTAGTCTTTCATTGACATGGAGTTAATGAGAGTCGACGGTGTTTTTACCAGGCTGGTGAAAAACTAGACAAATAAAAGTAACGTTCAAAACGTTACTTAATAAGTTTCTACAAGAAGCTGTGGAAACACTAAACAGATCATCAGCTGATCATCGAACTCAGGCGCCATCGGATGACATTGGTCCTCAGTCAGAGAGCAGCCATTACCTTCTGGACAAATATCTACTGTTGGGTCTCCAGGCAGACGGCGCCATCGGATGACATTGGTCCTCAGTCAGAGAGCAGCCATTACCTTCTGGACAAATATCTACTGTTGGGTCTCCAGGCAGACGGTTTAAGTCACACTTGACGAGTCCATGACTGTACAAGAAGGATAACATGACAGAACACAGACACTTGAAGTAATCGCCACTGCTGTTTTGTTTTAGTTTGTTTTAGTTTGAGTTCATATGTTTTATTGCTTTTAGTATTTTGAGCCATTTCTGTTTTTCTGTTTCTTTGGCTGTTTTCATTCGATAATTTGTTGTTCCCCCCCCCCCCCCCATGGTGGCGAGTACGTTGTACGTTGGATCTGGACGCCGAAGGGAGCCAGTTTCTGAGAATTAGCTGACTAGCCGTATGGGTTGCTTGCTACAACTGGGACCTCACATTTAGCCTACGACTAAGGTTTGGCTGTTGACTGCACCTCTTTTCACGGTGTCGCTCCTGTTTTTCCTGCATGCTGTGTGCTGTGCTGTGCGTGTGTTTATTAATTAATAGTTTCTTAGTCTTCATTGGTTATTGTGCTTCCAGTTGTTTAGCTCCCCCCTAGCTGGTTAACTATTTTTCCTATTTGGCCCCACTGGCTCCACCTGTGACATCGTTGTCCAGTAGAGTGTTGGACCTGTATCAGTTTTAATAGTCTACCTGGTTTTTAACGTTATTGATCGCATGATATGATAAAGGTTTTGTACCATCCTTAAATGTTTAATAAATTTCCTGTTTATGAACACCGTCTCAAGTCCTTATAAACAAACTTGCATTTTGTGGGGAACCCAGTTCACTGGTCTAGTTAGGTCCTTGAACTAATTCAAGGTGGCGTAGTCATACAAAAGTAAATCCTTTGGTACACTTGGTTACATACAGATGATCCTTCTCTCCTTTGGGAGACATGCAAAGCCTACTCACGTGGACTGATTATGTCTTATGTTGCCTCCAAAAGGCGTAAAAAGGAAGAACAACGCAAACTCCTTGAATCCAAACTGGCTGACCTTGAAAGCAAACACATCTTGACCCCAGGCTCAGATCTGCTTAAGGAATTGACGGCTACTCGTGCTGCCTTGAATACTCTGTTGCTTCAAGACTCAGAGTACTCCCTTAAATTTGCTAGACAGAGAATGTATGAGTTTGGGGATAAGCCCGGCAGATGTCTAGCTAATCTGGCTAAGAAAAGAGCTAACTCTCAAGTTATAGCCTCAGTTGTCGATTCCAATAATGTCAGATCTTTTGATACTAAAACTATTAACAAGGAGTTTGCCTCATTTTATTCTAATCTCTATAAAACAGAACAGCTGGATAGTAGTGCTCTCTCCGATATGTATTCTTTTCTTGAAGATTTGCATCTCCCTATGGTCACGGATGCTCAGAATGTACTACTAAATGCCCCGATCACAAAGGAGGAGGCATTTGAAGCCTTGAAATGTATGCCATCTGGGAAAGCTCCGGGGCCGGACGGGTTTGGTTGTGAATTGGAGTTCAGTAGTATTCTATTAGATCCCTTTCTGGCAATGTTGAATCACGCTTCTGAGACCTGGATCCTGCCTCAGTCCTTGCGGGAGGCTAGTATTTCACTTCTCCTCAAAAAAGGAAAATGTCCTGAAAAGTGCGCCTCCTACAGGCCTATAGCCTTACTTAATTCTGACCAAAAATTGCTTTCCAAAATTTTGGCCATGCGTCTGGAAAAAGTGCTCCCTTTCATCATTAAAGAAGAACAGACAGGCTTCATCAAAGGGCGAAACTCCTGTGACAATATGAGAAGGCTTCTAAATGTTATTCAACCGTCTCAGGGCGTCGACCACCCCGTCATGGTGCTGTCTCTCGACGCGGAGAAGGCATTCGACCGCGTGGAATGGCCCTATCTGTTTGAAACGTTTGAGGAATTCGGCCTGGGTTGTAGATTTACCAAGTGGGTCAAAATTCTTTACGAATCCCGAACGGCAGCAGTTTTGACTAATGGACTTAGGTCCGACAATTTCTCTATTCAACGGGGTAATCCCCAAGGAGATCCGCTCAGCCCGTTGCTCTTCGCAATCGCTATTGAACCGCTTGCCGAGGCAATCAGACAATCTGCTCTGATCTCTGGTGTTCGAATCGGTGAAAGGGAGCACAAAATCACTCTTTATGCAGATGACGTGTTAATTTTTATTTCCAGACCTCATTCCTCTATTCCCTGTCTAACTCAAATGATCTCTAAGTTTGGCGCCTTTTCGGGTTACAAAATTAATTTCACTAAGTCTGAAGCCATGCCACTTGGTTCTCTCACATCCATACCAGACCTGTCCGAACCCTTCCCTTTTAAATGGTCACCTGCTGGTTTTGTTTATTTGGGAGTGACTATAACACCTGCTTATGTTACACTGTTCAAGGCCAACTTCCCTCCTCTTTTAGATATTATAAAGGCAGACTTAGATCGTTGGGCCCCCTTACCCCTCTCTTGGCTAGGTAGGATAGCTCTTATCAAAATGAATATTCTCCCCAGAATACTTTACCCATTACAAATGATTCCTGTATTGTTGACAAACAAGGTTATCAAGGTACTAGAAGGATGGTTAAGTACTTTCATTTGGAATGGGAAGAAGCCCCGGCTAAAATTGGCCAAACTTCAAATGGATGGCGCAGATGGTGGTTTAGACCTGCCCAATATAAGGCATTACCAACTGGCCGCGCACCTCAGGGTGCTTACGAATTGGCTTAAATCGGATCCTAACTCGATTTGGCTTGATATTGAATCTTCACAGTCCAAATGCCCTCTTTGGAATCTATTATTCATAAAGGACCTTAAGTCTATTAGGAAATTCTGTTCTAACCCCATCACTCTATGTTCAGTCAAAGCCTGGAGGTCTGTGCGTAGTATTGAAGGCCGTGCTAAATTGACATCTCCCCTCACTCCAGTGGTAGGCAACCCTGACTTTAGGCCGGGACACTCAGGTGCAGGCTTTAGGACCTGGCATGAGAAGGGCATTACCAAACTTGGAGACCTTTTTGATGGCCAGACCTTGAGGTCTTTCACACAATTGCAGCAGCGTCATGGGTTGCCAAATTCTGAATTCTTCAGATATTTACAAATTAGACATTTTATTACTGAGGACACTTCACTTTTAGCCAATAGTTCCGCTTCACAGGTAGAAATAGCCCTCTCTTTGAAATTATCTAAGAAACAAATTTCAATTTTCTGTGACGTATTGAATTCCCACTCATCTATATCCTCTCAGACCACTAAGCAGTCCTGGGAAAAAGATTTGGATGTCTCTATTCATGATGAGGGCTGGGCAAATATGTGGGCCTATGCGAAACAGATTTCAGTTTGTAACCGAACTAAATCCATCCAGTTCAGAATATTACATCGTATACATATAACTCCTGCTCTCAAGAACAAAATGGATGTCAGTGCGTCCCCATTTTGCTTTAAGTGCAAGACAGAGATTGGTAATTATGTTCACTGTCTTTGGTCCTGTGTGAAGCTTCAGAACTATTGGTATGACATTGTGTCAGAACTCTCTGTTATTTTTGGTGTCTCGATCGATTTAGATCCGTTGTGTCTTTTACTTGGTCTCCCGGATGATCATGTCATTGATGACAAACATAAGAGGTTGTTCAACTTATTAACGTTTGCTGCTAGAAAAAATATTCTTTTGTTTTGGATCAAGGATGTTGCTCCATCAAAGAAATCATGGCATAACATTATAATGGACTGTATTCCTTGTGAATACATTACATGCATGCTGCTTTCTAAATTGGACACTTTCTACAAAATTTGGGACCCTTATTTGAATCATATTGGAACCACACTGTCTGCCACGATACTTGGAGGTTTTCCGTACCAACCTTAGATACTTTGTGCCTATGATAACTGTTGTCTGCCTTTTTAATATATGTACTGTATTTCCTGAAAAGCCACTTGTCATTATGGTTCATTGTCCTTGTCATGTCTTTGTATACTCAATCTTTTTATTTATAATAATGTTGTGCCTGAGCTGTTTTTGTTTTTGTTTTGTTTTCTTTTATTTATGATTATGTTCTTGTTGTATAATGTCTGTTTGTCTTTAAAAAAAAAAACCCCAATAAATATACTTTATAAAAAGACTCACATTTCCGGCTCCACTTCCTCCGAGACCGATTCCCTCTCCCCGGCTCTTGCGGCACGCCTTTCTGCTGGCAGAGGCCAGCCATGTCCAAGATTACCGGACGCAGATCATTTCGACGTTTGGCACTGTGCTAAAAATGGATTCCACCAAGAAAGTATGTAAATCAAAACATAATACCATACTGTATGATTGATATATATAATTGATATATGCAATGATATAATATTGCAGTATGCGGGAATGCTTTGCAAAGTCACTTGACGGAAGTTATGACATTATGCACTTTGATATATTCATAGTTGGTGTGGAATATGTCGGGGGAAGGACAAGGCTCAGCTGACTGGTTCACCAGCATCGGCAACGAACACTCACAAGTCCTCACCTTTGTGCTGACCTCTGTGGAGTCCACTGAAAGCCTGATCCCAATGTGTCGTGGTCTAATGGAAAGGTTTCGGCTGGCCAATCAACCTGCACCTAAAGTGTTATATGTGGACTGTGGGTGTTGCCGTGCGAAGGGCCCAACAGCGCTGGAGAACATGTTCAAGCCCTGGGTGGATGATGGGATGGTTGTGCGCCTGGACATATTCCACTGGATACACCGGTTTGATGGAGCCATCCGCACAGAGACACACTGCAAGTATGCTGCATTCACATCAGCTCTTGCTGGGGCAGTGATGGCATACAACAGAAAAGACCTGGATCTGCTGATCAAGGTTGCCAAAGCCAAGGACCCGGCAGCATTCAGGTCTGTTTCAGATGTGGAAGTTGTCCGCAGATACATTTCCAGGGACCAGCTGAAACATCACGTGCGGAGGGTCAAACTTGGGGCGCAGGAAACCTACCTGCTTGTGCAGCTGGCCATTGAGGAGCTGAAAGGTCCTGCTGGACAGGACGAGAATGGAGTGCGCCTCTTCAAATCACCTGGTATGAAAGACCTCATACTGAAGAATTATCGCAACATCCATATTGATAATGCAACTCACAAAGTGAACGTAACACACCAACCATATGTATCAATGTGTATTTACTATTTACAGACGCCATTGATAGGATGTGGGCAGAACAGCAGCGACACCTGGAATGCATCCAGGATCCACCAGACATGAATCTGTATAGGGTTGCACGCATAAGCACGATCAACAAGGTGGATGTGCCCTATTACAAGTGTGTGCGTGGAACCAACAGCCTGGAAGGCTTTCATAAATATCTTCCACACATGATTCCAGGTACACAAGCATAGTGTTTATACTTGTTATGTAGCTTCTGTGTGTACTGAACTGTGCACTGTATGCCTATAGATATCGTTGCTGTCAGGCATAAACTGATGTCCAAACCGTTGCTTTTTAATTAAACAATAAGTTAAATAGTGAAATGCAAGCTCGCAATGTGTTGCATCGTGACTCGTCATGAGCTTGTAGATCTGCTATTTTCAGTATTTTACATCGTTTTTAAATTGTAAAAAAGGAATGGATTTTGGAATTCTACCTGACAGTAATGATATATATTTTATGAATACCATTTCTACTGCTGTTTACTGAGCCAAATTACCCCTCAGTCATTACACTTCTGCCCTCGCATGGCCCAAGGACGTTTGGTCCATTTTGCTCCAGTGTAAGTTACTGGGTAAAGCACAGGAGGTGATGGCCGCGCTCTCTGTTCAGGATAGTATGGATTATGTCATTGTAAAAGCAACCATTCTGCGTGCATATGAACAAGTGCCTGAAGCGTATCGTCAGAAGTTTAGGCAGCTTTCTAAAAATGCTGGCCAAACTTTTGTCGAGTTCGCTCGGGAAAAGGAGGCTCTGTTCGATATGTGGTGCGCGGCAAGCAAAGCAACTGATTTGCAATCACTGCGCGCACTACTGTTGATGGAGGAATTTAAGAGGAGGGGCTTGCCCGACAACATATGCATGCACTTGAACGAACGGAGAGTGGCGTCAGTGGGGGAAGCAGCTGTCTTCGCTGACGAGTTTGTTTTGACGCATAAGAATGTGTTTTATGCTTCAGAGTCAAGTACTAAGAAAACTCACAAATCTAGTGATGCGTGTAATTACGCACAGACTCAGCGTTCGCATGAGCGGGGTGGTGATAAACAGAGGGAGGACGGCACTTGTCACTACTGCAAAAAGGTGGGCCATTTCATTGGCCAGTGCAGAGCAAGACAACGGAAAGAACAAAATGGTACTAAAAGTATGGGATTGATCAGAGCGGAGAAAAGTGTTGGAACTGCTTTTGTGCTTGCCCGTCCTGGTCCAGATTCCAGTTTTGATCCCTTTGTATTTGATGGCGATATTTCTGTGTCACAGCATTCTGTTGAGCGCACTGCAGTACGTATGCTGAGAGACACTGGGGCCCAACAAAGTGTAATACTAGCGGAGGTACTGCCTTTGAATGGCGACACGGCCTGCGGGTCTAGTGCAGTTATACGAGGGGTGGAAATGGGCTATATTTCTGCACCTTTGCACACGCTGTATGTACAGTCAGCCCTGGTTTCTGGGTACTTTAATGTAGCGGTGCGTGACGAATTACCCATTGAGGGGATTTCATTTGTCATGGGGAATGATATCGCAGGTGGGAAAGTGTATCCTGTGTTGGAAGTGATAGAGCGTCCTGTGGTGGAATGTGCTATTGAAAACGACACCCTGGCTATGAGATACCCTGAGGCTTTTCCAGCCTGTGTGATCACCCGTGCACAGTCATGTAAAACAGGGGATGATTCTGATTTGTCCGCTCTCGCGAGTGACAAAACGTTGTCTGCCGCTCCTAAAGTGTTGACACAACTGCAGAGTGTTAATGCCAGGGGGGGGGGGTAACTGGGGGTGGGAAAAATAATTTGATTCTGCCTGTAACCAGGGAAAGCCTTATCCAAGCACAAGGCGTGGATCCCACGCTGAAGAAATGTCTAGCGGCTGTGTTGAGCCAAGAGGAAATTAAAACAAAGAGCATGGGCTACTTTAGCGACCAAGGGTTGTTAATGCGCAAGTGGTGTCCCAACGGAGCACAGGAATCTGAATGGAGCGCAGTGGTCCAGATTGTGGTCCCATCTGTATATAGGCAGCAGGTCCTCTCGTTAGCACACGATCATGATTGGGCGGGGCATTTGGGTATTACAAAAACGTATTCCCGAATCCTAAAACACTTCTTTTGGCCGGGGCTGAAACAAGCTGTGTCGCAATATAGTCGCACTTGTGCTATTTGTCAGCTAAGGGGAAAACCCAGTCAAACCATTCCTGCTGCGCCGCTCTGCCCGATTCCTGCTGTTGGGGAACCATTTGAAAGAGTTATTGTCGTGGCTACAGTGAAGGGGCTGTGGAAAGGTGGGGGCGACAAGGCAAAGGCGCTGATGACGTACCGGTCAACACCCCTGGAGAGTGGTTTCCCCTGCACAACTCCTCATGGGGAGACAGATTCGCGCCAACATACCACAGCACCCAAAGACCCTGCTTCCTCGCTGGCCAAACATCAGAGAGTTCAGGAAGTCAGAGATGCAGGCAAAGGAGGATCAACGTCGTCGCTACAACCTGCATCACAGAGCCCGTCCCTTACCTACGCTGCAGTGTGGCCAAAAGGTGCGGCTCCCCAGGGAGAAGAGAGAAGGAACTGTCATACAGCAGGCGACAACGCCCAGGTCATACGTCGTGGAGACGGATGACGGACAGTTGAGGAGAAACCGCGCCCATCTGCGCACTCTTCAGCAACCTGCTCCACAGACGTCGACACCTGTGGTACCTGGGACAACCGTGGAACATGGTAACACAGAGACACACGCATGCCAACCAGCTCAGAGTGACAGAGATACTAGGCATGACAGACATTCTGATAACACCAACGCACCCTATGTGACCTCCTCTGGTAGGGTGTCACGCCCTCCGGTTAGACTGGACATGTGAGAGACTGGGGGGGAAGGTTTAAAAACATGAAAAAAACAAAAACAAAAAGGAGGGAATGTGAAGGTTTGATTATGTGTTTTGAGAATGTGAATTGTTTTTTCTGAAAGAAGAGGGAAAAAAAGTGATACAGAGGGAAGGGGAAAAGACTGATGTGAATTGTATGTGTTTTTTGGGAACTGCAATTGTTTGCTATTTTGGTTTAATACTGGTTTGTTATATTTCTTACTAAAAGGGGAAGGTGTCCTGTAAGGGATTGAGTGACATGGTTAGTGTTGCTAGACGGACCCAAATGTATGTAACACCTTACTCTGCTTCCGCCCAACCTGAAGTAAACAGTTAACTACAACAGCTCTCTCCGTCTCTTATTATATGTGAACTATAATAGCCTAAGGCTTACACAACACCAAACTTTAGATTCGGAGACAAATATCTACAGTCTATACACCTGCCCTGAAATCTGGTTTACGACTGACTGTCTGACTCTCCTCTCCGAGTCGAGACACGCCTACCTCCTGTGAAGCTCACACGTCAATCAAAATCATCCCAAGGTAGCAACGCCCCTCAGAACATACTCGACTTTATGGTCATTTCTTTAATAAATGGGACCATAATTTTCCAAAATGAATATTATGACATAAGAAATGAGACTTTAAACTAGTGACTGGAAGCAGAAAGTATTCATGACCATGTTTATTAAGGTAATACAGTCTAGGTGAAGTTGGGCCCAAATACATGGGTCTCTATGGAGCTATGATGTTTTTTGGGCCCAGTCCAGCGCCCCAACAGGCCATTATATGAACTTTCAGGAAGTCCCGATTTCATAACTGGCTTCACGAAATATCTGACTGACTGCCCCCCTGGTCAAACTACAACTGCAAGTACTGCAGTTTCTCAACCTCTGTCCTGTATTCTTTCACCACACATGTAAAAGTACACAGGAATGAGGCTAATCATTGCTTTTCATGTGGTATACGGGATTGCCTTTGCACTTTTAAGAATTTTAAGTATTTTAAGTCTCATATGTATCGGCAACATCGAAAGGCAAAGATTGTGCCAATTGAAGATATACCTCAACAACAGATTATGTTGTTATGCCAGGTTGATGGTTGTAACTTTCAGAGCACCGTTTATTCAAGCCTGTGTACACACTTGAAAGCTCATATTATGAATGGTGAAAAGGTGACCTGTTCTTATTTAGGTTGCACCACATCTTTCTCTGTTAAGTCAACCTTTTCTTCTCATTTAAGTAGAAACCATAAACGTTCACACCATGAACATATAAGTCATGATGCAGCTAACTGCCAGCAAAATGAGCAGTGTACATTGTCTGAAATGTTCCCTGAAGCTATGCCTGATGTGCAAGATGCCGAGCAGGATACTGTGCTTGACCAAAGCCAGTTTTTGAACAATTTGGCTCTTTTCTATCTTAAAATGCAAGCCAAAATGTTAATTCCTGCTAGTACTATTCAGACAATCATAGAGGAATTCCAGGAGGTGCACAACTCTGGCATGAAGTTGGCACTTTCAAAGGTTAATGAGAAGCTTACTATGTTGAACCTGCAGAACAATGAAATCAGTCAGATACTAGATGATGTGTCAAAGGAGGATATCTTTAAAGTGTGCCATGAAGGTCCCATGCGATCTGACAAAACAAGAAAACATTTTTTCATGAAGACTTTCAGTTATGTTGAGCCCACTCCCATCTATTTAGGTGCAAATGCAGCTGGTAGGGAATGTTCCTTTCAGTACCTATCAAGGATACCTTGAAGGATCTTCTTAGCCAGCCTACAGTGAAAGACCAGTACAGACAGACAAAGGTGAAGAAAATATCAAACACTCTAACAGATGTTTTGACAGATGTGATGGATGGAAAAAATATCAAAGAAAATGCTTTGTTAAGAGAATCCCCCTCGTCTTTGTCAATAATTTTGTACCAGGATTCGTTTGAAATTGTAAATCCGCTCGGTTCTGGTAAAAAGAAGCATACAATATTGGCAGTGTACTTGACTCTTGGTGAAATATTGCCGCATAATCGCTCATGCGTTGATCCAATGCAGTTGGTACTACTTTGTAGGGAGGATGACTTTCAGTTTTTTGGGCAAAATAAAATCTTCTCCCCCCTTCTAGCTGATTTGAAGGACATAGAAGAGTTGGGATTTGAAACTGAGGATGGTAGCCGTCTGAAAGGAGCATTAATAGCCATATCAGGGGACAATCTGGGTTCACACTGTATCGGAGCTGGATTCACTGAGAATTTTAGCAAAAGCAAACACTTCTGCCGTTACTGTTTGATAGACAGGGACATGTTTAAAAAACAACCTGGAAAATTGTTGTCATCATCTTATTATTATTTGTATTATTAGTTGTTGTTGTTGTTATATAGGCCTAGGCTATGATTCTTGTTATTGTTGTTATTTTCAATCTTCCTTGTGAATAGGCTACTAATCCAATAATATTTTCATGTTATCTTACTTGTGAGTAGTATCTAATGCGCAGCCTTAAGCCTATCTTCCACACCCAAAAGTTTGCTTAGAAGGTCCGGATCAGAGACCAAAATGTTTAAATATGTTGCATTTTGGTCCGTTTAGTTCACACAGGACTTTGAACCAAATATATGTGAACAAATTGATCGATACTGACAGAATATGCTATTTCTATGGAAAATTACTTCACTGCCAAACACACACACACACGCACACACACACACACACACACACACACACACACACACACACAGAGTGCGAACCCGGTCTCTCTTTTAGGACTGATTCTAATGGAAAAAAGGAGGACACGATTTGAACTCTCTCTCACTCTAAGGCGCCTGTCACACCTTTCAGACAAGTGTCTTATCAATGTTTTATGGTTTCATCTGTCTTGTCGTTTGTCGCATCAATTGACCACAATGCTTTGCGGAATCTGGGCGGTGTGTGGGCGGTGCGAGGACATGCGGAAACATCCACGTGTTGCCTGTTGTTGTCCTTACGCTGTTAGCTGCGGGACACAGTAGCTAGTAGCTAGCGTTGGTTGTGTCAACGTGTTGCGTCTCCACTTTATCAGTACCACTACCACAGTAGGTGCCAAGTCTGGCACTGATTCCGTGTGTATGTATATAGCCTCCAGGTACGCAGACTAAGCATGGCATCATTGTGGAAAATTAATATTTTCTGTTAACAACGACTCCATTATTTTTAATAAAGCGCATCCATTTTACCACAACACACGACTTGCTGCATTTCAGGCTGTTAGCCATGGGGCGCCTGGGCGCACGGCTCTCTCCTATCTGCAGTCAGACCGTTCAGCGTTACTTCAGGAGAGGAGACGACAGATTGCAGTGGACACCTCGATGTTAATGTTATTTAAAAAAATGAGAGAAAAAAAAGGGGGGGAATCATAACATTTCATGCCCAAAATGATTGTTTGGGAGCAGTAGCATTATATATATATAAGTCATGGCTACGACTCTTTCATAATCTCCAGTCCAATGCGCACTGCCCATGCGAACTGAAAACATGTTCATTCATATTAACAGTTTTATTTTATTTTAACAACCAAATCATATGATTTTGAATCATATGAATCATATGAATCAAAATTTCTGCTGAGACAGTATTTGAAATTTTAATATAGTCGCGTAGTTTCAGCGATGAACGATGCACACCGAACGTTAAGCAGCTCAACCCTGAAACACAGCAGCAGCTCAATGACGAAGCTCCGTCTTTTTAAGCTCTTTTTAAGCCCTGTTTTTTAACCACTGCAGACAGCATATGGATTTTAAGGTTCGGATACACAGTTTTACTGATGTGCTTTTTAACTGGATTGCCGACATTCGGACTGTCAGCCCTGGCCTGTTGCTAGTTTGACAGCTGCAGCTGCTAGCTGTCACAGCCGTGGCACGTTAAACAAGCGACTTTTTCAGTTTATAAGTAGCTCCGGTCCATTCTGTCAATGCAGGGTGTGCGTGTGCGTGTGTACACGATAAATATCTAGTACATTTGTATATTCACGTACAGTCGTACAAGTAGGCTACACAGCATAGGCACTCAGATCATAACACAGGGCAGAATCATATAAGCATTAGGAGTGAAAATGCATGCACCTTGAATTATAACGTTTGTTTTAATTTTCTGTTCGGCCACGACGGGCAGGGATTATATTTTCCTGTTGAATTGCTTACTGGAACAGACCAAACTACTTTACTTCATTTTCGTTAATACGAAAGTGCATAGGCTTTCCTCTTCCGTGTCTGCACTATGCAAAAAAAAAACAACAGACTCAGAGTGTGAAAAGACCGCCCAGTGCAGCGTAACAAACGGACCTTCTCTCCTATTGGTTGGCGGGTAAACCCAACCCTTTTTGTCTTGTCTGAGGTGCCGCCTTGTTCTTCAGCTTGTGGACTACAGAATGTTTTGTGTCTTGTGTCTCGCCCCCCCCCCCCCCCATGAAACACGTTTGTCTGATGAGACCACGTGACTCCCATTAGAAATGCATTGGGAGCTGTCTTGTCTGATGCTTTTCATCAGACAACCATAAGACGCTTGTCTGAAAGGTGTGACTGCGGCCTAACAGATCACAGACACGCACTGCCCAGCTCGCTTTAAAGCCCATGACTAGAGAGAGACTTATTGCATAGCCCACTGTGGTAGAATAGTGAAGTGCATCGCTCCTTTGCAGGACTTGTCGACAACCATACAAACGTTTTTGAACAACGCTTATATATCCACCCATGGTGCAGACCACAAGACGTGAATGTAGCTGCATTCTGCAATGCATTATACGGCATAACTTTGCGCGGCGGCGCATACTAAAAAAAAAAGCTAACATTCGAATCTGTACATATATACCGGTAGGCCTATGTGTCGATAGCTTGTAAATCTGTTATTTTTTCCAGCATGTTAACTTAAAACATTGAAATGTGCTGGCTTGTAGAGGGTACTGTATGAATAAGCAAAATTCGTTACTTAGTAGGAACGAACAAACCAACAGCCATGCAGCTTAAAGCTGCTCAGAGAGGAATCTCAACATACGTAAGTGGATTTCATAATGTGCAGTATAGGCCTACATGTGTCATAATAATTAGTAAATCAGTGTACACAATCTGAAGAAAACCTGGAGACTGACATTCAGTATAGGTTAATAAAGTTCAAAATGGACTGTACAGTGCAGTACACATTGATGATAGCGGACACCATTAATCTTAACCTAGATATACCTTCAACCACTTCAAGAAATACAGTTTGTCAGACACCAAATTAATTTACAGATTGGACTCAAAAGCAGGCAGACAGGTAACTGGTTTTGACAGTGTTTATTAACAAGCTTGGGGGGAGGGGGGGGGGGGGGGGTGAGGCCGCCCCCCCCCCCCTCCCCCCAAGCAAAGGGACCAGGCAGAGACGTCGTCGAAGAGGATAGCGTGGGTCAGGGTTCCGGGGAGGCAGTCGGTAAATCGTCGAGTCCAATAGGGGATAATCAAAAAAAATTATAGCTAAACGGACAGAATTCTATTTTATTTGAATGATGAAACCCAGCTGCCATTAATAGTTGGAAACGGAAATGGAAATTGCGGAAATTGCGGAAATTGCGGAAATGGTGGAAATGGAAATTGCGGAAATTGCGGAAATGCGGAAATGGAAATTGCGGAAATGGTAATTGCGGAAATGGTTGAAATGGAAATTGCGGAAATTGCGGAAATGGAAATTGAGGAAATGGAAATTGTGGAAATTGCGGAAATGGTAATTGCGGAAAATTGCGGAAATTGCTCTTTACTTATAGCTATCTATTTTCAGGTAGATTGTTTTATTTTACTCAGTCAGCCATATCACTACTCATTTTTTTTCATGAAAAAGGTCATAGCTGGGTAATCTATTTTCAGGCAAATTGTGTTTATTGTATTTTATTTTACTCAGCCATAACAATTTATTTTCTGTTAACCAACTTGCTGGCTGGCAGGCAGGCAGACAGCTACTCATAGACAGACAGACAGCTACTCATGGACAATTGGACAGGCAGGAAGGCAGACAGCTACTCATAGACAGGCAGACAGACAGCTACTCATGGACAATTAGGCAGGCAGGCAGACAGCTACTCATAGACAGGCAGACAGACAGCTACTCATGGACAATTAGGCAGGCAGGCAGACAGCTACTCAGACAGGCAGACAGACAGCTACTCATGGACAATTGGACAGGCAGGCAGGCAGACAGACAGCTACTCATAGACAGGCAGGCAGACAGCTACTCATAGACAGGCAGACAGTAAGACAGCTACTCATTGACAGACAGACAAATAACTACTCATGGACAGACAGACAATAATTTGTGCAGTTATGGAAACAGCTCTTTGTGTTTATGCAAGAAAATGTAACACATTTGTAACACAATGTAGCACATTGTACTTACTTACTTGTAAAATAAAGCAATTGAAAGAGAGAAGTTATCAAGTATCATTAATGTCGTAATTTTATCTACTGGCCCCTGGCCCCTTGCCATTTTTGTAATGTGGCCCACAGGTTAATCTATTTGAGTATCCCTGCTCTAAGGTGTATCAGCGATACAAAATCGTTAAAGATGTTGTATCGCTGATACACCTTTAGGCTTATGCTGCATAATATAACAAAGGCCTACAGTGTGGCACATATAGGACTTCACAGAGCGCTTCCACTTTTCACCGTCTTTGGTCATCTTTTTCTTTGTTTCCCTTCTGGTGCGCAAGTCAAATTTACTATATAGGCCTACCTATGTTGCAATGACGTGGTGACGTGGGCACATAATTGAAGACACACACACAGTCACACACGCAACAGATATGTCCAGCATGTAATTATGCATACAAGTTCAGTTTTGCTAAGAAGCAAAGAATTACAGCCAGTTCAGATTTTTTATATGTGTATGAGACAACATTAAACGATAGAGCCTACACTGTTCAAAAATTGACATGCAGCCTACAGTGGGAATATATGAAATTAAGTGGGCTGTCCTATCAAAGTATCAATCATAGAAGAAGGCACTTTCCCGGAATTATTCAGCTTCTCGCTCTCTCGCTGTGCGCAAGGCAGCCTCCCTTTACATAATGGAAAAAAACGGAATCTCTCTATTCCAGATGGCAGACAAAGCAAGAATAAGTAATAACAGGCGAGACAGATGTACATCATGTATAAGTTTATTTGTATTTAATAAAAGGATAGAAATATGACCTGTATTAAAAAAAAAAAAAAACTTTTGACTTTGACACACACACGACACGCACACATGTACGCACGAGCAAATGGAGTGAACGCCCGGAGGGTGCGGGTGTCCTGCAGGGATGCCTGGACTCATTATAGCCTACCGTATGCAGTCAATTATTATTATTTTCTCTCTCATGCGCTGTCATGTCACATGTCATCCTGACCGTGCCGTTTGCTTTCATGGACAGATGAACAGCCGAGACAGATCTTTATTTAATGTAATAAAATGGTCGGATTAATAGGCCTATGCTTCGACAAAGGTGAGAATTGGCACGCGCGCGCGCGCACACACGTGCGCCTTTCCCTGTGCGTTGGCGGTGTTTAAATTCCGGAGGGGGGGGTGATTGTGTAGCCTACGTTTCGGACGCCGTTTCGGAGGGTGGGGTGCTTGGTGGGGGCTGGGGGAGGCGGGGTTGTGTGTTGGGTCGGAATGGGGGTGCGTCGGAATGGGGGTGCGTCGGAATGGGGGGGTGTCGAAATGGGGTTGGAGTCGGAACGGCGATGCGTCGGAATGCCGCTCTGTTCCCGTTCCCTGACTCTTCACTAAAACCCAAACATCACTATTTAGTGCATTATCCAGGCCTCATTCTACATTTTGGCCCTCTAATTCGACTGTGGACCTTAAGGTTTGAAAGCAAACATTGTTATTTCAAACAATGTGCAAGGAAACTGCGCAACTTCAAAAATGTGTGCAGCTCACTAGCAGAAAGGCACCAATTGTTGCAGGCTTATTTGAGCACAGGGCAGCTGTTTTCTCCAAACATTCAAGTGGTTGGATTTACAAGCAACTTTGAAGAGAAACTCTACAGTCACAGCATTCAGCAGGCACTCTGCAGGACAATGGTCAACAGAAAAAACACTACAGAGATGTCAGCTGTATTGTACAAGAATACCAAATATTGTAAGGATCAGATTGTGGCACTGGCAGGTGGTGACAGTGGAATTGTGTTTGGGAAAATTGTTTTGATTTTACTTAAAGTGGCTGTAAAGCAAATTATGCTATTTTCTTATAGACATATTACACATGTAACATGGTCATCTATGAAACCCTGGGAAAAAAAATTGAACTTTATTTTACATCACTGTGGAATAAGACCATTTCGCGTTTTTTTATCATATCTGCGGGGGGGTCGAGATTACTATATCACCGCGTGACGTATCACGGTGATAATTAAATATGTAATGAGCCCACTGCCGAAGCTCCGCCCCATACCTGGCTAGCTAGCTACTACCAGAGCCTATACTACTAGCTACTAGCTTTAGCTTAGCTTGCTGTGCTGCTGCTGTTGTTGTTGTTGTCCAGACTCCCCACGCTCCCTCTACCACCACCACAGCACCAATCCCTACAGCTAGTAGACGGTACTTTTTCCAGTTTGTTGGTTTAGCTTTTGGCCTTTTTGCTCGTTATCATGGCTCCTTGGCGAAAATGCGTTTTACCTGCCTGCCATGCTCGCCAAGGGGGTTCCATTTGTTTATTCGCGTTCCCCAAAAAAGAGGAAATGAGACAGAGGTGGATGGAGTTTGTGATGCGCCACGGCGGGAGAGATGTGCTATACACCACCTCCACTGCCTACCTATGTAGCCAACATTTCACCGCCGAATGTTTCTCAAACTGGCAACGGAGACAGCTCGGTTTTACAGACAACCCACTCATGTTGGTTAGTGGTGCCGAACCGAACATATATGTCGCCGCTGGGGCTCCTCTCCCCCCACCTGTATCACTATCTACCGTCGTCAACAGGCCTGTTGCTTCTCATGTAAGTTTCCAGCAGTACTTGTTATTATAATTATACTTTTTTATTTATGTGTAGTAGTTTGGGCTCTATTTTCTGCTAAACGACAAAATGGTCAATATGTTACGTAGCGTTTGTAGTGTGTATCGTATCATCCACTGTAACATAGTGCATAGTCCATGATTTGACCATCGACCAAATACAGAAAGTATTGCACTGTACCGGAAAGTGATGGTAGTAGCCTAGTCTGGTTGCAGTGTTTCCTGGATATGAGTAATTTGGAAATATCACGTTCTGCTCTTTGATAAAGTTATGCCTGTCTTGTGTTGTCCACTGAAATAATTTGCCAAAGTCTCCAAAACATTTTTCTGGTGATGATAAACAGAACACAATAGAACATGTGCAAATGCAATGCATCTTCACTGACTGTCACAAAACACCATGTGCATTTCATGTATTGTAGGTAAGGGTTTACCCCCCTAAGTGTACAGGGGCATAAGGGGCGGTCTCAAGACTGATGCTACAGTTATATAGGCCATTACAAGTGGACATTCACATTATTTTATTTTCTACATACAGATTTACGAGGGTGTTATTGATCAAGTCATAGCCTGCACTATTGTTTTCATGAGCAGAAGTAGGCTATGTCTGAATAAGTAATTTATACTGTCATCTTATCTGTTCACAAAGCAGACCCTTCCATCCACAAGAGAGACACAGGGTCAGCGTGACAAAGTCACTACCCGAGAAATTGGGGTTCAGACTGACCGCTCTGTGGGGAGAAGAACAGTTGCAACGCAACTTGCCAGAAGAACCCTCATTAGCAGCAAGAGTGAAGGTTGGTCAAGTTATTATGGTAGTTTGTAATTGTCTGACAGATTCTATTGATGAACAATATAATTTTTGAAGGACAACACTCCTGTCACTTTTTGAATAAAATATAACAGAACCTATTCATTAGTCATTCGACACAGACAGTAGCCTACAATGTAGGCTACTGTCTGTGTCGGTTCCGAGTAAACTGAAGCGTCACCTTGATACCAATCATGATGAACTCGCTACAAAGGACAAAGACTTTTTCGTGAGTTTGAAAGAAAAAAAGGAGAAAGACACAACGAAGCAGGCAAGTCTCTTGATACGCAGTACCACTAAGAGTTCTGAAAAAGGTCTGGAATTAAGCTACGAAATCGCAGAGATGTTGGCACAGTTTAAAATGCCACATACATTGGCAGAAACAGTAGTAGCCAAAACTATGAAACTCATAGGGCGTCACTATTTGCCACCAGATATTGTAAAGGAATTAGCAAATGTGCCGCTCTCAAATGACACAATTGGCCGACGCATTGAAGACATGTCTGCAGATATCGAGAGTGTTGTCATACACAAAATTATGAGGAGTGGTAAATTTGCACTGCAAGTGGATGAATCAACAGATATAAGTGGACACGCACAGCTGTTGGCAAACGTGAGATTCATTGATTGTGACGCGGATGGTGACTTCATCAGAGAGAATTACCTGTTTTGCAAACAACTGCCTGGAAATACAACAGGAGAGGAAGTTTTCCGGGTGACATCGGAATATTTGGAGAAATGGAATTTAAGCTGGGAAGACTGTGTCAGTGTGTGCACTGATGGAGCTGCAGCTATGACCGGGCGATACAAGGGATTTGTTAGCCGAGTGAAAGAGATTAATCCTGACGTCATGGCTACACACTGTTTTTTACACCGTGAGGCGCTAGTTGCAAAGACTTTACCAAAAGACCTGTTAGTTGTGTTGGAAAATGCAGTAAGCGTCGTTAACTTTATTAAAGCAAGACCACTGAAAAGCAGGATGTTCGCCAAACTGTGCGGGGAAATGGAGGCGGACCACCAAACTCTGCTGTTGCACACCGAGGTTCGATGGCTTTCCAGAGGAAAAGTTTTGTCGCGTGTATATGAACTGAGGAAGGAATTGCAGTGCTTTCTGTCCGCTGAGCAATCCAAATATGCCGAACTGTTTGCAAATGAGTACTGGTGTGCAAGACTAGCATACATGGCGGATATTTTTACCCATCTGAATGAACTGAACAGGAAAATGCAAGGGCGAAATGAGAACATTCTTACAACCACGGCAAAACTGAACACATTTCGGAGCAAACTCGCCATGTGGCGGCGTGCTGTGGGCACGGGCAAGCTAGAAATGTTTCCTTGCAGCAACGCTGGATACAAAAACAATCGTGAATTGTGTGGGGTCATTTCTGAGCATCTGGAAACTCTCGAGGAGAAATTTGCAATTTATTTCCCCCCAGTTTCCGCCGAAGACTTTGACTGGGTCCATGACCCATTGACCGCGGAAAACGTGAACAGCCCAATGCAGGAGCAAGAGCAGTTATTGGACATACAGGGGGACTATCAATACAAAAAGAAATTCAAGGAACTAAGTCTGGACAGGTTTTGGTTGGCTGTTGGCAAAGAATATCCAGCCATCACAGCCAGCGCAATGGCAGTGCTGCTCCCCTTTTCCACAACCTACCTGTGTGAGCTTAGCTTTTCAAGCCTGACTTGCATAAAAAACAAACACAGAGAGAGACTGAGAGCAGTTGATGAGGAGCTCCGTGTCTGTTTGTCCAGCATCCCAGCCAGGATAAAAACTATTTGTTCAGGAAAACAAGCTCAAGGTTCACACTAAGACAGAACTTGTTAAACATATTTACTTTTCTTTTTATCAATTATTTTTTACGATTTTCTTTGTACAAAAGTGCTCAAGTTTAAGACCATTGTATTGTGGCAAAAGATGTTTTTCTCTTTTTTTTTTACAACTCCTTTTTTTATTTAGAAGTATTACTTTGCATTGACAAATTGAACATGTGTGTGCTATATTTTGTATGAGTTTTCAAAAATAAATTGGTGAAACTGAGGCACTGTCTCTGTCCATTTCTTTCTCTTTAAAATTTAAATTTGACGAGTGCTGTCATGCGTGTTTTTAAAAGTATATTGGGTTCATATATATATATATATATATATATATATATATATATATATATATATATATACATATACATACACCGGTGTATATATACAGTATATACACACACCGTATATCTAGGTGTGCCCCGAGATTTTTAGGCTATGAAAAGTGTGCCCTGGGACAAAAAAGGTTGAGAAACACTGGCCTACATTATGCTGCATAGCCTACTGATGTTCATTGTCAAAGTATTTGTATACTATGTGCAGTGACAATAAATGTAATCTAATCTAATTACTGCTGTCACAATATCCTATAATCTATTATTCGGTCATTGGACACAATGTACTAAAGCTTGGTAAAATCACTAAACTAAATATTATGTCAGACTTAGTTGATTACCACTTCTTATTGGCTTAGAGACAGTAATTATTAATTGTGGGGTTACAATATATTTATACATGGCATGCCATGACATGTATAAATATATATATATATATCTATTGATCTAACTATTCCATTCCTTGGCTAACTATTCCAACATTGGCTTTGCAACAATAAATTCATTTTTCAGAGTTACTTTGCCCTGTTGAGTCTTTTGAGAGACTGAGAGGGGGTGAAGTTGGAGTTATCAAACATAATCTGTATGACCCACAGTTTAAAACACAACACTGGTGTTTACACAGTGTACTGTCTCCTCAGAAGGTGACTGAGAAAGCTCAGTCCAGCAATAACTGAGCTAGCTGCTTCATTGCTCTGTACATTTTGCGAGCCATCACAGTCCCTCCTCCTTGGTACAGAGAGAGACGCTACTTTTGTGGTGGGTGTATTTGGAGGCATCTAAACTGTATTTAACACTCTTATTCTTATATGTTCCAGGTTCTCAAGCTACGGTGGCCACTAAGACTGTTGGTGTGGGCACTCTGTTTCAGTTGCCTCTAGGCACATCTCTGAAGAGGAAAGCTTTAGTGCCAGCTGAGAGCCCGGCAGCAAAGCAACCTCTCTTAGAGCTGCTGTCTTCTCAGGAGTCTGAGGTCCCATCCCTCGGTTCAGAAGAGGACCCCACCTACCATCCCAGCACGTCTAAATTAGATGACGACATCAATGAACGGTAAAACAAGAATTGCTTGTTATATCCATAGCATCCATATTCTAGATATGCCATAGCTGAACATTTAGCCAAAATGAAAAAGATCTTTAGATCTTCTATTTTCTCTCTGATGTACAACATAGTACATATGTATGATAATATATTCCTCATTATTTAATTTCATGCAGTTGTGCTGACAAGAGAAAGCCATTTCGATAGCAATATGAGAAGATTATCAAAGGGGTTCCACCCCGCCTCAAGCCAAATTCTGGCTAGTCCGGTGCATCTCAGGAGTGGGACTGGTATGTGTAGAAGGAAGGCACTGGAACAAACTCTGCAAATAATGTGACACTTCGATGTCAATACATCCTGACCTGATGAAGATGTATTGACATAGAAAAGTTGTCACGTTATTTGCCTTCACATTGTAAATATTAAATGCTTTATTTACATGACACATTAACCATCTATGCGCATGAGATAACAT